>NC_081557.1:32532962-32795713 GCF_022355385.1 Mustela nigripes
GCAACAGCCCAGCTGCAGGCTTGTGAGAGAGGTTCAAGGTGAGGGGCTTGGGGAGTTGACAATGGGGTTGTACGTAAGAACTGTTTTCTGGCTACCTTAGGGTCTTTTCACAGTTGATGGACATGGAAAGCCGGCTTGGGGGGAAAGGGCTGTCACTGGCTGAACAGAGTTGCTGCATAATAAAAGAAGCCGTGAGAATCACCTCCCTTCCCCTTGTAACTACCATGTTGAATATTCTGAACCCCAAGCTAATAACAATAATCACTGTCATTTTTCCAAGGGTCTGTTATGAACCAGGTCTTTTTTTTTTTTTTAAAGATTTTTATTTATTTATTCAACAGACAGAGATCACAAGGAAGCAGAGAGACAGGCAGAGAGAGAGGGAGAAGCAGGCTCCCTGCTGAGCAGAGAGCCCGATGCTGGGCTCCATCCCAAGACCCTGGGATCACAACCTGAGCAGAAGGCAAAGGCCCCAACCCACTGAGCCACCTGGGTGCCCCATGAACCACGTCTTTATGGACACCATCTCCCAGCTTCTCCTAGGAGGCCTGCGTATGCAGAGTTCTTATCCACCAGCCAGCAAGCAAAGCCAATCCTTCAACTGCAAGATGCTTTTGTTCTCACCACCTTTGAAAAGGAAGATACTAGATACAGAGACAATTATCTGTTGCATGAAAGTGCAGCTTCCCTGTGGTGACATCATCTTTTGCTCTCTACCAAAGCATGGCCCTGCCCTCATCCTTCCCTCTCAGGGTCATCTCACCTCCTCTTCTCCCCACGCAGTCAGTCCTGCCCATCTCTGAAGCCCAGCCTACTG
Organism: Mustela nigripes; assembly: GCF_022355385.1. Lineage (NCBI taxonomy): Eukaryota > Metazoa > Chordata > Mammalia > Carnivora > Mustelidae > Mustela > Mustela nigripes. The sequence goes on from NC_081557.1 coordinate 32,533,780, forward strand.
CAGGAGGCCCTCTGGATTTCCCCAGCCATTATGGCCCTTCCCTTCCTGCAGGCCCCAAGCATATCTTTCAGTCCTCTCTGTACTGTGTCCTGTTGCCCTTGGTACCTCAGATATACCTCCCAACTAGACTATAAAATCCCCAAGGCCCAGGCCATGCCTTATTTAGTTTGTGTACCTGCCAGGTTAAATGATGGAGGGAGGCCACTATGAAGGTTGGGAAGATCACCAGCCCTGAAGCTAACTCATCCTGACTCTGTTCCATCACACCAAAGCAGGATAACCTAGGGCAAGTTGCTCTATCTTGCTGAGACTCACTCACCCTTCTAGCTCAATGGGTAGAGCTGGGGTCTTACCAGGGCCTGCAGGTAAGCTGGAAGTCTCTGTGGTTCTCTCTCTACAGCAGAGTGGTTAAGGGCATGGATTCCAGAAGCAGACTGTCGTCCAAGTTCTAACTCTACTTCTGCTACTCACAAGCTTACTGACCCGGTTTTGCCTCAGGTTCCTCATGAGCAAAATGAGAATACGCCTACAGTAACATAACATAGTAACACATATGTCATTGGATTGTCAGAAGAATCAAAAGAGGCTTTTTATGTACTCGTCTTTAGAACAATTCCTGGCATGTAAGCAATGATTATATTATTTGATTTGCCATTGTTATATTATTAATTTATCATTATTATGTTATTTAACTTGCCATTATTATATTATTTGTCATTATCATTATATTATTATTATAGAAAATCATTGTTATAGAATATGTCTTGTCTGTTTTTAAGCAATACTGTGAGGATGAAATAATATTATATGTAAAGAGCCAGGCACTAAACAAGTAGCAGTGCCCTTCCCTCTTCTTCAGGGCATGCCTGGTACTGACAGATGCTCTGTAAATTCCGATTAATACCCTTCAAGGGCTAGAGAGATAAGCTATGCCTTTTCACACTTAGAGCTTATTAGATCCAGGTTCAACATGTCTTATCTCTTGCTTTAGCAATATAAATAGTTAATTATATTAAGTATTCCTTATTTGCCAGACACTGGGCTAAGCACTTCACATGTTATTCTTCTTAATCCTTATAATTTGTAAGGCTGTTTATGCCCATTTTTACAGAGGGAAAGACTGAGGCCCAGAGAGGTTCATTAAATAGGTCACCCAGCTGCTACGCAGCAAAGACAGGACACCACAGATACCTGCCTGACTTTAAAACCTCTGCTAGTGACCACTGCATACCCCAGTCTTCTGCCAAAAGCTCCCTGAATAAAAGGGGGAGTCAGAGACCCCAAGATGTCATCTGCCCTATAACTCATCATCTTCCAGTGATCAATACCAGGATTTGAATTAGGGACTAGAGAGGTCAAACCAGACAAAGTCCTCAAGCCTATAATAGGCTCTCCTGAATGGCAAATGGGCACCATGTTAGACAGAGTGAAAGGAAGCCCTTTCCAAAGAAGGGAAAACCGCCTTTGCCAAGGTCACTTCAATGCCAAGGTGGGGCAGTGAGCACCAGGATCCACCACCTGCCACAGAGAAGAACCCTCAGGAAGCCCAAACGTGGATAAGGAAAGAGGAGGCTGATAAAAGTAGCATAGGCCATCAGAAAGTAGCCAATGTCCTTAGCAGTCAGTCCAAACCATCCTCATGATCAGCACACAGGGTCCCACTGAGGTCAAGGCAGGTGCAATGGCAGCATTCTGGGGATGGTGGACCAAGAGTAAGAGAGGGAAGCTAAGTAGTGAGGGACCAGGACCCTGCCAGCCCCTCCAGGAACAGCTGGAAAACATTTTTTCAGAAAAGAGGGTGATGAATCACCTTTCCAGAACCTGCCCAGTGCAAGTCCTTCAACAATGTTTATTAAATATAGGGTCGAATGGGCAAAGGCAGAAGAGCTTCCTGGGCAGAAACCATCCCATGTCCACTTTCCCTCTCATTCCTCAGATCCTCCTCATCAGGTTGGAAGGGTGTGTGTCATATCCCAGAGTCACTGCTCTGACCTCCCACATACCACCCACCATACCTTACTCACAAGCCCCACCTCCAAGGATGGATAGGAAAAACCTCACAAGAATGTACCCCTGAGCTCATTCTCATTTCAGAGCCGACGGGACCAATCCTGTGGCTAACAACAGAAAACGAGAACAGAGCACTAAACCCTAGCAGAGACAGGCCCCCGGAGCATAGGGGGAAATCTTGCCTTCCTCCCACACGCCATCACTCAAACCTGTCAGCTTCCAAAAATGTTTAGCAAGTGCAGCAGCGAGGGGCATGCTTATCAGCCTGGTGTGGGAGCTTAATCTGCTCCGAGGGCCTTCTCCAGCCCAGAGTTCCAAAAGTCTGCTTACGATTAGCTCCCAGCTCCAGTTCCTCCATCGGACAGGCTAGCAATGTGTTGAGTTCTAGCCTCTGATCAGAGAAAGCTCCAGGAGAAGGTGGAGACAGTGTCAGCAGAGAGGAAAGTGCCAAAAAGGTCAGCTGGTCTGTTGCCACTTCCCTGACACCAGCCCCAAACCACCTCCCCCTCTGGCTTCCCGCCTCTCCTGACTGGGACAGTCACATCCGTCAGGTCAGCCTGTCCCCAAAAGTCCCTGCTGACTGACTGCCAAGAAAATAGAGCATGCCCCTGCTCCCTCCTACCAGATTGGGGGGGGGGGGGTGGAAGGAGCAGGGAGGGCAGGAGGCCAAGAGAACCTGATTGGCCCTTGTGGATTTCCTTAAAAGAGACTGCCGGCCAGGGCCTGTCACCCAGCCGAACTGGGTGATGCAGGCTCTCTCGGGAAAGGTAAAAGTCACCAATTCTCTTCAAGCTGGAGCCACCCCCCCTCCCCATCCCCACACCGGGTCAGGCAGGCTACCAGCGCTGGGATCTACTACCCTGAAAGGAGGGGGCTTAGCTTCCGGGGAGCCTTTTGGAGGCAGACACCCCCACCCCTCCCCCACCCCCACCCCAGCCATAACCGCCGGCCAGGACGCTGGGAGTCTCTGGCTGCCCGCCTCAGCTGGTGCACGGGCAATCCCATGGCAGTCCCAGCACTGTGCCTGGAATCCTTTCGCCCCAAGGGATGGGCAGGGGCAGGCCATCGTCCAGCCGAAAGGAGCAGGTTGATGGCAACCCCCAGACCCCTTTGCTTAAGTCTTGCTGCCAGGCCTGGGGGCGTTGAGCCCAAGGAGGCCTCAGACCATTCCTTGGCAGACAGAATCTTGCAGAACCGCCAGCCCGCCAGCCGTTGCAGCAGACACTGCCTTCTTGAGGCCAAGCTCTCAACATGCAGGACCTGACATTTCCAGAGCTGCACGTTTTGGGTTTTTTGGTTTGGGTTTTTTTTTTTTTTTTTTGGTTGGTTGTTTGTGTGTGTGTGTGAACACGCCACCCGTGCCCCCAGAAGGGAGCTGCGGGCGTGCCCACACCCCGGTCTCTCAGAGCTCCTTAAGGCAAACCACCGGCACCCGGCCACACCCACCGGCCAGCCCAGTCCCCCGCGCGCATCCCCAGATCTGCCAGCCTAAGTGGAATGGCTCCCTTCTCCGCCCACTGGGCAGCCCTTTACCACGTCCAGCCAAGCCACCTTACCCCCAAGAAGTATTCACCTCCTCCCACCCCCGAACAGCGCCCCGGCACACAGCACCTCTCACCTGGGTATCGAACCCGTTTTCCACCGAGCCGCTCTTCCGCAGCGGGAGCCCCTCCCCCGCCGACTCCTGCAGTCCCTGGGATTTCAGGGGGATCTGGCTGGGGTAGGCAGTCTTGCTCACCTCCACCTTGCTTCCCAACTTGAGGTAGCAAGGCTGGGGGCCGGTCCGGGCTGGGGGCACGTGCAGGATGGGCGCGGCGCTGTGCACGGGTTTGGGCAGTCCCGACTTCATTTTGGAGGCGACCAGGATGGCCGGCATCTTCTCCCGGGGCTTCGGCTTTCCCAGCACGTCCCTGGCAGCGGCGGCGGAGGCAACCGCTAAAGGCAGCGCGGGTAGCAGAGCAGGCGCCGGGCCTCGGCCCACCAGGCGCCCACCACCAGCGGAGGGGGAAAAAAAAAAATCCCCGGGTCGGGGAGCTAGCAGCAAACCCGCAAGCGCGCCTGCGGGATGGAGCAGAGGACTGGTTGCGGAGCTCAGCAGGTCCCACCTGGACGGATGCTGCAGCCGGGTTTCACGCCCCTCCTGGGCGGCCTGTTCAAGGGATCTGGGCGTTCAGGGGCTGTTCCCTCTTGCGATTCTCCTCCTGGGAAGCCGAGGCTTGGACGCCCATATTAACTTGTCACTGCATCTCCGAAGTGAGGAGGCCCCTTTGGAAGAGGAACCGCGGGGACGGGCGCCTCCAGCTCCAGGAGGTTGCGGGTGTCAGCGGCCGAGGGTAGGAGCCAGCAGCGGTGGGAGGCAAGGAGCGAGCCGAGGAGGAAGGAGAGGGAGGACGCACGGAGCCCCAAATGCCTCCACCAAGAGGCAGTTGCTGCCCCGATCTCGAGCACCGCAGTGTCACCCGCGACGCAGAGGCGCGGCGACAGCCCCCGAAAGGTCTCTCTAGGCGTGACAGTCACCGCTGGTTAGAAGTCCCCCGGACAGATAGCACCTTAGCGCCAGCAGGTCTGCACATGCTCTGTGAGCTAAAGCGCAGCAAGGCTGTGGCCGTGGGGCGCGGGCACCCGGACGCGCGGCTGGCGGGCTGGGCAGGGCTGCGCTCGCGAGCGGCGGCCCCGCTTCCCGGGAAGGCTGCGCTGGCTGCGGAGCTCCGAGCAGGGGAGGACAGGCTGCGGCCGGCGCGGCTGCGGCGCGCGCTGACAGCCCGGGCCGCCCCGGCGCGCCCATTGGCCGGTGGAGGGCCAATCAGCGCTTGCAGTCCTCTCTGCAAAGGGGGCGTGGCCTCAACTGCCCGGCTGCGGTCGAAACTCTGGGGCCGCGGCGGCCGCCAAGTACAAAGCCGGCTGGTGGCCGCTCTGCGGCACTGTTCCTGCGGCGCGCTTCCCAGCGGGCCGATGCTCCCGCGTCCCTGAAACCTTCTTTTGAAAAATGCCCTTTCGAATGCAAAGGCCCGCCTCGGGGCCCCGCGGGCAAGACTCGGGAGGAAGTTTGTTTCCTTTTTTCAAATTGTTCTGGTCACCTTAACGGTTTGAATCTTCCGGAATCGCGCCCCCCGCGCGGCGGCCCCCTGTCTGGACTGGGCAGGGCTGTTCCTCGTCTCCCGCGCTAAGGACTCGCCAGCCATTTCTCCTCTTTTCTGCCTGCACTTCCAGGCGGGCCGGGGGACCTCCCAAGAGCTTCCTCTCCAGCTTTCAAAGGCTGCTCTTTTCATTTAACTATTTGAAGTATTTATAGGCAAATACAGGACCCAGGGAACACTCCCGCCCCGAGTCTGCTCCCGCTCGCAACCTACCACGGACTCTGTCATTAGGGTGGCCCGAGGAAGCCAGGAGAGGCTCCATGACCCCAGCTGTCTCAGGCTAACCCTTGCTTCGTTTCTTGTAGGAGCCCTTCCCTGTCCGCGCCTTGGACGCACTGGCCCCACAGGTTCCTCGACTTGAACGCGTCTGAGGATTTGTGTCTTCTCAGTTGCTCTTTGGGTTCCTCCCTGACGTAGAGTATATGAGGATTGGAAAGCAGGATCCAGACAGGCCCAAACCCTCGCAGTTCATGGACTAGCATCTCCCACCCCAGAGCATTGCCTGGATTTAAACTTGGCAAGTTCTTTCATCAGATATGCACGCTTACAAAGCTTTGGGTTTCACTTGGAGCGAAGGAGGAGGTTTGACTACATTTATATCATGCGAGGTTGTTTGGATTAAATGAGATAGCACATGTCAGTTAAGCATAAGTACCTGTCAGTGTAAGGGGTCAATAGAAGTTAGGCATTATTATCCCTTTTCCTAAATTACTGCTTTCCACCATCCTAGTCATCTCTGCTTACAATCTGTTTGTCTTTTTTCTCTGTCTCTAAGATAACAGGTTTTCCCTGTTGTCCACCCTGTAGCGTGATTTACAGTGCTGAAAGCATTGATTTATCATTACCCGACCAAAGGAAAACTGAAAGTTTTAAAAACAACCTCTGAAAGCAGCATTAACAAATGAGAAGGTGCCTTCTTACCCTGGCCTGCTCCCTGGCCACCTTATCTTCCACCGACTCTAAACAACTATTCTAGCTAGGTTGAAATATCTACCCAGGTATTCTCCCTCTCTCTGAAATTAAATCATACACGGTCTGTGCCACTTACTTAGCACTCAGCCCTTTGCCATCTAATGTCACCGTGTTATTTAGCGTTTCGTGTTTATTCTCTTCGCAGAGAGTAAGCCTCATTAGGAACTGCGGTTTTTAACCTTCATTTGAGTCTCTTGGCATCAAATATAATGCTGTGGACAGAACGGCTACCCAGATTGTTACTGCATACATGACTAAATGATGATAGCACCAATCCTCCAGGAAGAGAGCCTTTTAGACTCAAGTACATAGGGTCATAAGAAATGTTATACTAGATTCTTTTACCCAGAACTCTGGTTCATTCAGATGTACAGAGAATTATGGGAAGATACTTGTAGTCCTCAACTTTAAAGTTCACAGAGATACTCCAAAGTATGGTTCCCCGAGCAGCAGCAGCAGCAGCAGCAGCAGCAGCAGGACACTTGTTTGGAAATCCCACCCAGACCAATTCGTCCAAAACCTCTGGAGGTGGGGCCCAGCAATCTAGGTTCAACAAGCCCTTAAATCAGTGATGGTGATGCATGAAGCTTCAGGGCTTCTACCCTAAAGAATATATCCTACACTCAGTGCTCTTCCAGGGCGCTCTAAACCTTTTTGAATCTAGGAATTACTGGTGATCTTGCTAAAATATAGTTTTGGTTCAACAGGTCTGGAAGAAGGCTGAGATTCTGCTTTCAGGATAAGCGCTCACATGATGCCCATGCTGGTGGTCTGGAGATCACACTTTGAGTAGTGAGGCTAAACCATAGATAACAAAGGGTTTCATCTCAAGGGTCATCTGTAGTTAATTGACTTTCTGTCACACTGTGCATCTATTAATTTACTTAGAAAGAGCAGCCTAATCAATTCATAATATCTGTCATGGGTGCAGAATAGAAACAGTGATAAACATGCTAAGTATTTGCCATCTTTGATCTGCTATCTTTGCTCTCCTGTTTAAATTGTATTTGTTGATTTTTGGGGTTCTTAGACCCTCAACTATGTGCTCATATGAAAAACAGTGACTTCTTTTTTGGAACCTCTTCCTAATCCTCTAGGATTTGGTAAACATATGAGCATTCACCTTTACCCTTTCTGATGTTTATAACTAAAGACTGCTAATTTGTCATCTTTCTTGATGAAAGATGAGTGAATCTTTTAGTCTATTTCCAATTTCTTTTCCTGCCTCCTCATTCTTTAATAATGTTATTTGCTCTTTCCAGGAACTTTATCTTCCTTTATAGCTTTCCTATTAACCCTCATTTTCCTTATTTAAAGCAAAACAACTTATCTTCATAACCAGACGGGGGGGGGGGGCTATTTTTTCCTGGGGCAAAAGAGGTAACTGCAAGATTCCTCCTTAAATAAGATCATCTCAAATTATAAAAATGCCTTATAAAGTTACTCCTTCCATATGTATGCTGTTAACATGAAAGAAGTCATTTTAAGTCAATGTTTGGCAAGCCTTGGTAGCTAAAGAAGTCACTGGTTTAGAGAATGGCAAACTGCTTTGGAAAGAACAAACTACCCAGGTTTAAAAAAAAAAAATTGTTTTAATTTGATCCACTACGGACAGCCCACCACTTAAAATCTCAACATTGATAGCCCTTCTTTCTCCTTCTTTTGTCTAACTCTAAACTTCCAACTCACCCACATGTCAGTGATGGGCCAATTTGAAACTTACCCCTGAAGCTCTCGGGATCACTGAATCATCCTGAGTTCGGACAGTTCCCTGGTTCTAAGCCATCTTCACATCACTATGGGACAGCTGCACTGCTTTCAGATTCTCAACGCCAGCCACTGGTGATTAGTTGAGTGTGAATGGGGCTTCAGAGCTGACCTGCAAGTGACCAGCCCCATCAACCCATCCTTCATCTGAGTGAAAGACCCCTTGCTGTGCTTGACCTCCCAAGAAGACAGTCCCACAAGAACCTGAAACATTGAAACCCCCAGCTTATTTTAAAAAAAAAAGGAAAGATCTTTTTTTTTTTTTTAATTTGACAGAGAGAGAGAGGGATCACAAGTAGGCAGAGGGGCAGACAGAGAGAGAGGGGGAAGCAGGCTTCTCGCTGAGCAGAGAGCCTGATGCAGGGCTTGATCCCAGGACCCTGAGATCTTGACCTGAGCCAAAGGCAGAAGCCACCCAGGCACTCCAAAAAGGAAGGAGCTTAAAAAAAAGTCAGCAGCCTCTTGGAAACCCTTGACTAGAAACGATGAAGGGAAATGTTGCTAGTCTCTGAAATAATATAAAACATTCACGAGTTTCTTTGGGAGTCAATAAAATCACACTAGCTTATTTTCAAAAACACACTTTTCCTTAATTTTTCTATGACGTGGTTTGGCAACTTACGACACATATCTCAGAGAGGGCACAAATGCCCACATTTCGGTAACAGCTGAATTGAGAGCCTACACATCTCAGGCTGCAGAGAAACCAGGGCAAGAACCTTAGCACGGCTCTTTAGAAGGATGGCTCACCCTGCCCCTCACTCACTTCTAACCTGCCTTCTTCCAGATGGCTCTGTGTGCAGGTCAGTATGCGCAAAGACGATGTACGGGAGATGGGGTTCTCTCACCTGCAGACGCTGGAGCATGAGGAGCATGTGTGAGTGTGTGTGCCAATGTGCACACTCGCATCACTCGCATAGGGAGTGGCTCAATCATTAATTCAGTGAAGAAATTGTTGAGAGCCCCTTATGTACCAGGCTTTGGGTATTATGACAGAGAGTAAATAAGAAGAAATTCTTGTTCCCTGTTCTTGAGGTTCAAAGAATGATGCATCTGCTGCTTTCCATCTAGAGGATCACCCTTTTTCACAACAACAAACTGGAAGAAGTCACAATCTAGTAAGGGAAGCACACAAGGAAATAAACAGCACGTAATAAAACAAATAATCTAATAGAAGCAACACGGAATGCGATAAATGAGGTACTAAGGAGAATCAACTACCCATGAGGTTAGCAGCTACTTTGATTAATGAAACTTTCTTTTTTCCCAGTGAATTAGATTGTTCTTATTATGGGTGGTGAAAACAAAATATACGCAGCCAATTCCTCACAATTTGTTACTTCTCATACTTAAAAATAAAATTTCTGTTAGAAAAATAATAAGCGATACCGATCTACCCTGAAGAATTTCAGATAAGTTTCATATTAAAAAGCCATTGATTATGGACATTAGGGAGGGCATGTGCTATGGTGAGTGCTGTGAAATGTGTAAGCGTGATGATTCACAGACCTGTACCCCTGAGGCAAATAATACATTATATGTTAATTTAAAAAATGCATTGATCTGTAATAATGGAATTTTTTTTCCCAGTAGCTGTAATGAAAGTTTCTAACCAACAGAAAACTGAAAGGTAATGGACAAAAATCCTCTTTCCACTGTTAGTTTTGAAACTCCGGGAGAGGGTTCCCTGGGTGGCTCAGTCAGTTAAGCATCTGCCTCTTTGGCTCTGATGGTGATCTCAGGGTCCTGGGATTGAACCCCACATAGAACCCCACATAGAGCTCCCGACTTGCGGGGGGCTGCTTCTCCCAATCCCTCTGCTCCTCCCCTGCTCCTGCTCTCTCTCACTCACTCTCTCTCATAAATAAAGAAATTGTATCTTTTTTTTTTAAAGATTTTGTTCATTTATTTGTCAGAGAGAGAGACAGAGAAGGAAAACAAGCAGGGGAGCTGCAGGCAGAGGGAGAAGCAGGCTCCCTGCTGAGCAAGAAGCCCAATGTGGGGCTCGATCCCACAACCCTGGGATCATGACTGGAGCCAAAGACAGATACTTAACCAACTAAGCCACCCAGGTGTCCCAATAAATAAAATCTTAAAAAGAAAAGAAAAAAGAGAAGAAGCTCTAAGAGATATGGGTCCATTCTCCCATCTATGTATGTGAAGTCTAGAAATGATTCTTTTGTTGACATCTTGCCTCATTCCATATCCAATAAAATGACTAAATATTAATAAGAATAAATGTGATAGAGGAAAAACATTCTTTTTTTAGAAAGATTTTATTTATTTATTTGACAAAGATCACAAGTAGGCAGGGAGGCAGGCAGAGAGAGAGAGGAGGAAGCAGTCTCCCTGCCGAGCAGAGAGCCCGATGTTGGGCTCAATCCCAGGACCCTGGGATCATGACCTGAGCCGAAGGCAGAGGCTTCAACCCACTGAGCCACCCAGGCGCCCCAGGAAAAACATTCTTATTTAAAACTTGGGCTCTGGGGTACTTGGGTGGCTCAGTGGGTTAAAGGGCTGCCTTCAGCTCAGGTCATGATCCCAAGGTCTTGGGATCAAGGTCCCCCTCCACCAGGCTCACTGCTCATCAGGGAGCCTGCTTCCCCCCATCTCTCTGCCTGCCACTTTGCCTACTTGTGCTCTCTCTCTCTGTCAAATAAATATTAAGAAATTATTACATAATTTATATATAATTATATAAAATATTAAATTATTTTATTTATATAAAACTATATAAAATAATATTAAATTGTAAATATTAAATATAAAAATATAAAAAATAAAAATAAAATAAAACATGGACTGTGATTGCTTTTGCCTTCAGCAGTTTGGAGGAGAGTACGTGAACAAATCCTAACAGTGGGAATATAAGTCGCACATCACTGCCATATTCAGGCAATATGATTACTAGGCAAATCTGAAACCCCCAAATCAGCCAGTTCAGGGCTACTCAAGAAAGAGCCTGTGAGTATGTGGTCTGAGAGATAACATTAGGGATCATTTGGATAATCCAAAAGCCAGCCCAGAGTCCAGGAGTCAAGCTATATGGTTGTCCATGACAAGTGAGAGATTTGGGTTCCTAGAAGAGGTTTCATGTGAAGGACCCCCCCAAAACACAGTAGCCAGAGCACCGTGAAGAGACCCCTGACAAGCACAGAAAGAGCAGAGCAGAGCGGCATAGGAAAACCCTTTCCTTTCTGCAAAATAGCAATAAGGCCCAATGTGCTACCAAAAGCTTGAGTGCTGAGAGTTTTCTTTTGATGAGGGAAAATTATTTTTAAAAAGAGCTGAGTTTTGAATCTGGGCTCTTTTTGAAGCAGAAGAAAGAGAATAGGGGAAAGAGTGAGAAGCAGAAATTCCGAGTCAGGAATACCATGAGAATGAAAACTGCTTCCCTGTCCATCCTTACCCAGCATCCCAACTCAGTGATTTGCAAAACTCTGGGGAAGGCTGTCAAACAAATTTCAATAAGAATGTCTCCTGACTTGGGGATGCTAGGTGGCTCAGTCAGTTAAGCATCTGACTCTTGATGTCAGCTCAGATCATGATATCTGGGTCATGAGATCAACCCCCACGCTGAGCCCCTCATCAGGCTCCATGCTGAACATAGAACCTGCTTAGGATTCTCTCTCTCTATCTCTCTCTCTCTCTCTTTCCCTCTGCCACTGCTACGCTCTCTCTCACTCTCTCTCTCTCTGGAAGGGGAAGGGGAAAGGGAAGGAAATGTCTCCTAGTAAAGAGATGGTACCAGGGAAAATGTAAATAAAAAGTGAATATTGAGATTGTATGTATGGGCTAAGAGGTGAAGTACGAGAAGAGGAATATAAAAATGTCTGGATTTTCTAGTCCATACCACTGGCTACAGCCACATCAGAACTCACAGCGTCTTTCAGATCTCCCTGTGTTGTGGAGTGACCATGACCTAGGACTATACCTACAGGTAGTAAAGGTGAAGTGGACTGAGCTCAACATGCCCAGGTTATCGTTGGATCCCACCTGGAAGCGCTTAGGTGTGCTTGTTACTTGTAACCGTCTACTCGCTTTTTCACTGTCACAGATTTAAAAATATATATTAATTGAAAGATCTAGTTAATCGAGTTTCAAACTGACCTTTTAAAAAATTATATTTCTTGTTTTGTATTATTTGTTCTTCTTCAACAGATTAGACCCAACAGCCAGAGTTGACCCAGTAATAATGATGATCCTGATAAGAACTATAATTTATGAAGTTTTTTTTAATATGTGCCAGGGACTAGACTACGATAAGCATTCACATACTTCAGCTCTGAGTCTCACAAGCATCTCATGAGGTGGATCATGATTGTCATTTCCATGACACAGAAGAGAAATGGAGGCCAAGAGAAGGCTCAGTATCTTACCTAGGTCCCCACAGCTGATTAAGCAGAAAAGTCAGATTTGAACCCAGACACTCGAACTTAAGAGCCTGGGCTCTGGACACCTGACAGTATCCTATCAACGGACTAGCCTTCATAACAGTAACAGTAGAACCTACCTATATGGTGGCACAATTGCTCCATTTTGCAGTTGAGGAAGCAGGGAAAAGGTTTCATAACCAACCAGGTTGTGAAGGAGACTGGTCTTACTATCAAGGCAAAGAATGAGCACCAGGCCAGTTATGGGATCCTGTCTGCAGGACCCTATGCTCAGGTTCTGAGACAGAGCTGCCAGACAGCTGGGAGACAAAGACAACTGGACCAGTAGTCTTAAACAAGAAGCTTAAGATCACCAAGGGTGCCTATGCACCCCTTCCCTCCAAAAAACCCCTAGAATGCTGAATCCATGAATGTACATTTTAAAGGGTGCGTCTGAATCCGCCAGTCCTCACTCTCTGCTTTGCAGCCTTGACCACTCCTGAAAGTCACCTGAGGAATCAATAAAGTAGGGCTGCCCAAGCCCAACCCTGCACCAGCTAAATCAACCTCCCTGGGAAAGGCGCCCCAGACATTTGCATGTTAATTAAGCTCTCCAGGTGTAGGCAAATTGAAAAGCACTGCTTTAAGAAATGCTACAAAGGCTTTGTGCTCTCGGTGCTTCTGAGCAGAGGATTATTATGGCAATAACCTTGAAAGTTCTAATCACTAGCATCCAATCTGGAATAAGTCAGACCTTCTATGACTTTCTGAGCTGGATTTTCTCTCCGAGAGACACCCTCAGCCCGTTCAGCTGTCCCTGTAGCCCAAATGCAGCTGGGTCAGTGCCCACATGCTCCTTCCAGGCAGCTCGGTGGATGACATCAAGCAGCTTGATGATTGCCCCGTGGGGGCCTCCAGGAGCTGAACTGCAAGGCTTCGGCCGCTCCCTCGGCCACATTTCCTCTTTTGGTTTTGGGATCATCCTGGGAGCCTTCGTGCCTACCCTCTGACTCTGCCCCAGGCACAGAGCCTGGCGAGCATCCGTTGGGAGAGGCTAGGAGAGGCGCTGCTAGCCCATATATGACCCACAGGGAAGGCGTGTGGTGCCCAAGGTCAGAGCTTTCCGAGGAGGGCTTGGAGCACAATTAACTCTTGGAGGTCACTGTTTATGAAAGGGTGTGCTGGCAAGCAAAACCTGGCAGTTGATAACTTAAAAAAAAAAAAAAATCACTGAGAGCTTTGGTATGCATTTTGTGATTTTTTTAAAAATTTAAAACTGAGTCTTAGTAAAGGTATTTATCTTATATGTATGTTTCACTACTATTAAAATTCACTCATATATTTATATGTGTTTACATATAAATCAAGAAGGAAAAGGAAGGATGAAATCACATCAAACTGTCAATAGAAGTTATTTCTGAGAGGCAGGTTAGGGGACCAGTAATTTCTTATTTAATATCATTGTTTTAAAGGGTTGGAATTGTGAGTGATTTTAGCTTGCTTTTCCATGGCATTTTCTGTACATTTCAATATGTATATTTCAAATACGTATATTTCAAAAAGTCTTTACTTGTCTTAACCTTCTATTTACTCAGAAGCACTTATGAAGTCCTATAGTGAACCAAGCACTGCGCCAAATGTTCATGATTTGGAAGTTTAATGCATCTCCAACTCTGCCTTCTGCCTTTGCAGGCAAGTGAGATGAGCCCTCTCCCAAAGAAACAAAGAAACCAATGCTTTGTTAGCTGCCAAAGATTAACAATCCAGTCTTGTTGAAAAGGTTATCTATATATGTGTAACAAAGTCACGGAAAACAGGGTACTCTCCTCCTCCCGTTTCTCCAGAGACCCCGCCTAATTTCCCTTCCTTCCAAGGAAGCAGCTCTTCACAGAGTCATTCTCTACAGAAGTGCCAAGACCACCCCTGAGCGGAGGGACCAGGAAATCAGTTCATTTCTGACTGATGTACCAAGCTATCTCCATAACCAGCAGTGCTGAAGACAGAGTCCTCCTCCTGCAGAAAGAGATGTGAAGGAAATGGGCCCCGGTATGGCTCAAATGAACTTCGCCGGGCACTTGTGAAAGGGAATTCTAATTCACGCTACCCCTTGGCTGAGCTTAAAGCTGGTCTAAAAACTGTCAACAAAGCAGAGACACCCATGAGGTTCTTTTGCACCCTGAGCTCATTTGAAGCCGCTAAACATAAACAGCTGTGTTGATTTCCGCTCACTCTCCAAACCCAAGGCAAATAAAACCTCAAAGCTCAAGATGGGTGGAAAACAGCAAAATAGGGAGTTTCTTTTATTTTTTGGCTTAGAAAGATGTCGTTTTACAAACAGTGGGGCAGGACACCATTAAATCTTAAAAAAAAAAAAAAAAATTGCCTGGCAACTTTCTTGAAGTTCCACGTTATGCAAGAATTTTAGACATTCACTGATAAATGTATCAGAATGTTTCCCTTGAGGCAATCTGGACATGCTTCAAATGTGACTCCAACAAAGTCAGTCTCTAAACACTGCATCTGAGATCGTCAAGCATCGTCATTCTGGCTTCCCGGCTTCCACAAAGACCATGTTCTCAAACTTTGGGATATTGAATGAACTCCCATCCAGAAACATTTGTTCACTAGGGTTTTTTTTTTTTTTTTTTTTTTTAGGGATTTTATTTATTTATTTGACAGACAGAGATCACAAGCAGAGAAGCAGGCAGAGAGAGAGGAAGGGAAGCAGGCTCCCCGCCGAGCAGAGAACTTGATGCGGGGCTCGATTCCAGATACCAGGAGATCATGACCTGAAGGCAGAGGTCTAACCCACTGAGCCATCCAGGCGCCCCTGCTCACAAGGGTTTTATCCTCCCAATGAGGGTGAGGGTGGAGGGGACCATGAAGGGTTGGGCCTAGAGATGGAGAATCCAGTTGTTCAAAGGCATCTGGCCTGCAAAGCTGACTTCCTGTTGTGTTATCAAAGACAGGTTTTAGAACTCCCCTCCCATTACCATTTTAGCTCTTTCCTTGCCTTTGATCTTTTATTCTTGACTTTCAGTCCTGTCTGGTCTCCACAATGCCACTGTCTTCTGTTTTCTTCTTTGACAGAGCCCCTTTATCAATACTCCTTGTTTCCAGGATCCGTTTTTGACTGAGCGGAGTGAAGGAGAGACAACAGTGGGGGTGGAGTCAGGCAGACCCGCATGTGAATCCCAACTTCACCAGGGATTGGCTGAGCCAGGATCACTTCGCTTCTCTGACTCTCAGTTTGTTTAATAGTAAAATGAGTATGATGGTAACTCCTTCCCAAGGCTGTTGCAAGGATTTGAGACAATAGAGGCGGAGAGCCTAGTGAGTCTAGAACCATACAGGTGTTATGCTCATTCATTCATTTAAATAGTATTTTAGTGCTACTGAATGCCAGGCAACATGCTAATCGCTGATGATATAATATTAGTAAGAACCAAAGGTCTTTTCTCATGGAGCTTATAGTATAATCTTGAAAACTGACAATAATTCATGATCACATCAGTGAATATAAACTTACTAAGTGCCGCAAGTGCTATGTTCTAAGATAAAGAATCTAGACCCCTTTAGACTGTGGAGGACCCAAGGCTTCTCTGGAGAAGTGATATTTGGGGTGATGTTGGGGTGAAATGTAAGGAAGGTAGCCAGACAAGAATGGGGTTTTCACACATGCTTTGCTGGTGCCACCAGCTAGACTCCAAGAGCTGACCTTTACTCCTCACCTGCTTGTGCCCACCAAAACTCTGTCCCCCTATCATCTCATGATAGAAACCAAAACTACCCCTCAAACAGTAACGATTGCCTAGACAAGAGCTTGGGCGGCCCAGACCACCCAGACCTGTCTGGGCTTAACTCAAGACGCATGCCTGCACAGACCGAGCATGGAGTGACATAGGGAGTGACCAATGGTTATCTTTACTACATTAGAATAGTAAAATCTCCACCCAAGCCTGCTTTACATAACATACAATGTACATACAAACATGTTTCCTTAAGGAACATGCGTGACCTTATGTACACCTCTACACATGATGACAAGGCTCCCTTATTTATTTATTTATTATTTATTTATTTATTTATTAGGATTTTATTTATTTATTTGACAGAGAGAGATCACAAGTAGGCAGAGAGGCAGGCAGAGAGAAAGAGAGGAGGAAGCAGGCTCCCTGCTGAGCAGAGAGCCCGAAGCGGGACTCAATCCCAGGACCCTGAGATCATGACCTGAGCCGAAGGCAGCGGCTTAACCCACTGAGCCACCCAGGCGCCCCGAGGCTCCCTTATTTAAATATTCATCCTAACCCTAAGTAAAAGAAACCACTCACCCTTGCTTGGGGAGTCACAGCTTTGGAAATTACACCCCATGGTCTCCTTATTTGCTACAAATAAAGTTTCCTTTGTAGGGACATCTCACGTGATTTAGTTCCTATCTGTGGCTTACCAAGAAGCAAACTCACATTAGTTGGGTTACTCCAGGGTGCTTGGGGTAAAAGTTTGGGCTGGTTGTCCTCCTCCCCCACCACATTTCTCCTCCCTTTTACCCTAAGGATAAGAGACAATGTCAAGGTTTTGGTTGCTTCTTTGGAAGACCCTTAGGGAAGTAGAAAGAATCTGACAGATGTGCATAGACCTTGAATGGGTTGTGTGATCCTGGCCCAGTCATTTAAACTCTCTGAGCCTCAGTTTCCCCACCTATGTCATTAGTAAGACCCATCACCTGGGACTTCGGGGGGAAATTAAATGAGTGTCAGTGAAGTAGCCAAGAGTGGTTAAAAGGATGACAACTTCAGAGTTTGCCTGAGTTTGACCACATGGGTTTGAGGTTGGCAGTGTGACCTTGAACAAATCACTTAACCTCTCCATGCTTCAGGTTTCTCATCTGTAAAATGGGGTTAATAATGGTATCTCCCTCACAGTGTTGAAGGAAGAATTAAATGAATTAATATGAATAAAGCACTAAATCAGTGTTTCCTGGCCCCATGATTAGCATTTTTCCGGGCACACAGTAAGTGTTTAAGCCACATTTCCTTTCCCACCTAGCCTGAAGTCACCACATGACCCCTTGTTGTAGGTATATCTGTGTGTGGAAATTTCCTCTACTAAGACATAACCGAGGCTATGAGCCTAATGGAGAACGATGCCTCTCTGAGAGGGGCTAAGGCATCACCCAGCATCCTGGGGAAAGGATCTGTGTCCCCAGCACCGAGCGTCCAGAATGGACCAGGCAGGGAAGAGAAGCTGGAGAGAAGGTGATGGAAGATCTCTCTAAACACGTCCCTTGCAATTCCACAAGCCGTGAGAGGCCCAGAGAGGCCCCACTTCTCTCACTGCAGCCCAAGCTCACCCTCTCCGCTGCTCCTCACCTGACCTCCTGCCAGACTCAGGAACGAGGCACATGATCAGGCTCTGCGCATGTCTGTTTCCTCTGAGACATTTGTTCAGGGTGCTGTGCCGCTCTTCCTCCACAGGTAGCAAACACAGGTGTCTCCCCATCACCACCAATGGCCTGAGGCGATCCTCTCCAGGGGAGATGCCTCTCCTTGGGAGACAAGCTTTGTTTCCAGCAACCGCCTTTTAATCTTGCTACGTGTCCAAATCCACAATCACAACCAACATCTCATGGCCCAGCCACCGAGGTAGTCCAGTGCAGAAGGCCACTGGGATGGTGGCAGGGTTTGGGGTGGCAATGAAACAGTTAAGTGTCAGATTCCCCATCTCATTTAAAGTCTCCAGAGTGCTTGGAAGTCACATTTCTCCCTTTTACAGATGAGAATACAGAGGTGCAGACAGTAAAGTAATAAGTTTCCTCTGATCACATAGTTAGGCAGCAGTAGGACTGGGATTCAAATGCTGAACTGTCTAATTCCAAATCCAACTTTCTTCATGATACCCTATTTGATACCAGCAACCTGGGACGGAGTCCCTGACTCTGTTTCTTGTTTGCTCAAGTTGGGACCAATCATGGGCCATCAGCAATGTGATCCCGATTCTCTGTGGGCCACAGAGTGGGGACCCTGGTCCAGCTGCCTATGCTCACTCCTTCCCCTAGCAGGTGCCAGCAAGCAGGATGCTGAGGACCCGAGAAGGAAGACAGCATTCCTGAGTGCATCCTAGGGCAGGGGGCTGAGCCACAGTGCACATGAACTCGGTATAGAAATAGTCTCTGAAAAATCTAGAGTGTCTATGCTCTCCTCTCCCTACTCTTCCCGTACTTCTTGCACAAACGCACACACACAAACACGCACGTGTGTACGCGCACACTGGCCTCATGCAGCTTGCATCCGGCAGGAAGGCGTGCCAACCGAGGTGTTGAAATCCACGGAGAGTCATGATTTGGCACCTGCGGAGTACTTTTCAGCACCCTGGAATGACAGCTTATTTGTCCATACAACCCTTCCAGAAAGGTTGTATCTGTGCCATGATGGAGAGAGGAAATCAGGGCAAAAGCTGTCAGTGGCTGTGGCCAAGCTGGACTTGAACTTCTCACCCCTTACACAATAAGGCCTCTCACAGGTCCTTCTTGCTCCCAGTTCTGCTGTTCAAATCCAGGTGACCTTGGAAAAGCCCGTGGTCAATTTTGGGCCTCAGTTTTTTCAGCTGCAAATAAGGGGGTTGTTCAGTGACTCTCTACCTGGGCCGTTTGGACCCACAGGGTCTTTGAATATGGCAATGGCAACGCATCCATTATAATAAGAGCTATCATTGACTGAGGGGCTTAGACGCATTTATTAGGCATCTTATGACTATCTCTGGTTCTTAAACCTGCAAGGTAGGAATGGCCACCCCATTTTATAGATGAAAACACTGATCTACATAGAGTTGAAGGACAGGCCCCGCATTGCATAGTGAGTGGTAGAACTGGGATTTGAACCCAGGCTCCCTTGTGCAAATAGGACCACCTACTGTTTCCGAGGTGGGTAGCCTCTCTCCTGGCTTAAATAACGGACAGGGATGTGGGTTTCTGGCTCTTGCATGGTTGCCCCTTTGGCACTGGGCCCCATGCCCTGCCCTGTGGTGAGCCTGTCCTGGTCAAATGCACGGAAGGCTCTGGTGAACTTGATGAGCCGAGTGGGCACAGGTGCTGGGTAGCTAGCACACTTCTGGGGAAGGAAGGCACGGAGCCAGCTGCTCTGGGGCTGCCCCCAGAGGCCCCAGTAATGTGTGGAAGCAAGAGATCAGTGGGGCAAGGGCGGGAGGCCTTTCTTGTAACCCTCCCTACTCAGCACACAGCTCCTGTCAGAACCAATTGCCATCACAGAGAGTCTGTACCTCACAGCTCTCTTCCAAAGACACTGACCTACTTTTTGCTGTGTAGACATGGGTCCTAGCTACTGCCTTCTTACTCTCTTTGGAAGAGGTCAGAGCTATCCCAATCATCTACTGGATGAAACCCAGCCTTCGAGTCTGGGTTCCCACAGCCCTCCTGCCCTGCTCTGGTCCACTTCTCCAGAGCTTCTTCTAGTTTTTCTTCTCTCTGCCCTCCCCCGCTCCAGCGTTCTTGAACACCCTGCCCACGGGTGCTGCCCCCCACACCAGGAGGTGGGATGCTCTGGAGGAATGCGCTGCTCTAGGTTCTGTGATGCTAGGTAACCTGGAGCAAGCCACTCAACCAACCCGTGCCTCAGTTTCCTCATCTAGAAAATAAGCACCGCAGCAGCATCTGTTCTGTGGGGTTATTGTGAGGATGAAAACAAAAATACATGTAAAGAGAACTTTCAAGCAGCCCTGGGATGATTCCACTGGGAAGTGAGGCTGAGAGAACCTCTAGTATCAGACTAATGTCCAAGAGACGGGACAAGGCGTTTTAGGGCATGTACTTCACGACGGATATGTGTTGGGGCACAGCGCCTGGCACAAGGCTGGCATCCTATAAATAGATTTTCGAATGAATGGATGATTCTATTTATATGGAAGATCCAAGGGTAAACCATCTTTGCCCCAAAGCCAATCACTATGGAAACTCAGTTTCAGCCTGAAACCAGCAGACCAGGATCCTGGTCATGAAGATTCCGGCTGGTTGAGGACGCCGCTCTGTGAGACACTAGGCTGAACGGGACCCCGTCCCAGTAAGTAAAGTAGGTAGGTAAGTCTGACTCCTGGACACGGTAGGGAAAGCAGACTAAGTGAGCTTAATGCACCACGAAAGAGAAAAGTAGACTTTTCACATGAGACAGGGTTTTGGTAAGTCAGCATTTGGTTGTTTAGGTGCTTTGTTTTTATGCCAGGTTGCCAAGTTTTAGGGACCATGCCAGCTTCAGACTCGAAATGGACGAATGCACTTTTTGAATCCTCACACCTAATTCCCCAGATGGAGATACTGTGAAGTGGCTCTGACCAGCTCTGTGGCTGGGATAGAAGTTATTCTTAGCACAATGGTGTGGGTGGCAAAGAAGGTTTTTCTTTTTCTTTCTTTCTTTCTTTTTTTTTTCTTCTTTTTTCCTTACATGACTGATGTTCAATTAGGCTGCTGAAAACTGGGACAGCATTTCTATGTATGGGGGATAAGGGTGGAGCGGGGTATGACCCAGCATCTCAGTGTCACGTAGCATTTTGCTTTTTCTCTTGTGGTATGCTATCCAAGAGGGCCTTTTGTGAGGAGCTATTAGCATCTGGGGTATAATGGAATTCAATGAAGAAGGCCAGGTGCTAGCTTTGCATTACTCAAGATCGATGAAAGAAAAAAAAAGAAAAAAGCAGGCCATCCAGTGTCCTTTGACAGAACAGTAACCCAGAAAGAACAAAGCCTTTCA
Source organism: Mustela nigripes (assembly GCF_022355385.1). Classification (NCBI taxonomy): domain Eukaryota; kingdom Metazoa; phylum Chordata; class Mammalia; order Carnivora; family Mustelidae; genus Mustela; species Mustela nigripes. The sequence continues at coordinate 32,554,795 of NC_081557.1, forward strand.
AAACACAGGGCAATAAAGGACATGTTTCTCTAGCTTACACCCTGTACCCAATCAAAACCAGAGCAGCTAGGCTGTATTAACTGCATATAGTAACCCAAAGTTAAGACAGGTACCGTGACAGAAAACAATGCCAGCAAAGCCTAGGGGGGAAAAAAAGCGGGGGCCAAATATTTCTAATGCCCACTCTGCACTTACAGATAACATCTCATTTTATCTTTGCAGGGTAGAGTACTGTCATTTCTGTTTATAGATAACAGAACTGACATATGAAGAAATGAAAAAAACACTTCAGTTAGGAAGTGGCAGAACTGTGAACGTGGGTCCCGGCTTCTGGAGTCTCTATCCTTTCCACTGTGGCATGTCTTGAGCAGAAGGTTCTGACTCACCTCCCTCAGGAAGGACACCTTTGGCTGCCAGATAAGGACAGGTGGCAGCACCTGGCCGGGGGAGTGTAGCAGCTGGTGGTGATCCCCTCACCAGGTGTTTTGGTATCAGTGTGTCCCTTGGCCTTGTTCAGTTGGGGGTGAGCTCCTCGCCCAAGAAATAAGAAGCCTCTCAGGCATTGGCTTTAGTGAGTTCTTTGGCCATGGCCGTGGAGAGCAGCAGGTCACACCTGCCTGTGCCAGGGGACACTTGAATGGGAGGCCAAGCTCCAGTGACAGTGTAGGGACATATCAGCAGATCCCATGGGGCTGGGGGCAGGGCAGGGCTCCTTTCTAACCTACAGAGGTACAAGGGAGAGCTTAGATAAGCTATGGTTGCTGGGGAGGCCTCCCCAAATCCACTGGCATGAACCAAGTGGGTTCTACAATCTCATTCTAAGGGAAGGAAGAGCCAGGTACCACCAGCTTGACCCCAGTGACCAAGGACATTGGAGGTGACACTGAGAGTATACATTAGTGGCCAATTCAGGATAACAGAGCTCCGGCTCTACCTCTTTGTGATCAGAGCGCAATTATTTTGACCCTTCTGAATCTCAGATGCTTTGTGTGCAAAAATGGTGATGAAACTAACATCTCTCTCCAGGGGACTCCCAAGATGCTCTACCAAGGCCTATGGCCATCTCTTAGCATTTCCATGGGCCTCCCTCCCACAGCTGCTATGTGCTTTGCCCCTAGTGGCCAGCCCCAGTGGTCTTGCTCAGAGTCCTGCCTTCAGATCCTAGAGCCCTTCACCCAGGCCTGCGAAGAGCTGCATGTGTCTGAGTGTCTACTCCCTGGGGGTGGCTCATGGCCAATGAGGGATGCAGGGTCATGAGTTCCTGGCTTGCTTGTCTTCAGGGGGAACAAACACTGAAGTGTAACAGAAGCTCCAGAGTTCCCAGCAGGATGAGACAGAGCTGACACCTTGCCTGAAGTCACCCTTCCTCTCTTGGCTTTGTCTCTGTCTCTGTCCCTGTCCTGCTTTTATCCTAGGAGCATGTCTCTAATAATCATGAATCCTCATCTTGGAATCTACTTCTGGGGAGCTGAACCTAAAAGGCTGCACCGCTGGGTTCCTGTGGACATTGAACAACAGAATTCCTATAAAGTGCTTAGTTCGATGCCTGCTACACAGACAGTAATCAATAAATGGTAATTGTTCTTTACTTTTGCAGGAACCCGATGAAATTGCCAATAATAACTATTCTTGATTTTAAAAAATGGCCATTTTATATGGATCAACCTAATGAGATTTTATAGCCCTGTCTCCTAGCATTCTCCTACCAGCTACAATAAGGATATTTTTCTATGGAGAACTGTAGCTGGTTCTGGTGTATTCCCAACTCAGTGCATTTTTCTCCCTCTTCCATTCTTCCTAGATTAGAGCTGGCCTCCAGTATCTCCCCTGTTGCTGGCATTCGGGCTTCACTGGGCTGGGGTTGGGCATGGACCCACTTGTTATTACACCAGACAACCATGTGAATTGGGGGCTCCACCCAATTCACCCAAAACAGGAGAAAGGGCAGGGGCGTGGGTGGGGGAGAGCCATCAATATTTGTGAAGTGGAAAAGAACAGCTCATAAATAGGAAAACTATTTTAACTTTCCCCAAGAGCAGTATTCTGTCAATATATTTTTATTTTATCTTCCTGAAACAATAACTTTGGTGGCTTCTTAAAGCCAGTCAGCATGGACCAACACTTGGAAGGGCAGTGGTGCATTTGTGGCACATTTCAGCTTCAAACACTGGACAAATGAAGATGGTGTTCCTGTCGGCACGGCGCTCCTGGCTGATGGAGACATAAAAAGCATGTGGAAAATTGCTGTTTATATTTCCTCTAGCTATCACTGCTCCTGACGCTGGGGAAAGTTTACAGCACAAACAACCCATGTTCTATCTCACCCCAAACACACGTCCCCTCCCTTCCCATCATGAGAGGACTCTGTGGAGATGAGAGTCACTCACAGTCATGGCTTCAAACGCAGAGGAAATCAAGGGCTGGCCAGAGACGGGCTGGTGGCAAGTAAGTGAAAATGAGAACATGAATCTGAAAACATGGGGGCAGGAGGCCAGCAGATGACCTGTTCAATTGGCAAGTCCCAGCCATTAGTAAACAGGGGGCAACTGAGCATGGAGAGAGGGTCTGGGGCAGGCAGCAAAACCTGTGCTGGGGGTGGGGGAAGTGTGGTCCGTTGTCTGGGAGCCTTGTCTGCCCTGTGACCTCAGTTTGGAGCCCACCAAGCTCACGCAGCGCACAGAACACTTTCCACCTGGTACAATCTGTAGGCTCTGCGCCTGTTTATTGTCCATCCCCGTCCCTCCCCTCCTGGCAACACATATGAGCACAGTTGACTCTGAGCTCCAGAAGAGCAGGAATTTTTTTTCTGATGCATCCCCGGAGCCTAGACCAACACCTGACCCATGACAGGCACTGGATACACAGCTGTTGAATGAATGAATAAAATATAATTGCCTATACGGTCAAGACACAAAAATGCCTATGGACACCACTAATGATACTGACCTTAGATAAAATTTGATTCTGCTCATTATACTTGACTTACTAAGGCAGGAAAAACTCAATCCAAGCTTAGAAGCAACAATAGGAAGTAAAACAGGAACGGTTTCTGCCTTACCAGAAAATGCCATTAAATGAGAACATCCCTGCGTGGATGTTTCGTCTGTAGAGCACGGTGCATTTAGATGTTTCCAGATAGTCATATGTTTAGCATTAGGTAGCAGCGAGCTAAGAGTTGTCTCAGACAAAAGCAAGCAAAAGCAAACATTTGGCTGAGGAGCCAAATGACCAACTTCTTGGGTTTCCGGGGGCTATAGTGAACAGAAGTGCCTGGTGAGTTCCCTGCAAGTCACAGATGGGGGAAGAGGCTTGTAGCTTTCCTTCTGGCTCAGATAAGACCCCAAGCCCTCCAGACCGAGGCTCTGAGCAGGTGTGGGGATTTCTCCCAGTGAGTCTGTGAGCACGGCTAGAGCTGTCGGATGATCCCACTGATGTCTCCCTGGCAGGAAAGGAGCCTCACCTGAAGTCACAGAGGGCCAACAGATGTCACGCTGGCACTCTGCCACGGAATCATGGTCTGTGTCGCTCGCCATCATGGTTGGCCCCGTGCAAAACCCTTCAAGCTTCAAGCTACCAGGCCAGGCAGTGGCAGGGACCGAGCCGTGTGGAAATATTCTCAGTCCCCGTCCTCTAATTGAGAGCAGAGTGCACAGGCTTTGAAGCATTTAATGGTAATATTCAGACAGCATGGGGCCAGGCAGACAGAAGCCTTCTGGCTCAGATAAACCGAGTATTACCCTGAAATGAAGGAGGAAAGGTGGGTTTTGGCCTTTTTTGTCCTTATGTCTATCCAGGCTCTTGTATTCCCAGGAAGCGGGGGCTGGGTGGGATTTAGGGCTGCTGGTCTTCATGGCTTAGGGCTGGAGCAGAGCTCACCCGTGACAAGGGTGGCAAGAGTGGGCTAGGTGAGTCCGCCAGGGTGCAGCCAACAGAAGATCCAAGAAGATATCAAATATGGCTGGTGTGGGCGGGGGTGGGGCTGGAAGCCCCTGGGCGGTTGTCTACAACAGCCCTAGGGCCACTAGCCACATGTGGCAACTTCATCACTGAAATGTGGCAAGTCTGAATGGAGATGCCCTTTAAGTATTAACTACACATTACATTTTGAAGAGTTTTGTATGAAAGAAAGAAAGTTAAATATCCCCCAAATTTTTATATTAATTATATGTTGAAATGAGAATAGTTTGGATATGTTGGGTAAATGAAGTATATTAAAATGAATGTCATCTGTTTCTTCTTTCATGTTGCTACTGCGAAATTTAAAACTACAGATGTAGCTCATATGCTCTTTCCATTGGACAGCGCTGGCCTAGAACCTTGTTACTCTTTTTTTGGTGGGTTTTTTTTTTTTTTTTTTTTGGTTTTTTATAGATTTTTTTTAAGGATTTTTTTTTTTTTAAAGTAATCTCTATACCCAACATTGGACTTGAACCTAAAACCCCAAGATCAAGAGTCACATGCTCTACCGACTGAACCAGCCGGGTGCCCCTAGAACCTTGTTATCCTAAGTATGATTGTCCACAGCAGTAACAGTATCCCCCGGAGGGGTTTTCAGAAATGTCGATTCTCAGGCTCCACCCTCCATCTCCTGAAACAGAGTTACATTTTTAATAAAATGCTCCAGGTGATTCGTTTGCACGTTAGAGCTCTGGCTTTGGTCATTCCCTAGGATGCCTGACTAACTCACTGTGGGTGGTTGGGCCAGCTTCGAGGTCTACAGCAGAATAGACACAGGAGAGAAACTTCTGGTCTGTGCAGTATTATGGCACTAATTTGGAAGTCATGGAATTTCGGTTCTTTTCCTGGCTCTGCCTTGAAATTGCTACATGACTTTGGGTGAGTCTCTGTTCCTGTGGGGCCAGTTCCTCGTTCTGCAAATGTAGAACCTGGAGGAGAAGACCTTCAAAGCTCCTGCAAGGACTTTCTCTCACACCAACTGGTGTGACTTGGAGCCTCCAAGGTTCCGAGACTAATCCCTGGGAGGGTTTTATTTTTCTCCTTGGCTTTTGTATCCTTCCCATTCAGAACGGTCACACAAGTGGGCAACTGATTCATATGTTCTAGTAAGTCCTTTTGTGGGTCCTGAGAACTTTACTTTAATTAATATTTTTGTTCCAGTAGGTTGAGCACTTGCTACATGCTGGGACTGGTTCTTAATGCTTTCCATGTGTTATCTCTTTTAATACTTGCAATGACCTCAAGAGGTACGGCTCAGTATAACTTCTTCATATATGAGTCAATCAAAGAACAGAGAGGTCAATTAAGTTGCCCAAGATCCTACAGCCTGTAGGTGGTCCGATCTGTATCTAATTTCCAGGTGAGCCCAACTCTTCATTCTTGACCCTTCGGGCTGTTCTGAAACTCCTTATATGTGTTTTCAGACCCCGATCTGCCAAGGTTTCCAGTTCTCAACTTGCCACCTTTGCTTCTGGTTTCCAGACTCCAAAAGTTTCCCCTGACTTTGCTGACTTCAAAACTCCAGAGTTACATCGTCCTTGTTAGTTGTCCCCTCAACCTCCCAGCCCACACCTGGATAAGGGGTGCCAGACACAGAAGCTAGGGTGCCAGAGTCTCACTCTGTCTGGGGAGCAAACCCTCAACACAGGGGTGTTGACTGCTATCCAAGCTCCGGCTTGGCCATGCAGTCCCAACTGGCGAGGAGAGGAGTGCCCTGGAGGGTCAGCCGGAGGCTGTGAGGTGGCAAAAATAGGAATGAAATAAGAAAGTATTAAAATAGAGAGAAGTGAATCAAGTCTGTGCACAGAGCCTCCTCTCTTGGGTCTTTCTGCTGCACTCGTCTGGTCCTTGAGGGAGGATTCATGCTGTGCACCTGGCAACCGTGGCGATCCCTGCACTTGAGCTCAGTGCCCACAACACAGAAGCCTCACGGGAAAGACACCCTGTCCGGTGGCCGAGCTGACACCTGAGACACACCCACTGCAGCGAGCTGGGCTTCAATAGATGGGCCAGGCGGATTAACTCGTCCCCGAGGAAATGATCCGAAAAGGGTTCAGGCGAAAATAGCCCCTTCCTATTTTTAAGATCCCTCTCTTCTCTCATGAATAATTTTTCTATAAAAATAACTACATATAAGTTAATCATAGCAATGCACGGAGGCCAGAAATTCAGAAGCACTTTGGGTGGCTGACTGTGAAGGCAGTCTGGGTGGGGTGGGGGTGGTGGTGGTGGTGGTGGTGGTGGCTGTTCCACCTGATCAATGCCTCCTTTCCAGCCATGCTGCACCCCTTCCTATGCCGACCTTCAGCATATGGAGTTGTCACAGCCTTTGCCAGCTTTGCCTGAGCCCCAGCCCTGACACCTCCCCCCTCCCCCCAACCTCGTACCATTCTTCTCAGACTTGTCCTTCTATTCCTGGTTGCAGCTTTCTTGTCTCATCTGATGATGTCTTTGTGCTTCTCCCTTGGAACTGACACATTATTTTGACTTCAGAACACCAAACTTGCTGACTCTAATTTGCCTTGTTCCTGGAGACTCTCCCTCCCTGGCTGCTCCAGAGACAGGCTGAGGCTGACTCAGCCTGGCCTCCTTGACTCTGCTTGGCATTGGCACATGACCTTTGCCCATAGCAAGTTTGCCTTGACCAAAGGGGTCCAGAATGGACCAATGAGAGTGGTCACATCAGGACTCTCTCTCTCTCTTTCTAAATCCCCAAAGTCTCTGGGAACTCTCCCGGGGGGCGGGGTGGGGGGATCATACAAGGCTCTCCCTCTACAGAGTCACTTCCAGCCTGGGAATGTGCTTCCAGGCCTCCTCCTGGTCTTCCTGGGTTTTCACTGCTAGACCCACAGTGCGATTTTTCAGTCGAATTGGGCTCTTTTGGCAGTGGAAGAGGATGCTATTAATAACAATGTCTGGGCAACAGGCATAAATAGGGACTGTCCCAGGCTAACCGGGGTAGAAAGTACCCTTACTCAGCAATAAGGCCTGAGAATAACCATATCCCTCTGTTGTGTAATATATATTCAAATTACTTCTCTGTTTAGTAATACTCAGACTGGTCCGCAAAGGTGCCCCATAGCAGAGGAGAGCTCACATGTACCCCCCTGCCCTGAAACAGGTTCCTAGTATGAAGGGGCCACCTAAAGTTTTCAACAGCACAAGTCATCTCTGAAGTCTCAAAAGGGCATGTGAATTTTGTCCTTCTACTTAATAATATATTCTTGTTTTCTCTCTTAAAAACCACCTCTCTATTTGTTTTTTCTCAAAATCTAAAGTGAAATTACTCTCCGGGAAGAGGCTGAGCCCGCGGTTTTGTGTGCCTCCTGGTTCCACACTGTCATCTGAAAAACAGGACATGACAGCAGCCTCTCACCCAGTGGGGGTGGGGGTGGGGGCAGAATGCATCTCATGCTCACCGCATCGGAAGCGTTTGTTGGAATGAATAAACATCCACCGACCCAGGTCTAGCTCAGAGTCTGGGCTTGCCTAAGCATTTGACTTTGTCCTCTACTGAATCCTTCTGTTCCACTACGCACAGCACACATAAGGCCAATAAACCCCCATCAAGAGTCTTAAGGGGTTTCCTGATCATGTGCTCAAGGCCTGAGATGGGATTCTTTGCCCTCCGTGTAGAGATCCTTGAGCTTGACAGCAGGCCACCTCTGTAGGGGACCCTCTCCAGATGTGAGGTGTGTGTGGGTCCCAGCCCTTCTTTCATCCTGTTCCACAGTGTCTGAAGAAACCCGAGGACAGTTTCTCCAGCAGGTACACCTGCTGGAGTCTGCAACAGTTTCATCTGGATGGGGGGTGGGAGGCAGGCCAGGGCACAGAGGCCCTAGATCAAATCTCCTAGACTCAGCCAAGCATGGCCCCTTTAGTGAGGCCTGACCTTACTCTGGGATAGGGCAAAGTACCCAAATTGTGAGGCCACAGTGACCCTGTGCACTCCTCCTACCTAGCCATGTCCTCTCTCTCTCTCTCTCACACACACACACACACACACAAGTGCACTCCCTCACACACATACAGAGTCCGGTCCACGCCTCTCTTTCGTTTTACTGGCACCTGCCGTCCTTTGCCAGATCTCAGGGTTTAGTACATCTTAGGTGGAATTCCTCCCCTCCCCCACCTCATTCCTGCAGCCTGACAAGTTCCCCGGAGATGAAAGGATAATCTGAAAATTAACTTCTTTTTTTTTTTTTTAAAGGTTTTATTTATTTATTTGACAGAGAGAAATCACAAGTAGATGGAGAGGCAGGCAGAGAGAGAGAGAGGGAAGCAGGCCCCCCGCTGAGCAGAGAGCCCGATGCGGGACTCGATCCCAGGACCCTGAGATCATGACCCGAGCCGAAGGCAGCGGCTTAACCCACTGAGCCACCCAGGCGCCCCTGAAAATTAACTTCTCATTTCAGCCTTTCTCCATAGCTCCAGGGAATATCCTCAGATCAAAACACACCGGGGCTGGAAGGGAATGATTAGGAGAGGGCACGGGGGAGACGCTGGGTTGCTGGTAATGTCCTAGGCCTTGACCTGGGTGGTGCCTGCACGGCTGTGTTCATTTTGAGATGATTTATTCAGCTGTCTATGTCTTTTCTGAATACATTTGATACTCCGTGAAAACTCATTTTTTTATTTTTATTTTTTTAAATATTTTATGTATTTGACAGAGAGAGACACAGCAAGAGAGGGAACACAAGCAGAGGGAGACGCTGACTTCCTACTGAGCAGGGAGCCCGATATGGGGCTCAATCCCAGGACTCTGGGATCATGACCTGAGCCGAAGGTAGATGCTTAATGACGGAGCCACCCAGGTGCCCCCTCAATGGAAATTTAAATTGAAAAACAAGGACAGAAGAAAGGAAAGGAAACAAAAGGAAAGGGAGGGAAGGGGAGAGAAACAAAAAGAAAAAGAGAAAAAAAAAGAAAACAAAAAAAGGAAAAGAAAAGGAAAACAAAGACAGGACCTAGTTGTAGCTGAGAAGGAAGGCTGTGGCCTAGAGACCCACTCTCTGGGTAAGAAATCTTTGTTGCTCTGGTCTGTTCCTCCCTATGAATGCAGCCTGCCCCAGCGGGAGCACTACCAGAGCTGCCAGTATTCCAGTGACATCTCCCTGCTTCCAGAGAGAAAAGCTGTATGAGGAGCATATTGGTCTTAGCCCTCACACTGTCCCTTCTAAGGCTCTGGGCAGATTCACGCTCCCAAGATAGTGAGTCAGGAGGTCCTCAAGAGGAGAGGCAAAACGGTTAGGAGCGAAACGTCTGGAATCAGGCAGACGAAACTATGTTTAAACTCTGGTTTCTAGCCACGTGACCTTGGGAACATTGCACAAGCTTTCTAATCTTCAGTTTTCCCATCTGTAAAATGGGGCTAATAACAGTGCCTGCCCCATATGGTCGCTGTGGGCATTACTTGTACTGCATATAAAGATGTCAGCCCAGGGCCTGGCACAAATATAAGTGCCCATTAAAGACTAAATGTTATAATCGAGTGTAACCCCCTCCCTTTATATGAGAAAACCCAGAGAAGGGAGTGTCTTGTTGCAGGTCACAGAGCCAAGATGTGACAGTGACAAGGACCAGTGTGCTGCCCTTTGCCCACACTGGGGGCCCTGAGCAGGACCACCCAGCCTTGTGGCAGGACCACAAGGCTCTCGTGAAGGCAGCATGGTTTCTGTTGAAGGACATGCAACTTTTAGACGGGGCCTGGGGTGAATGTAATTTTAGCTGGTGAGTGAACCCCCAGGTTGAACAGAGCTGGGGGGTTGGCGAGCACCAGGACAAGAGCACTTGGCTGAGAGCCACAGCCCGAGACCAAGCAGCAGGAGAGCTCAGGGGGCCAGAGAGAGTCGTTCAGTAAACATGGAGGGTCTGCATGGTGGCCAGGCTGGGTGCATGATGACATGCAGGACAAGAAGGACCCTGCCTTCCTGGAGCTCATAGTCTAGGAAAAGCAAGGGGAACATACCACCTGGGTGGGGTAGCTCAGAGAAATGCAGAGGGCAAAGAAGAAAGTGCAGGAAGGCACTGGGACAGGACAGGTGTGGGCATGAAGGATTCGAGAATAAAGGACTGGTGTTGCCTGAGCACAGGAAACCAGGAGAAGAGCATGGGAGACCTCCTGAACCATGCTGGGAATTCTGGACTATCTTACGGAATGTGAAAAGCTTCTGCAGGGTTTGAAGTTGGGAAGTGACATGATGAGATCTTCTGCCTTTCAGAAAATCCCGGAGTCCTGAGAGTCAGCCCAGTCCAAAGGCACCAACTGGTGCAGTTCCCAGGGCCACATCAGCAGGGGCCCTTAGGGACTGATGCATCTACCCTTGATAGATGGGGAAACTGAGGACCAGAGTGACTTACCAAGGTCACTCAGCCACCGAGAGGTGGGGCTCGGTCTGGATCTCAGGTCTCCAGGCACAGTCCCTGCTGCACTTGCGGCCATGCTCCTGCCTTGCCTGGATGCCTCACTAGTTTGTGTTAAAGTCTTTCAACCTGGAATAGACCAACAGGCTCCATTAATGAGCAGGAACTTGTCTGTCCATCTAGAGGCACTAAACGCATCTCTGCAGAATGAAGGAATTTAAGGGCATGGCCTTTTACGGGGACCCTGGATCTTCTCCCTTTCACTCCATTCCTCTTTCCCCCTCTTCCTCACAGCATCCTGGAGCCCACAGAGCTTGGTGCCCCAGCCCTGGACACCTGCAGACGTGTGCGAGTAGAGACCGGGAAGGCGTGTGGCCACAGGGCCCGATTCCAGCAGGGCTGCCCGGAGCCTACTTCCCTCCACCTCACTGCTGGCATCTGGAAATTCCCAAGCCTTCTGGTCCCCACTGACAGATGATATCACGGACCTTTGAAATAAGAGGAAGCCTCCTACTAGGCTGGAAATGAAGGTGATGTAAAGCCAGATGGCAGAGCTTCTGAACAGAGAGGGCAGGACAAGTCATCCAAACATCCCAAGCTGAGAGGCCGGCTGGGCTTTCTGGAATGAAGGTGTTGGGGTTGTGGTGGAGGCAGGGCCTGGGCTGGGAGGGGGAGGAGGAGCTTCACGGCTGGGCATCCTCTGAGGGTCAGGACCGGTCAGCCCTGCCTGAGCCTGTGCGCTTACAGAGAGAAGGACTCACGATGGGAAATCAAGATTCACTAACACCTGTGATGTGTCAGGCACTGTGCTGGGGGGAGGGCAGTGCATGGGTTAGAGTGACCTCGACAGTGGCTCTTTAGCCCATAGGGACAAGACTAGCCCTGAAATGGAGGGGAGGGCTCTCCCTTTGAAAGGACCAGGGGCTCTCATAGCTGTTCCTTCTGGAAGGGGCTGGCAACATGAGGAGTCCTAGGGACTGGGGCGGGGAGACCTGTACCCCTCACTGGAGTGCCTATGGGACCTGCAGCATGGAGAGGCTGTGAGCAGCCTGAGGGACAGTGAATGTTCCTGGCTACGTGGAAGCCTTCCAGGCGCTGGCCAGTGCCTCACTGCTGCTGTTCTCCACGATGGAAACAACAGCAGCTCAAAGCAGCAGCAGGTTTTGGTGATAATCAGCATGGGGGCAATACCCCAGGGGCAAGTCTGAGTGCCTGCCCCTCTTCTGAGAGGAAACAGCAATCAGGTCTGACCCTCAGATGGCCTCTGGGGTCTCAGAGACAGCCAGGGCTGGGGACACCCGGGCCAGCCAAGTGGTAACCTCAGAGGGGACATTAAAAACCCAGACTGTGGTGGGAGAACAAGAGGGCTACCATGGAACAGAAAGCCCTCAAGACTGTCTCTCTGGAGCACGTGTGAGCCAATGACCTGGGAAACCTCTCAGAAATGGAGGGAGAGGGGGACAGGGTGATCAGGGCTATACTAGTTGGCACGAAAAGGAAATATAATTCTATTTCACCTAAGTTCAGGAACATACAAATTACACATTACCTCACTTGTCAAAGGAAATAACACTAATTATTATCCCCATTTCACAGATGAAGAAACTAGCATTCAGAGAAGCTGTGTTAGCGATTTCCAATTTTTAGAGTTCACGGATGAGCAAGTTAAAAAGTGTGGGGGTGGGTCACCTGAGCGGCTCAGTTGATTAAGCATCGGGGTCTTGGTTATGGCAAGGTCTTGAGATCAAACCCCATGTTGGGCCTCTGCTCAGTAGGGCGATGGCCTCTCCCTCCCCCTCTGCTGCTCCTCCTCCTTGTACTCTATCAGATAAATAAATAAAATCTTAAAAAATTAAAACAAACAAAAAAACTTCAAAGCATCAGGGAGCATACACAAGTCAGTAACTTTAATTTTCCTAAGAAATTAAAAAAAAACCCAACCTGCTACATTTATATTCATTATCACCTTTTGGTAAAAGAGAGGATATTTTAATGTCAAAAACCTAGAGACAATTGATCAAAATAAATGTTGATCTCTTAATAAACTTAGGCTGCTGAAGACCTAACTGAATAGCCTTATTTTTCTCACCTCCTTGGGGACCTGTCAGGCATGGCCTTGCCCTTGTACTGGTTTGTAGCAGTTGGGACCCCAAGGGCTGAGTGACTTGCCCAACCAGAAAGAAGGGGCAGAGGTAGGTCATCCCAGACCTGACTCTGAGTGTGGCCCTTCCAGACACCCAACACAGCTGAGCTCCACAGTGGCCAGGGCAAAGGAGACCCACAGAGCTACCCAGATGCTCTCCAGGGCGCTCCAGGGCACACCTGTGACCTGTCTGACTGTCCTGCCCACAGACCTCTTCAGAGGGCTCAGCCATTTGGAGTCCCCTAGGAACACCATCACAGAGGACTCAACTCAGCACCATACTTTTTTCACTGCACCAAATCTCAACCCACAGAAGTTCAGCCCTTGCTGGGATAACTAAAAGAGGAAGGCAGTCCGGCTCACCCTTTCCTCTTCTAGGAAAACACATCTTTGAACCTGCGTTCCCAAGCTGCTGCCATGAGGCTTTCTGCTTCTCGGACAACCTGCATGGAGGTCTGAAACACAGAACTGCTCTTTCTCTCGGGTCTTCCCCATGCAACAGGCTTGGAAGTTTCCAGAACAAAGAGTTTTCCGAACTCCAGGGCATTCTTGCTTCCCCGGAGGAATGTGTGTGAATCCACAACCCCATTTTATACATGAGGCAAAGGAGCCATTAAAACCGAGGCCTTCTAGCTTCCAGCCAAAGCCACGGCAACACCATTGGCAGCCCACAGACAAATTTAGGTCTGAGACTAGTCCTCCCTCATCCTAGCTGTGTGACCTTGGACACACTTTCACTTCTCCGAATCTCAGTGTTTTCATTTGACAGATGGGCAGAGTAAGGACCAGCTTCCCAGGGTCCTCACAGGGAATGATTAGGCCACGTATGTAAAGCCCTGCACACGTGGCTGGGCGTGCTGTCCACACCATGATCCATATGTATTTCCTTCGGGGCCATTTACGAACATCTTGAAGACTCAATACTCTGGACTGCTAAGTGGGGATAATGATCAGATTATAGGAGCTAATGACTGTATGTAAAAGGTTTATCTCAATGCTCGGTGCATAACAAGACCAGGGGAACGATTATTATTAGGATATCATCATCATCGGCTCCTCCTTTCTGTCTTCCCTTCATTCCCCTCAAGTCTCTCACTCTTTGAGGCAGGTAAGTTAAAAAACCAACAAGTAAGAAGTACCGTGAGGAAGTACATCATACGGTGGGTCAGGGGCTGTCTAGGTAAGTGCGCTCATTGGCCAGTCAGAAGCTCTGGTGGTGGTCCCCAGACCTGGGGCTCCACTCCACAGCTTGTCTCCCACTGAGGTGTTTAATCAGGGTCAGGGGAACTAACACCAGCTTCCTCAAGGTTCTGGACCTCTAGTTCCCACCTCGGTCTGTTTCATCAGGTGTCCTGAATCCTGTGTGGAACCACGAGGCAGCCTCCTGTGTCAGCCACCTGACACATTCCACCTCCACAGGAATTCCATTCAGATGTGCCACTGGTCTCTCGGCAGAATCCCGAAATGGCTTCCTGACCATCTGGTCTGGAGGAAACGCTTGCTAGGCATTGGCGAGGGACTCTGGACACTGTAGTCACATACCATGCAAAGGGAATTCCTGAACTTCAAACACTCCCTTGCTGGAGGCGAGCCAGTTCCTTCGGAAGCCCACAGATCACTGGCCTGAAGGACCAATGAGGGAAGATGTTGTTGGATCCCACCAGAGTGGTCTCCTGTTCAGGGGGATTTAGGCAGACCGGGGGTGGGGGTCATTAATGACAAATAATCAGGTCAGTCAGCTTCCAAAACATAAAATCAACCTGCTCCCACTTCAAATCAGTCACTTCACACAAGGTGGTGGAAATACCTCAGACTTTGAGACCTACTTGGGGTCAAGGGCTGACTACCGATGACATTGGGTGTTTCCTTGCCACTCAAAACCTCCATTTCGTCATCTGTAAGGTGAAGACAATCAAAACTCCCTTTTATAAATGCTGCGACAATTAAACAGAAATTGAGTGATGCTCAGGACATTGCCTGCCATACTGTCATTATGTATTGATAACCCAGTTAGGCCAGGCGCGTCCCTGAGACACTCTTGCTAGTCTCCTGAAACCAGCTCATCACTCTTCAAACCCGGGCTCTGCATCTCTCTAGCAAGCTGGTGAGCCTTGCTGTGCCTCCGTTTATCTATATGTAAATGTGGATTAAAAAAATGCCTGCTTCAAATGGGCTATGGTGATTAATTTCTCCGTGTAAAATGCTTAGGATAGTACCTGGTATACAGTAAGTGCTCAATGCAGGTTGCTATTGCTACTAGAACTCGATGAATTGTCAGCAACCTGAAATAAGCTCCCAAAGTAGCAATTTCAGGAAGCCCATTGTTGTTTTGCCTTTCTGAAAAGACAGGTAGAAAAGACCTACACCTGCATGAGCTCCTTCCTCAGCAGATGAGCCCACTTTTGGACCCTAATTACCATGTCTAGAATGCCAGCCATGGACCACTTGTTTGACAGACTACCTCCAATCCTCATAATAACCCTCTCTGAAATAGGCATTATTATCCACATTAAAAAAAAAAAAGATTTTATTTATTTATTTGAGAGAAAGAGAGAGAAACACATTCCCCACTGAGCAGGGAGCCCAACGCGGGGCTCGACCCCAGGACCCTGGGATCATGACCTGAGTTGAAGGCAGACGCTTAGCTGACTAAGCCACCCAGACACCCCATTATTATCCCCACTTTACAAATAAGGAAACTGAGGTTCAGAGAGGTGAAGTGACTTGTTCAAGGGCGCACAGCAGGCTGGGATAGAAGCAGGATTCAAGCATCAGTCTAATCTGGTGCCAGTGCCAAGGCCGCCTTGCTTCCCTAAACAGAATGGGGCTCTGTGTCCCTCATGGATGTGGGTGTGTCAGCTGTGGTGGCCCGGCTGAGGTGGTTGATATTTAAAAACTGGACGGCAGGGAAAAAAAACCCCTAAAAACAATAAACGGTGATTCAGACTGAGTCTTTACTCAGGCGGTTACGGGAAACTGGCGGGAAGTGACAGCCTTAGTCACTTAGGAATGGCTGAGCCCCTGAGTCATGGGCAGCAGGTCACGCTGCCCAGGACAGAAGCCAGCACTGCTCCCAGTGCCAAAAAGGCAGGAACGCACTCTGGCGAGGGGGGGAGGGGAATCAGAGGAATGATGAAAGGGGGCCCGAGTGACTTCTGGAAATGAGGGGCCAGGCTTTCCCTGGTTCCTGAAACCGAATCCACCTCCCTTGTTTGATGGCCCAACCCCCGACTCTAGGCACCCTCCTCTGTTTCAACCAGATGGCTCTCTACTGTCATTCAAACACCCCCAGCCAGCCAGATGGGGTGGTCCCCCACACCACGGATGGCCTCTAGTCCTTTCCTTCCTGGAATGTCCTTGCCCCTTGCTCCAGGGGCCTCAACCCCCCACTCTTAGACCCGCTGTGGATGGGGCCTCCAGTGGGCCCTTCTCCTGCCTTCGGCTCGGAAATTCCCCCATTCTTTGAAGATTTATGGAGTACACTCTGTGTGTTAAGTTCCATGGTAGCTGCTGAAACTACAAAGATGGATTAGACACTGTCCCCATCTTAGTGTCCATTTGAGCAGGGAGTAGGTATACACAGGGAATTGGACAATAACCTCCCCCCAAAAGGGCTCTGATATAGGGAGCACAGAGCACTTCGGATGGGGGGGCGGGCCCCTAACCCATTCTGGGAACCAGGGAGTTTCCCTGGAGGAGGTGATTTTTCAGTTGAATCTTGAAGGGATGGATTCAGGGGATGGTGGGTTGGGGAAGAATATAATCACTCTCAAAAAAAACAAAAAAAAGAGTTAGGCAAATAATATGTTTATTGTATAAAAAGGAAAACATGAAAAAACAGAGAAGCAAAATAATAGCCTCTATAAATCTATTAAAATTCTGGAGTAATTCCTTGTTTCTCTGTGTATTCTGTTCTCTCTCTCTTTCTCTCTTTTATTTATTTATTTGTTTGTTTGTTTATCTGAGAGAGCGAGAGAATGTATGCAAGCAGGGGAAGGGGCAGAGGGAGAGAGAACCTCTAGGGGACTCTCCACTGAATGTCAAGCTTGATGCGGGCCTGGATCCCATGACCCTGAGACCATGACCTGGGCCAGAATCAAGAGTCAGACACTTAACCCACTGGACCACCAAAGCGCCCTCTCTGTGCATTTCTATGTATATAGACATAGACATTAAAACACACACACACACACACACACACACACACAAACAAAACATGGTAATGTGACTGCTTTTTTACATTGAACAATATATTAGGAAATCTTTCCATGTCAGCATGTCAGTAGATATTAGTCACAACTTATCTGGCCTGAGAGAGGTTCTGTTTGGCCCTTGGGGGTGCTGGAAAATTCTGCACGTGAACACCTAGCACCATGAATGCACTAGCCAGTTCTCCACAGACCCCACCCTTCCTAGCTGTCTTACATCAATGAAATAGGCTCCTCTGTTGACATCACCTGCCTGGCTGTTCCAGGCATCAGCATTCTGGCCCCTGATCCTGAACACTCCAGTGGCTATTTGCTATTCCAGAATACGGCACGCCTCGGTTTCCCCGGCAGCCTCCTCGTGCGTCTCTTTTGACCCTGCCTGTTTCTCCTACGGATCGTGATTGATCACCCACAATTCACATTTGTTCATGCCAGGAACGACGCCTTGGCCGAGTGCAAGGCGGCAGGCAGGCTGGGTGTGGCGTCACTGTGGACCGGAGCCCTTTGTCTTGGAGGTTATGGGGACGTGGATCTTCCCACTCCTACGAGACCAACCTGAGTTGGCAGTCTCTGTCATGCCTTTCAGAGGCACTCCCTTCATTCCTGGCACGGCCAGCATGCACGCACGCTCAACACACGCGCATATGATCACAGGATATTCTTGTGGGCTTTACGTCTTCTGTTTTAAAGATCTAAGAAGAGTCAGGAAGCTCTCCAGACCCAACCAAATGCTGCTTTTATCCTCATAAAAAAAGAAGGCCAGCTGCTCTGGCCTGACCCACAACGAAGCGGGCCTTCAGAAGATGAATAGAGTCACCAGTGGGGAACCAAGCATCCTTGTGACCTGACCACGAAGGGACAGGCTTGGGGTAGCCTCAGTGCACTGGCAGCCGAGGTGCCAATGACAATGACACCAGCTTCAGCTTGGGCGATTGTCCCCAGCAGATGCCCCCACCCCACAGAGCGCATGACTTCCATATCTTCCCTGGGGTACTGGGATAACAAAGGCTATGTCCCAGCACTATTGTACAGCTGGGGAAGGCCGGAAACCAAGCTGCAGGAAACCGGTTGCTATGGTTTCCTTGAGTGTAATGCCATAGAAATCGCTTTCTGAAAAAAAAAATTTTTTTTTTTAAGATTTGTTGCTTTTTTCCAGGGAGAGGTAGGGAGGGAAACATTTATTTCAGGATTTACTATAAGCCAAGCATTGAGATAGGTTCTAAGTCCTCATTGCAAACCACTAGGCTTAGTAATATTATTTCCCTTGTGCACATGAAAATCTAGAAGCATCTCTAGAAAATCTAGAGGCTAAGACACCTGCTCACAGACATGCAGCCAGAGGGTAGCCGAGCCAATTTTGAACTCAATATTATCATACTCCACTGTTGCTTTCTTTTCAATACATAGCCTAGGCTTCAGGAGATCCCATGACCCAGATTATTCTTATCATGAGGCCAGGCTCTGGAGCAGTGAGTGGGGTAGAGGAGCAAGGGCACAGGGAAGGAGCTCAATCAGGAAGGAGAGAGTTGAGGAACAAGGACTCTGGTAGCTTCTGATGCACCAGCACCAGGTTCTCAGGGCAGGTGGAAGGATCCCAGGATTTGGTATCAAAGGGCCTGAGGATAAGGTCCATTTCCCCAATTTTCAGTCTGAGCCTCAGTTCCAGCTTCCGTAAAATGGTGACACAGCCCTATCTGCCTCATAGCGTTGTGGTAAGTATTCAGTGAAAACGGGCATGTCAGTCATATGACGCAAAATAAGCAATCAGTAGATGTTAGCGTTCTGACTGCTGTTACCACTAGTCGTGGTGAAAACTTGCAGACTATGAATTGCAAACACCAATTAATTTAAGGGGGCCTTGGGCAACTTGGGGGAAGGACTCTGGGGCCCTAGGAATAGCCACACTGGGGAATAGTACGGACTACCCAGAGCGAGCCTGACTTACTGGAGGAGGAGAGGAAGCTTCAACCATGCCTCCCTCAGTGAGAGCAGTGACGCCTGCCTTAGTCCCGTGGGTATTTACTGAACATCTAGTACGTGCTATGTCGTGTGCCAGGAAGAATATGGGAATAGGGCACAGACCCACTCTCCAGGAGCTCACAGGCTGTGAAGGAGATAGAAAAGCAGCACACACTGACTGTTCATTTCCTGTGATGCCTCCTACAGGGGTCCAGAGAGGGAGAGGCACCCTACAGAGAGTGTGAGTGCGTGTGCGGGTGTGAGTGTGCACAATGGTAGGCAGGGGAGACATCTCCGAGAAGGGGACATTTAGATTAAGCCCTGAAAGACACGTAGGAGTTTATCAAGTGAGAAGAGGGAGAGAGCCGACCAGGAAGAAGGAATAGCACCTACAAGGCTAGGGGGCATTTCCGGAACAAGAGATCAGTTTCCTGGGGAAGCCCGGAAGAGTGGGGAGGGTGAGAAATGGCTTGGGAAAGAGGGTTATGGCCTAGGGGTGGAGGGTCAAGAGGGCAGCTGTGTGCCACCCGCGCTGGGGAGGGGTCTGTCCAGGCTCTGTGGCGGATGGGATAGAAGCCTGAGGCTAGAGGAGGAGCCACCCTTGATCTCAGGGCTCAGATTCTCTGCTAAGGACCCCGCTGAGTTCTTTCCAAGGATTCCCTGCTTTAATCCTCACCTGAACTCCACAAGGGGGTCTAAACATTCCCTCATTTTGTAGAGGAGGAAACAGGCTTGGCAAAGGTCTGAACCAGATCCTAGTCTGAACCTAGGCAGGCTGGCTCCCTCCCTTCCTAGGAGCTTCTGTATCCTGGATGGGAAGCACATTTCAGAGAGGCTGGGAAAGAAGTGTGGGGCCTGACGGAGGGCAGCAGGCTTCGGGGCAGGGAGGCCGAGGGTGGAAAGCCTGACGTTCCACGCAGAGAAGTGAAGATATACCCAGGAAGCCTGACACTCAGGAAAGCCTGCCTGTTTGTGTGACCTCGACTGCAGAAACTCTAGTTGTCACCGTATGTCCACCGAGATTTCTTTCTAGACCCACCCTTTTCCCGGGAGAAGAGAAACCTGGCCTGGGATAGCACCTCCATAAGCAAACTTGCAGCTCCAAAGCTGCAGGAAGGGGGCAGGGGAATCCAACCATCAGAGCTGGTTGCTTGCAACATTCCATTGAGAAAAATGGCCGACTGGGAGCTGTAGCCATTCCTGCTTGTCAAGGGTGGTCCTGGGGCCCGAAGCTGGCACCTGGAAAGAAAGGGTGCCTTCCTAGGAAAGAAGATGTATGCATGCACATGCCTGAGAGCTTGTCCTCACGTCCCTCTTGTGCAAAAGTCACCACAGAGTGGAAATGGAAATAACACTGGGGGTCCAGGGATCCTTGGGCCCATCTCAGGAGGTTTCTAGGTAGCTCAGGAGAGAAGAAGCTTCAAGCGTTCCTGATCAGAGGGAAGGGGGAAGGTGAGTCAGGACCAGCAGGAGGGAGGGCCGAGGAAGAGCCTGACACTGAGCCAGGAGATCCTTTCATAGCCCAGGCCAGAGGCACTTGGCTCTGCAGCCCAGGCCTGATGACGACCAGAGCTGTTCTCCAAGCGCCCCTGTGTTGCTGTTACTTAATTAGCTCCATGGCCATAAAAGGCTGGCTCGGCTCAGAGGAGGCACCCAGGGCCCGAGAAGCAGCGAACTGAAGTGTCATAAAAACACAGCCCCAAGAAGGGGATAGGGAAGGGCCAGCTAGTCAATTTCAGTGGTCCTGGGTATGACGTTCCGAACAGTTGCCGCCCACCGTGGCCTGAAAGGATCTTGGGTCCCTGCCCTTGGGTTCACTACCCTTCCCCCTGACCTGGCTATGCCCAGGCCTAGCCCCTCATGGAAGGAAGGTAAGAGGTCCCCAAGGAGAAAGACATGGGCCAAGGTGTTGGTCCATTTGATGTTTATCAAAACCAAAGACAATGAACAAAAACTTTTACCCTCCATCTAAAACCAACACAGATTTCTGGAAAATTGCCTGTTGTGTCATTCAAGTTCTGCTTCTCCCCCTAATTAAGACTCTATGTGAGAAATTTTTTACAGAATTCAGTGCCAGGGAGGCTGTTCTCAGAGAAGTTGATTTAATAAGGTGGTGAAAGAGGACATTTAGAATCAAACTCTTCTGGGTGTAGATCTTGGCTTGGGCGCCTACTAGCTGTGTGATGTTTAGGGAATCACCTTACCACTCTGATCTTTGTTGGTTTCCTCCTCTGTTAAATGAGGATAATGACAAAATCTACTTCTGTGTGTGAGGCATCTGGCACGTTGCCTGCCACGTAGTAGATGTTCAATAAACACAGACACACAGGAATGTATTTTTAAAGCACAACATAGCCTTTCTAACTTCTCAATCCTATACATGGAAGTAATAATATTTATCATCAAGGGAGTGCTGCATGCAAATGCCCTCCACAACAATGGTGTTCTCTATATTCTCAGTATTATTAGTTCCTTGTTCTTTTCCTTGCTTCTGCTCATGCCTTAGCAGCTCATAGATTCTGAGCTAAACCCAGTGTCTCATCCAGCTCTTGGGCTACGGTTGTTCCTCACTTCTCTAGCAATCATACCATATGCACGTCGCTCATGGCAACCTGTCGAATTCCTTTTTGGGAAGGGCCAGGAGCAAATAAACATACAAATATTCACAACTCAATATTCTGTGCCATCAGAACATCTTTTTGTCCCTCTGTCTGCCTCTCTAAGACAAATCCTCCTGCGTGGAAGATGCCATAGCTGCTGGCCGGAAGCTGCACAGTCCCCTAGTCCTTGACTCTGAGATGGAGGGCACTCTGCCGGTGCACAGGCCTGTCCTGCGTCTGGCTGCTGGGGAATGTACCAGCTCTTGGTTTCTCTTAGGCTCCTTCTCTATATGCTCCCTCTGCCGCCAGGTCTGTGCCAATAATGCCCCGTGCATCCCACCTGCCCAAAGGCTGGTCCCAAATTCTGGTCACCATTTGTGGGTATTGACCAGGGATTCTCTAACTCCCTGAAACATCTCCGAGAGGCAGGCCTCATCACCATGCCCTCCTTTGCATGGTGATGAGAAAATTAACACTTCTAGAGGCAGAATAACTTGCTCCTTCCAGGTCAGGTTAGTGAAGAGCCAGGAATGCAACCCAGGGTCAAGCTCTGTGCCCTTGCCCTGCTCTTCCCTCTGCCTTGGTCTCATTCCTCCTCCTGTCCATCTCATTCCTAGATGTTCAGTCTCAGCTCAAAATCCTCCCCAAAAACCTGCATTCCCATAGTCATCTTGGGGCACACAGCACACTACGGCCTCTTGGTCAATGTCCCTCCTTCCAGTCAGCGTGTTCCCTGCGGACACGGCTTGTGCTTTGTGCAGACTTGTATTTCCCACACGGAGAATCACGCTAAGCACAAGCAGAAGCGCCTCAAGGCTTATTGACCTAAATCCGGAGCTGGCAAACTATGGCTCATGGGCCAGATCCAGCCTTTGACCTGTTTTTTGGTTATGACCCCTGAGCTAAGAATGATTTTACATTTTTACAGGGTTGTAAACAAGCAAAAACGAAAATATGCAACAGAGACCAGAGGTGGCCAGGCAAAAGCCCCAAATATTTACCATCTGGTCCTTTATAGAAAAATATTGCCACCCCCTACTCTAAATAGTTGAAACCCCATCCTGAGGGGCAGGTGGAGAGGAGCTGCTAGGACGAGTGGGCTCAGTGGGACCCCCCCAGGGGTTCATCTAACTGCGGGAAGAAAACAGGAGCGGAAGAAACAGGGGAGCAGCATTAGTAACCCTAACATGCCGCCGGGGTGGGGGAGTCAGAGAGAGATTTTGTGGAGGGAGCTGAGTTCAAGGGTGAGTCCAATTTCCCAAATCACCGTGAATAAGGGGTATTCCCAGCCGAGGGACAGGACATATAAACAAGAGGAGACGAGAGGCCCGCTCTAAGGAAGAGGATACCCAAGCACTCGCACGTCATGGAGGGATGTATCTGTGAGTGTGTGTGCACACATGCTAGAGATGGTTCCGGTGTGTGATAAGTTTTTAAAGCACACGCAAGTTGTTGGTGAGACAAGAGCAAACAATCCAAAACAAGGCAGATTGCAAGAGCTAGATGGGAGATACCAAGCAAAGGACACTCACTGACCACCACCCTGTTTTACGATAGGCTTAACGTGCCTCCCAACCCACGCTCCAGGCCCCTCTGCCCATTTGGAGTTGAGGCACGAGATGCAACCTATTTGCCGTCTTCAGACCAGAGGGAGTCCCCAGAGTCTCGGCACAGCAAGGGCTTTGAGGAGAGGAGTGGTGAGGGCTGGCCTAGCCAGGTAGGCTACACTAGGGCGGAGGGGAGCTGGAAGGACACGCAGGCCTCCTGCATGAGCTGCCCTGGCGTTCCGAGGGGGCCAGATGAACCAGATTGTGGCTGGAAAGTGCTTAGGCCAGGCTGTCGGGGAAGACAGGGTGTCATTATTTATCCACACAAAGTGCTCCGCGGTGGTTATTTCTTGATTAATAATTTCCTGTGGGCTCAGAGGTGCCCACGGCCAAGGCATCACCTCATTGGTTGCTCCCACCCTCTCCGTGGCCCAGCTGTAGCTTCAAAGGCTGGGCCTCTCTTTGGGTGTGGAGGGATCAGGCAATTAGCACCCGCCTCCTCCCTCCTCTGCTGGGTGAGTCAGAGAGATGCTTGGTCAGCAGCCCCTTTCTGCTGGCCTGGCCCCTGAGGACTCTGTGCATCCTCAGTGGGAGGCTGTGGGTGGCCTGGGGTGAGGACCCATCGTGCCGCGGCAGCTGTCTCCTTGGGATGCCATAGAAGAGCGCACACTGTCCCCTCTGCAGAGCTCCCTGAGCGATGCAAAGGCAAACACCTCATTCCAGGGACCTACAGAGCCCACGCTGGATAAGGTCCCAGCAGAGACACCAAAGACACCAGGCAGTGAAGAGCAGAGGCCTGTGCCCTTCCTCCTGGAGCTCGCTGGGAATCCAGCAAGGCCGAAACTTGCCCAGTGAGTTCAGGGTTAGGCCAAGAGGCAGCAAGCGCAGACTCTGGGGGTTGAGGATTGTTGGAGGAGGCAACGCCCACACAGGGACATAACGCAGCAAGTGGAGTTATAGGAGGTGAGGATGGCGTCGGGGGTGTACGGTCCTCCAGGCGGAAGGAGCGTGTGTATAAGCAGAGGTCCAACAGACATGTGTGCCCATCTGAGGGTCTGAGTGTCAGACTGGGTCAAAGAGTGCGAGATGGGCATGATAAGGAAAGGCGGAGTTTCTAAACTTTGTGGGCAGGAATTGAATCACGTGGGACCATATGGCAAGCTGAAAGCATTAGGACTTTTTCCTGAGTCTATCCGTAGTCATAGGTGGGGAAGTGGTGTGATTAGATTAGCATTTTGAGAAACTTAAAATCTGGATGCCAAGAAGGATTCCATGTCTGACCTATTGGGCATCACCCAGCACAAGGGAGGAAGGAGTCCCACCTACTATAGGCCGTAATCTAAGTCCACTTGTGGGCACCTGGCCTTAACAGGATCTTGAATGACCTGGGATTTACTAAAAGAAAAGTGAACAGGAAAGGGTAGGACCCTCTAACCAAGTTCAACCACTCAGCCAGGTTCACAGACTAAAGGGAACAATAGAACAGATCCAGAAGTCAGGAGCTGCTTGCTTGAAAAGATAAATAAAATTGACAATCTTTAGCCAGAGTCATCAACAAAAAAGAGAGACTAACCAAATAAACAACAGCAGAAATAAAAGAGGAGAAATAACAACCAATACCACAAAAATATAAAGGATTATAAGAGAATATTACAAAAAATGATAGGTCAACAAATGGAATGACCTAGAAGCGATGGATAACTTCCTAGAAATATATACCTTTCAAAACTGAATCAGGAAGGAACACAAAATCTAAACAGACCAATCTATACAGTAATTAAATTGAATCAGTAAGTCCAGGACCACATGGCTTCACAAGTGAATTCTACCAAACATTTAAAGAGGAGTTAAGACCTAATCTTCTCCAACTATTCCAAAAAATAGAAGAGGGAGGAAAGCTTCCAATTCATTCTACGAAACCAGCATTACTCTGATACCAAAACCAGATAAAGACGCTACAAAAATAAAACAAACAAACAAAACTATATGCCAATACCTCTGACGAACACAGATGCAAAAATCCTCAACAAAGTATTAGCAAACCAAATCCAACAATATATTTAAAAAAATAATTCACCATGATCAAGTGGGATTTATTCTAAGGATTGAAGAGTTTTTCAATATTCACAAATCAATCAACATGATATATCATGTATATAAGAGAAAGGGAAAAATATGATTATCTTCATGGATGCAGAAAAAGCATTTGACAAAGTACAACATCCACTCATGATAAAATTCTCAACAAAGTGGGTTCAGAGGGAAAATACCTCAACATAATAAAAGCCATATATGAAAAACTGAGAGCCAACATCATACCCAATGGTAAAAAATTGAGAGCTTTTCCTCTAAGATCAGGAAAAAGACAAGGATGTTCACTCTCACCACTTTTATTCAACATAATACTAGAAGTCCTAGCTACAGCAATCAGATAAGAAAAAGAATGAAAGCAAACCACTTTCTTATACCATACAAAAAAATAAACCCCAAATGGATTAAGACCTAATGTGAGACCTGAAACCATAAAACCTCTAGAAGAATGCAAAGGCAGTAATTTCTTTGACATTAGCTGTAGAAAAATTTTTCTAGATACATCTCCTCAAGTAAGGGAAAGAAAAACCAAATTAAAAACTGTTGGGACTACATCAAAATAAACGCCAAATTTTGCACAGTGAAGAAAACCATCAATAAAACAAAAAAGACAACCTACTGAATGAGAGAAGATATTTGCCAGTCATATAGCTGATAAGGGGCTAATATCAAAAATATACAAAAATTTATACAACTCAATACCAAAACAACGAATAATCCAGTTAAAAATGGGCAGAGGGGAAAAAGAGAGTGGTATGCAACCATCAAAAAAATTTACAATTATAAGGGGTTCTGGCCTAGTTCAGTCAGTATAGCATGTAACTCTTGATCTTGGGGTTGTGAGTGTAAGCTGCACATTGGGCATAGAGCCTACTTTAAAAAAAGATGGACAGAGGACCCAGACAGACATTTTTCCAAAAAAGATCTACATACACATGGCCAGCAGACACATGAAAAGATGCTCAATAACACTCATCCTAGGGAAATACCAATCAAACCACAATGAGGTGTCATCTTACACCTGTCAGAAAGGCTAAAGTCAAAAACACAAGAAATAACAAGTGTTGGTGAGGGTATAGGGAAGAGGGAGCCCTCATACCTTGTTGGTGGGAATGCAAATTGGTACAACCACTGTGAAAAAGAGTATGGAGATTTCTTAAAAATTAAGACTAGAATTACCATGCATTCCAGGGATTTCTCTCCTGGGTATTTGCCCAAAGAAAACAAAACCCCTCATTTGAAAAGATATACACACCCCTATGTTGATAGCAGCATTGTTTACGATAGCTGAGACATGGAAGCAGTCCAAGTGTCCATCCATACATGGATGGATAAAGATGTGATATGTGTGTGTATTCCATGTAATGGGATATTACTCAGTCATAAAAATGAACGAGAGCTTGCCATTTCCCGCAACACAGATGGACCTAGAGGGCATAATGTTATATGAAATAAAGGTAGGACAAAAGGGAGGGTATGTTGAATGACCCACAGTTCGCTAAAAGAAGAGGGAACAGGATAGGGTAGGGCCCTCTAGCCAAGCTCAAAGCCCTCAGCCAGGGGCCTGTAGCTCAAAACCCCTGCTCACAAGCACTGAACTACAACACAGGCAGGATATCACCAGTGACGGAAGAGGAGGTAGGCTGTGAGCTGCATGGTGTCCAGTGCCCGGCACTTAGTAGGTGATCTATATAGGGGGTACTTCTCTAGAACATACTGTGCACCAGGACATGGACTCATTCTATCATCCAGGACTCTAGGAGAGAAGCGCTCTTCTTATCCACGTTCTACAGACGTTAACATCGAGGCCCAGAGAAAATGAGGAACCTGTCCAAGCCTACGCAATACAACCCTTACTATATAAGCCAGGAAGTGCTGGAACCATTTTAAATCCATGAGTGAAGGAAGGAAGAAAGGGACAAGAAAGGCCACCGCGGGGCTGAGGAACTGGACGGCAAGGTGAGGAACCAAGGTGGCAGTACGTATAGGCTCTGACATGTCTGGATCCTGTGGGACGTGGGCAGTGGAGCCCACCTTGCAGATGCCTTATGCAGTTCCATGCTCTTTCCTACAAAATGGTCCAGCGCGGCTTCTGACACCAAGGAGTAGCGCGATATATCTCAGCCTTGGGCCGCGCCTCTGTTTGCAGCGCATCGGTGGAGCTATCCGCCTCTCCAGCCGCTCCGGGTGCCGCTCACCTGTCCGTCTCTCCATTCGCCTACCTGTCCACTTACTCGTCCTTCATTTCACTGGTCCCCCAAGAGGATGCACCGCAAATAAACACTCAAGGTTTCCTAATTGTCTCCCACGGGCCTGAAGTGTAGGGGACATCACGTCTCTGTTACAAGGGATCTGCCTTCCCCGAAGCCTATTTACTGCCCCAGGGGAGGGAGCTGGGGAGCTGGCAGACTCACCTCTCATTCTTTGAGCCCCTGAACTGAAGAGAGACAGCCTGAGTTCTGGGCAGCCACAGCTGGGGCACCTGGGCCCTGTGGCTCAGCGTCCCTCTCCTCAGCTCCGCCTCGAAGCAGGGCTAGGTGAATGGACTCTGTGAGGAGGAACGGAATCAGGGGAATCTCTCCCTGGCCTGAAACAATGTGAGAACACCACGGAGCTGCAGGCGCATGTCAGATCACTGGGCTATTGAACCCAAGGGTACTTTCTGAGGCAGCGGATGGAAAGAGCATTTCACGTGGCAAGTGAAGGCCTTATTCCCATGGGATAAAAAAAAGTTCTCTTTTGTATATTCCCAACTGTTTCCCTTCCTGCTCTGCCTGCTCTGATGCCCTCCTGCCTCTGTCCTCTCTCCTCCTGGGAGGTGTCCTTCCCGATGCAGAAAGATACAGGGAAGACATTCACGGGGCCTGGGGACTGGGCAGGCTTTGGCTAAGACGTGCTCCCAGGGCACCGAGAGGGATCAAGGCAGTGGATGAGAGTGCTGAAAAACAAGCTGACAGACACCTGGAGACGCATGGCTGTGGGTTTTAAGTCTCTTCCACCGTGTTTGGGAGATACAAAAAAAGGACTTGAGCGATGCGGAAGTTCCTTTGGCGTCTGAAATGTTCTTTTCACCATGATACTGCTCCAGGCCTAAAACCTGTGGGTCATCATTTTACAAACTGTGTTCTTTTCACTCATCTCACAACAAAGAAATCGAAAAAAAAAAAAAACCACACACACACACACACATTGACACTTGCCCAGGGAGTTCTCCTGTTCCTGAGACCAGGCATTGACCTGCCTCATTCGATTTCATCAATTCAAGCACAAGCTCTTATCAAACATCCAGCAATTTCCTCTCGGAGTACCCCAGCCCCCAAGGCCACCCAGCCCCAGTCCTGGGCCTTACAACTCACCAACTGAGCTTCCTCTGCGTTTTTACTCTCTCTCCTCACCTCCGGGTGCCCTCAAGGCACACCCACAGGTGTCCTGAGTGGGTTCCTCGGGCTTGAAGGCATTGTCCACCTTCCATCTGTGCCCTAGTCAGAAGCCACATCGTCGTCATATGTTCACATGTCTGTCTCTCCTGCCCGACTTTGAGCATCTCAAGGTTAAGTGTCATGTGGTCCTGAGCCGTCCATCCCCAGAGCCCAGCACAGGCTCTGGCACAGAGCTGGTTTCAGTGAAGAACTACAGAATTTCAGAATCTGTTGGGTCCCATTCTATCAGCCAGCCAATCAGAACAGGCACGGCCTAGGTACATACACGGCACTGGCTCCGAGGCCCAATTAGAGAACATGGCAGACACGATCTCTCTGCCCAGGACCTAACCGCTTCTTGGGGGACTGACTGGCTTCTTCTCATCTGGGGGTGACAGCATTGGGGTGGGGTTGGAGGAAGACTGGGAAAGGGCTTCTGGACAAGTGACATTCGAGTCAAGTAGAACTTGCTAGAATCAACAGTTTTTAGTACTAATTGCATGTAAAACAACAGCAACAACAAAAATCTGAAGAACCACGTGGAAATACTGGTGACAGGACCTTAACCCCAGAAATCCTGATTCAGTTGGTTGAAGGTGAGGTTTGTATATCATCTTTTCTTTTTTCAAATTAATTACTTAACATCCAAACGATTCTAATGTGAGAGGCAGGGGTAGAGCCTCATTAAGCGGCATAAAGGTGGAGATGGAGGTCGCTGGGTGAGCAAGAAGAACCTTCCAGATCAGTGTATGGGAAGGTCCTGAGCTGCAAAAGAGCTCAGTGTAGTCCAGGAATGCAAAGCAGCACAGTTAAGGGGGGGGGGGGCAAAGACCGGGAGGGA
Organism: Mustela nigripes; assembly: GCF_022355385.1. Classification (NCBI taxonomy): domain Eukaryota; kingdom Metazoa; phylum Chordata; class Mammalia; order Carnivora; family Mustelidae; genus Mustela; species Mustela nigripes. The sequence continues at coordinate 32,583,923 of NC_081557.1, forward strand.
GGCAGCATTTCAGACAGGTGGCCGCATCAGGACACCCCAAGTTCTGCAAGCTGCCTGGGAAGCTAGCAACCACAGGGGAAAATCTAACTTTCCGGGCGGCAGCCTCCCAGGTGCAAGGCGGTCACTTCAGATCTCCCTTGATGCTCGCCATAACGTGGTGGCTATTTTCTGCTGCACACAGGCTGCTGGCAGAGGCACGGTGAGGCATCAGCAGGGACCAGCGGTTTCTCCAAAGGCTTAAGGTGGCCTTTCCACAACATCCCAGATACTGCTGGAGGGGAACCTAGCTTCCATGGGATGCACTGGGCCCCAACTCGGGCCACCTGAACCAGAAACCCCACCGGAAGAGGGGGGGGACAGTGAAAAACACACACAAAATAGTGGAAGCCGGGTGATGGAGTTGGGAAAGCGTGTGCTTTTAGAATCAGAGAGAACGGAGGTTCAAGTTCCAGCCCCAAGACTTTGCCATTTGAAGTTACACGGGTATTTAACGCCTCAGAAAGAAGACCCAGTTTTATTTAACTTGCGAAAGGAGATTGCCAATACCTCCCTTGTAGGTCTGTGGGGGATGTGAGCATAACAATGTGGAGGGACCAGTTTCTTAGATGGCAGCTTGTCATAGGGCTGATGATGATGGAGACGGTGGCTTTCCATTCTTTGAAATTATGCTGTGGTTATTCATAATTGTGGAATGAAGTAATCTTCAATTATGCTTGTAATTGATCATAAATACCATATTCACATTTTATACTTTGATTTAAAAAGCTCTTTATAAAAAAGTGATAAGAACACTCTGCCAAATGTTATTAAATTGATTCTGTCATGCTTTTTTTCTCTTCCCAGAGAAGAGGATAAATACTTTCAATGGTGAGAAGTCTGAGATATATTCATCCTCAAATCTATATCTTAATGAATCAAAAATCAAGAGATAACAACAGTAAGGGCAATGGAGTGTCTGTAATCTCTGAAGGCTTTTACGTATATTGATTTTAATATGAGCAACAGCCCTTCTGGATAAATATTAATACCTCCATCTTACAAAAGGGCCAGTTCCTTCCCTCTTTCTGGCTAGGCTTCTGGAATGGAGCAACCGTCAGGACAAGGAGAAGCTTGTGAGCTATGAGCAGGGGTATTAGGCAGCTGCCGCCTAGATCATGCCCCATCAGCTTCATCCGTCTGTCTGTTGGCCCCTCTTCTCCCCATCCAGCTTTAGAAACAGTATCAGCTCCAGAGGCCCAACAGGACTGCCAGGTAATCAGCTGGGAAGCAAAAGTACCCCTGGTCGTCTGTAGCCCAGTGAGCTCTAGGAGCCACAGGGCAGGAGCTGCTGTCCCGGGAGTGGATGCAAGCGTGCCTCTTGTTTTCTTGGGTTTGAGTGGTCACTGTTGTTCTCTTAACTTGGTGCTGGTCTTCACAACGGCTTTCTCTTGGCTAGGGTCCTTTAGCTCAGCCTCTCAGACCCGGGGCTACCTCTCACCCAGAAGCCCCCACAGGACATACAGGTGATAAGCTCCTTAGCTTTCAGGTTTCACACACCATTCACAAGACTCCGAATTCTAGTTTTGCTACTCACCGGCTGAGTGGCTGGAGCAAGTGACTTACTTTCTCTGAATTCTAGGTTTTTCCTCTGTGAGGAGGGAGATGCTCTATCCCTCATTCAGCTGTTCTGAGGTTGTGAGATTGTGAGAATGGATATAAATATGTCTTCATATTACAAGCACATAGTTGGTGCTCAATAAATGTTCATCTTTTCCCCCTCCTTCTTTGGGCAGGTGGAGGTCAACATTCTCTTCCACGCAAGAGCTCCCTGGCACTTTGAAGCCCTCAGGATGCTACAGGTTCAAACACAGGCCAGCTAAAGGTCAAGAATTGGGTGATACCTGGCTCTCGGTTTCTACAAAGATTCAGAGTTCTATAACTCACCCCGTTTTCAGAGCTTGCCAGAGCTCTAAGGATGACAGACTCAGTCTCCTCTGGGACATTCACTTCTCTGGTCAACCCTGTCACCATCACATTGACTTGGGGGAGGAGGTGATTCTCTGAATGGCTCTCAATTAAGCTTGAACTCATGACCCCTCCATTGATGTCTCACAGATCGGTCATGTCCAAGACGTAACATGACCACTATAGACCCAGGCATAACAACAGGGAGACACAGGTGTGCTAAGAAACTGGCAAATCTGGTTTGTCTTCAGTTGGAGGCCCCAGTAGCTGCCTCCATGCCCGGCTCTCAGACCCACATCCTCGTGAGGAGTCAAATTCCTTTCTTCGATCAAAAGAACCTTCAACCAAAACAGACCAGGCTGAAGAGAGAGGCCAGAGAAAGGAGTTGAGGGCCAGCAGGAGGCCCACCTTTCAAGTCTCCTTCAGTGACTGCGGTTGGTTTCGCCTTTCCCTTCGAAGGGTGGTCTGGTCTCATCTCTCCTCACCAGAGAGGAGGGAAGGAAGAAGGTTACATTTCATGCACCTGGCCAGATCAGTTGGTAATGGCTGCCCAGTGCTCCATGCTGTGGGCACTGAAGGTGCGTTGGGCTCTGCAGAAAGGACTACTGTCGTTAATTAGTGATATCTGCCGTGGGTATGGAGCAGGGAGTGGCAGCCGCATGCCACACCCCTGTCATCCCTGCCTTATAGCAGAAAACACGCATATTATAAGATGAGTCCACACTCCTAATCTCAAAGGTGTGTGGTTGTGATTATACATGAGGCCCTCTGTTCTGTTGAGAGCTCTGATGGCATCTAAGCTAGATCTAAGCTAGAAGAAGAAGTTGGGATGAAAGGGCTAGGGAGGCTAGAATTGTTCTGAATAATAGAAGGAGAAAATATTGGAGTTTCCACGCTCATCCAGAAGGAAGGAGATGAGCACAAGGATTGAGAATGGGAAGAAAAGAGAATCTGTTACCAGGTTGGCGTGGAACTTGGGTGGCAGGGGTTGGCAGGGGGCTGTATGGCAAAGCAGACAAGAAAGATCCAAGCCACTCGGGGTGGGAGGCCAGGGATCACGGGAGCAGTTGGGGGGACAGCCTCCGAGCCTGACTGCCTGAGTTCAACTCCTCAGCTCTGCCACTTCCCAGCTGTGTAACCCTGAACAAGTTTCTTATGCCCCCAAAGCCTCGGTTTTATTTGTGAATGAGACAAAATAATAGTGTCTAATTCATAGGGTCATGGGGACAATCAAATCAGATCATGTCCATACAGTGCTCAGCACAATGTCTACCATATAATAAGCATCCTGGAAACATCAGCTTTTGTTATTTTTCTTTATCACACACACAGTACCGAACACCCCTTAGGAGATTCATGCATTTCTGAAATACACATCCCCTCTTTGTCTCTCCAGCACATCTTTTTTTTTTTTTTTTTTTAAGATTTTATTTATTTATTTGACAGACAGAGATCACAAGTAGGCAGAGAGGCAGGCAGAGAGAGAGGAGGAAGCAGGCTCTCCGCGGAGCAGACAGCCTGATACGGGGCTCTATCCCAGGGCCCCGGGGTTATGACCTGAGCCGAAGGCAGAGGCTTTAACCCACTGAGCCACCCAGGTGCCCCTCTCCAGCACATCTTTAACCTGCTGTTCACACACACGGCTTTGCGTGAAAGGGATAGGGTTTGCAACCCGGGAAATGTGGTGCAAAATCTACAAGGGCATGTGGGAAAATGACCATCCAAGTAAGGAGGCAACTGTGTGGGACGTGTGCCCGTGGCTCTCTTACCGGGACCCCAGCCAGGAATTGATGGAAATTGGGAAGGGCTTTGGATTTCCACAGGGCATGGACCACAAGGGCCTGGGAATCAGGAGGGCCCTGGCTGGCATCAGGTCACTCGTACCTGAAATCAGGCAGTAGCACCACAAGATGCAGGCACACCAGGCTAGGGAAGGTACAACACGCACAGTGCACCTGCCCATGGACTGGGGGTCTGAGTGTCTCAGGCAAGGCTGAGGCAGGGAGCTGTTGCTCACAGGAACCCCTCTGTGAGCCCATGGCACAGCTTCAATGACAGAAAGCATGGGAAGGAGGCTCAAGGGCAGGTCTATCTGGAGCAACTGGGATGCCCCCTGTGCAGGGTCTCACAACGCCCTTCAGTGGTTAACAGGAAGGACACACAGGGGAAAGGAGGACCACTTGGAATCTAAAAGGTTGAAATGCAGGTGGAAGTAAAATCAGCATTCTTCCCTGAGGACCCAGGGATCTGATCTTATAGGCAAAAGAGCTTGCTAATCAGTCTCCATCAGAAGATCCCACTGAGGACGCCTGGGTGGCTCAGTTGGTTGAGCAGCTGCCTTCGGCTCAGGTCATGATCCCGGCATCCTGGGATCGAGTCCCACGTCAGGCTCCTTGCTCCGCAGGGAGCCTGCTTCTCCCTCTGCCTCTGCCTTCCACTCTGCCTGTGCTCGCTCTCGCTCGCTCTCTGACTATTAAATAGATAAAATCTTTAAAAAAAAAAAAAAAAAAAAGAAGATCCCACTGCCTGGCTCTTGGGGCCATCTTGCAGTGTGGATGGAAGATGAGGCCTCCCTGGGAAGGCTGCCTCTTTACTCTGACAACAACTAGTACGCTTCCGGTGTGGTATCAGCGGCCAGTCATAATATTGTTTTTAACTGCTTTGGACAACAATGTTCTGGTCTTTGATGGGAGGCAAATTAGGAATCTAACATGTACACAATCGTTATTTCCTATTATCTTGGCAATAAACAGGTTTTTAAAAACACACAGCAGAGGTTCCTTCTCTTCAAAAGTTTGAAAAACAACAATTTTTATGATGCTATACACTATAATCTAGGCCAGAGGTGCTGCCGTGCCCCATGCCCCACTCCCATACCCGTGGCAGACATTGCTAATCAAGCACAGCACTTCTCTACTGCATTCCAGGTAGCCCCCAGCAACTGATTGGAATTTGTCATATAATTAAATGTACTTTTCTCCCTGATCATCTCTCACATGAAAACCAGGAGAACTGGGTTCCAATCTGACCTTGATCATTAAGTAGTGTTCTCGTCTCCTTACCCATTATATCTTACATATCCTCCCTAACTCCGAATTCTCATTTGAATCAGATGGATGAAAGGAACTAACGTGAAATTAACAATGGAAGCCATCAAACCCAAGTGTGAGACTCAACAATTTTACACTCGTTCTCTCATTCACTGTCATAAAACTGTCCATACCAGGCATAATTTCTTCACTTCTTTGTACATAAGGACACAAAGACACAGCACATTTAAGGAACTTGTGCCAAGTCACACAGCTAGTAAAGGGACAAAACCAGGATCACAACCCAGACCTGTCTGGGCTTCAAACTCCTATTCTTATTATCATACCTTAGTTTCTGAAGCCCTTGGACAAGCTGAAAACACCATACAAAAAAAAAAAGCTAGTCATGCCTTTTATTTTACATGCTGTTTTGACCTAAAATCCCGTCATCAAACCTAGCAGCAAGAGTTACACTGCAATAGCAGACAGAAAGTGGAAATAACCCATGAGTCTGCCAGTGGATGAATGGATAAACAAAATGTGGTGCATATCTGTATACCTTAAAAAGGAAGGGAATTCTGACACATGCTACAACATGGATGAAACTTGAAAGCATTGTGCTAAGTGAAATAGGCCAGATTCAAAAGACCAAATGCTGTAGGATTCCACTTATATGAGGTATCTTGAGTAGTCCAATTAACAGAGACAGAAAGTAGAAGGGTGATTGCCAGGGGCTGGGGGTGGGGAGTAGGGGGCAGAAAGGTCATTGTTTAATGGGTCCAGAGTACCAGTCTGGGAGGATGCCCCAGTTCTGGAGACGGATGGTAGCCCAGCAATGTTGATGAACTTAGAACCACCAAACTGTATACTTAAAAATGGTTAAAATGGTAAGTTTCAGATTCTGTATATTTTATGATTTTAAAAAAGAGGCTGATTTTGTGCAGAAGTTCCATTTTCCCTCACTTGTCAGAGATTTGCACAGAAATGATAATGATTATGACTACTACCATGATCAGAAGGGAGTTCTCCATCCCTGGCTGGGCTACTCCCCCTTCATGCTCTATTCATGCTTGTATCAGAATTGTGCAGCAGACAAATAGTTAATATTGCAGTTTTCTGTTTGTTTGTGTGTGTGTGGTTTTTTTTTTTTGTTGTTTTTTTTTTGTTTTGTTTTGTTTTTTTTGAGAGAGAGAATGGTGGAGGGAGAGGCAGAAGGAGAGAATCCCAAGCAGGCTCCACACCCAGCATGGAGCCTGATGCGAGCCTTGGTTTCACAACCCTGAGACCATGACCAGAGCTTAAATCAAGACTTGGACGCTTAACTGACTACACCACCCTCAATACTGTAGATTTATATTTAGAAAGCAAACAAAGTTACCTATTATGTGTGTAACACGCCCTGTCCAAACCTTCCAGGCTGCTGGGACAGGGAGCCAGAGGGTTGAGAAACCTTGATCTGGATGTCTAAAGCTGGAAGTGTTTGAGAGTCTCTGGCTTCTGTTGGGATCTGCTGTCCCCTCCCCATGTGCTTGCCTTTCTCTCCACCCCAGTGCTCTACAGACCCCCAAGTACTCCTGACACAGCCTAGTGTAACTGTCTTCTACTGCTCACTTGCTTTCTTCCTGACCCCATCTCTTGTTGCTGCCTGGATGTCAAGTTCAAGAGCCTGTGAATCATAATGTCCAGGCCAGGGAGTGGTGAATGATAGTGGTGACTCACCCCAAGCCACACTAGAAAAGGGAGCAGACAACACAGGTGATGAGGTTGTAGACAGAGGCCCCACCTGCTGGGGTGGTCCACCCTGCTAGGGCAGCCCCTGGGACGCAGTGACCCGGCCAGGTCAGCATAAAGCAAGCCTGTTTCTTCCTGTCCAGCAGGGACGTGTGTCTGGCCTTTGCTGTGATGCCTAACCTGATATTTTCTGGGGCACTGGACCTGTGTTTATTTTGAACAGCTTCGCCTACCAAACCCATGCAGGGGAAGGGAACACAAACAGGGAAAGAGGGATGCCTGCGGTATTCTCTCCAGAACATTTTCTCTCCAAACAAGAGTTGTTTGCCTTGAAAGACTCAGTCTTTTAATGAGAGACAGAGAAATTATCAATAGACCAATAACAATGACAATAAGTCTTTTTTTTCCCACATAGTGCTCACTATATTCAGATATTACACTAAGCACTTAATAAAAAATAACTCATTTGAATCTTCACAACAACCCTGTGAGTTAAGAACTCTTCTCTTAGTGGTAAGGAAACGGAGGCCCCGGGGGTTGAGTCACTTGCCTGGGCTACAGGGCGGTCTGGGTTTGAACTCAGGGAATCTGGTTGAGGGCTCTTGTCTAAAATGTCTCAGGGAAACTGAGCTCCAGACGAGGGATACATCCTTGATGCTATCTTCTCTCTTGCCTTAAAGGCTTTATCAGTCCATCAGCTTCATCTAGTGATTCTACCTCCTAAAACAGATCTCAAATGTGTCCCCATAGAGTCCAGGCCACCATCATTTCTTGCCTGAATTCCTGCAATTTCCTCTTAAGAGATCTCCCTGCTTCGGCTCTGACCACCCTTCTGCCAGTCCACTTTCCATACCCACACCAAAGTCATCTTTCCTCATCAGAAGTGGAAGTACGTTACCTTCCCCGACACTGCTAACTCCCACTTAAAACCCTTCTCCAAAAGCTTCCTGCTGCATCGCACCCCTTCCTGTGGCCCACAGGACCCCATCTAGTTATACCTGGTTCTCTTTTTCACCCGTGTCCCTCAAATTCACACATGTTCTTCCATCTCTTGGGTCTTCCTGGCTCCTTTTCTGCATTCTGAAGCTCTCTGGTTTAAAGGTCAACCCATTATCGTCACCTTCCTTACCTCCTTAAACAACTAGATTCTCCTGTTCCCTTCATAATGTCCCAACTCAAAAATGTACACTTATATTTATTTTTTGTTATCCATTTTACCCCCTGGGCTATAAGGTTCACAAGATCAGAGACATGTTTATTAAAGGCACTGCTATCTTTCCAGGACCTAAACTTAACGACAATAGAGCATACTTGAACTGCTAAGTACATGTTTGTAAAATGTTCTAACTGATTTCTGTCTCCACCAAAGCCAGTGGAGAGATGTACCTGGTTTTCTGACTCCCCAACTCTCCTCCAGCCCCAACGGAATACACTTGATTGTAAATGTCAGCTCAAGCCTAATCAGTGGTATTCTGGTACATCAGCTCTCTGAGAAAAAATAATCCCTGATTTGTAGCACTTGCTGATTTCCATGGTGTGATCACTCCCACTGTAGCTGATTTCAAGCAACCAACATGATGTCAGCGAATGCAGAGTTGGAAAGAATGTGTGCGATTAGCTCTTGTGAGCCAACAAGAGCCTGCTTCTGCACAGCACTGGGCTCATCAGTTTTAGAGCCCGTCTGATTCTCAGTAAGGGATCCAAGGACTTTGATTTCCATATTCAAAGGGCTCAGCCCGAAGCCGCCTCTTTGCCAGCTTCACCTTTGGCTAAGTGGCATAGACCTAGTGCCATGGCTGGTGGCTCAAAGTTTGGACTTTCAGTGTCTGTAAATCCAGCTCCCTTGCCTCCCAGCTATGGACCTCAAACAAATCACACAGCCTCCTAAGACTCACTTCCCTTGTATGTAAAGTGGAGATAATAATGGTACCTTTGCCATTGTCATGCCGATTAAGTGAGTTTCCCTGTGTGAAGTGTTCACTACAGAGTAGTGGTTCAAAGCCTTAACTCTTCAGAAGCCAGACAGCCTAGGTTCCAATCAATCCTGGTTCCACATTTATTAGTTGTGTGACCTTGGCCAAGTTACTTAAACTCTCTGCGCTTCAGTTTCTTAAGTTGTAAAGTGGAATAATAATAGTACCTGCCTCATAGCCTTGTGAAAATTAAGTGAGTTCATAAATGTGTAATGTATAGCAGAGGAAAAGCTATTCTCGTTTGGGGACTAAAAATCCTTAGCACAGTATCTGGCACACAGAAAGTGCCTGATAAATAATAGTAGCTTTCATTATTAATCATAATTAGTAATACTTGACGTTGGACTGTGTTTCCAGCCCAGGTCCCCAACTGTGCCTCAGATTTAATATGGGTCTCTGTCACCCAGTGCTTCTGTCCTTGCTGTAATGATGTATCCAGAAATCTGCTCCCATCTGTCACCCCAGGCTCCTCCTTTAGGAGAGGTCTCATTGCTTGGACCTGTTTGTCCAATCCTCTCAGGACACCAACTCTTCTTCCCCGTCTCACTACCTGCCTGCATAGGGCCCTGGAGCCCCAGGCCAGCAGATGAGCCTTGCCTGGGTGGTGAAGGACAGAAACACAGTCTTGCACACAAGGTCCTTCCTGTCTGGTCTAACCTGTCTGCTGTCACTAACTCCTGTGTTCCTGGCCCTCTCAGGATATGGGGTTGGAGAACTTTCAGAGCCTAAGGAAGTGGGCAGCACAGGATGGTGGGAAATGGGCGACAACATAGCCATAGGTGCATTTCTCTGATATACAGAATCCACTTGAAGATCAGCCCTGGAAGCGGGGCGGGGGGGGGGGGGGCATCATCAAAAGAATACATTGAAAGTTGACTTGAGTTCAAATCCTCAGCACCATACCTACCCTCTCTGAACCACACACTTCTTTTGTACTTTTTTGGAATATTAGATGTGTAAAACAGGGCTGCCTGCTCAGTTGTATTGAGAAGTACTAACAAAAATTAAAAACACACTTATGCACCTGCTGTAAGTTATATGCTCGAAAAGGAGTAGCCATGAAGGTAGCCTTCCTAATCTGCTCTAGACTCTGTGGCTTTTCCCAAACAAGTATTTGAAGGCCAGGTTTAGTTTGTGGCCTTACTCTGTTCCACTCATACTTGTTAGAACTTCCCAGGGATTTTTATAGTCAGATACATATCCCCAGCCCTGCTATCTCCCCTCAACTCTGACTCTGTATAGCCAATGGCACCCCTTGAATATCTAGAGGGTATCTCAAAAGGATCACAGCCAAGACACAACTCAGCTGTCCCCTCCCTGCCATGGGCCTTCCCTCCCAGCATCCTCCACCTTGAGTCAATGATGCCTCCATTCACCCAGCTGTGCAGGCTGAAATAGGCTTTTGACCTAGTGGGGAGAGCCTTTGATTCTTCTTGCCAAAGGGCCCACATCCAAATTATTAGCGAATGCCGTCAGCTCTATCTTTAAAATACATCGTGAATCTGATCACTTCTGAGCTTCTCCCTGTCCCCATCTGAGTCCAGGGACCCTCACCTCTCTGTAGAGAGGTTCTTCTCGCAGGAATCACCTGAGGATACAGATTCTGAGTCAGGAGATCTGCGCGAGGCCAGAGGGTCTGCATTCCTGGCACACTCCCAGGTGATGTGGGTGCTGCTGGGTGCCCAAGTCACACTGAGAAGCACTGACCCCCTCTGACCGGTCACCCTGCTTCCACCCTGGCCCATTTCCTCCTTGGCAGTCAGCAGCACGAATTGGATAAAATCGAGGCCCCTACTCCCTCCCCACCCACCACCACCAATGTCTTCCCTTCCAACTTGGAGGGAAACCCCAACCCACCAGTCTCAAGCACAGCCCGGCTCCAGGCCCCCTCTCCTACCTCCTGTCAGCCACCTCTCCCTTGCTCACAGCTCCTCACCACAGGGACCCTCTTTCTGCTTCTCAAGCACACCAAGCTGCCTCCTGTCTCAAGAGCTTGGCATTTTCAGGTCCCTCGGTCAGACCAATGCTGAGCTGGAGAATCCAGTATGGCACAAAACTCCATGAGAGAAAGTGAGGTGAATTCTCTCCTGAGATGGGGGATGGGCCTTCGCCCTCAGGAACCGGCCCCATAGCTCTGCCAGCCTTTCTCCCTGGGAATGCAGAGCCTCCGCACTGTCCCTCTGTGCTCTGCATTTTGTCATTTGTTTGCTGTTTAGGGAGAAATTTAGCCGGAAACCGAGATATGTGAGATAACCACAGTGCGGCAAGGCCACTGACCTCCGAGCCCCTACTCAGAAAAACATCTGGCAATCTTCCTCTCTAACCAGTGGCCCAGAGGAGTGCAAAGCTGCCATCTGATCTTTGCCATCACCCCTAAAGTTCTGTCCTGTTGGGTCATTCAGGCAAGAGGCAAGAAAGTAAAATGACTCTGCCCAAGGGGGTCTGGGACCAGAGAGTCTGCTCTGGTTCCAGTCCCAGCTCTGCTAGCTAGGATTGCATTATCACGGGCAAGTTACATTCCCCGTCTGTAAAATGGGCATAATAGGGGTTCACTCCCTTACACGATTATAAAAGTGTTCACATGCCTTGTGAGCTATGAAGGGTGCCTGGAACACAGTAAGCACCTGGTAAGTGTCAGCTATGAACTTCATGCCCCGTCATCTCTGATGTCTTCCAACCACGCAGCAACCAGGGCGGTAGAGTCCAATGGGAAAAGCACGAGGTTTTGATGCCAGGCATGTCTGGGTTTGAATCCCGGCTCTGCCTGTCTGCATGGCTTTGAGCAAATGGCTGCATCTCAGTTTTGTCATCTATAAAAAGAGGAGGCCTGACAGCAACGTCCTGGGAGGATAGGGGAGTACCCAAGAGTGCACAGATCTCAAACGCCTGGCACCTAGTAGGGGCCTAATAAATGTTAATGCTCTCCCTCTTGTCCTCCTTTACCTCCCTTTGGAGCTCGCCTCTGCTTTCACAGTACTTTTCCCCCCTGTTACTGTCACACTGAATAAATGAATACATTAAGTTAGCGGGAGCAGATACTTAAAGAATCCAGGCTGGTACATTTCCCAGGTCTCACTGCCATCCATCATGAAACATTAACAAGAGCACTTAAAAAAGAAACACAGCGCATCAGGGATGGAGTGGAGCTCCTCCATGGCTCTGTCATTCTTGTGCCAAGTGTCACATGTCATTAAGGCTGAGGGCAGGAGAGGCTGAGGCCAGGGGAGAGCCTGAAGCCGAGCACGGAAGCAAGGATGACAACTGCAAAGCTGCCTTGTTCAGTGAGCTGAGGTGCAGCGCCGGGCAGCCTTCTGCCTTCTCCAGAGCTCTACAAATGAAAACCGGTGCTTTGTAGTCTCAAAAAAAGGTGGGAACGGCATAAAGACTCATCTGCAGGAAGCTAGTTAAAGAAATTATAGTCCATGCAAAGAATGAAATACTTTGCCTCCATCAGAAGGAAAGAAGTGAATTTATATGTGCTGTCGTGGAAAGTTGCCAAGGGAAAAAGCAAGGTGGGGAAGGCTCTGGATGGGATGGTTCCATTTATGCTAACAAAGCTCTATAGTTGGATACGGCATACACGCATGCAAATGCATGAGCTGCCTACCAAACTGTTAACAGTGGTTACCCCCCAGCGGGGGGTTAGGGCGTTCAGGGCAAGCATGGGGGCTGAAGTCGTGCTTTTGCTTTTCCACCACGTATGCTTCTGTGCTGCTGTTTGTTGTATACATGTAGTCCCCGAGGAGTCAAGGGAGAAAGAGAAAAAAGAGAAAGAGGGAAATCAATGATTCTCTGTTTACAAACCCAAGTGTATCCGGTTGAGATGTTCAGGGTCTGCAGAAAGCCTCAGTCTCTCACTCATACCGCGGCTGATTCAGAGAAATGTCCAGCAATGAGGGCTGGCCCCTGGGCTGTTTCTTCAGCTCCTCTAGCAGAGGGGCTGGGATTAGGGCTCCCTTGACCCAGGGCTCTAGCAGAAACCCATCCTGTGGCTCAGCCATGCTGTGCAGGCCAGCACGGCCCCCAGGACGAAGCTCGTCCCAAGGGTGTTGGCCCAAGCCAAGGTTCCTCCAAGCACTCCCTCCCAGAGCCCCCAGCCCTGGATGACGGCCTCCGTAAGTGGGGATCATAGGGACACAAACTGCATTTTTCCCAGTAAGATTCATTTCAGTGGTTAATATCCTAGATTCACCCTTGTCAGGTCCCTCTTTGCTCCAGAATGTTCTGTGGCCCACCATTACAACACAGTACGGGGAATAGAAAACCAACGCCTTACCCTGGCACTCAAGGTCCTCCAGGATCTGGCCTAACTGGATACTCGTCCTTCTAGGTCAGAACGAAGACATATGCTGTTACGCTTTGGTGACTCATCTTGCCAGAAATGGTTTGGAGAAACAGATGCCATCTGTCAGTGCTGCCATCCGTCCTATCTTCACTCTGAAGGGTAAAGTGGATAACCAGCCGGGCTACCCGCCTCCATTCTTCACTTGGATCATCCTCGGATTCTTCAGCGTAGTGGGATGGGTAATCATAACTCAAAAAAGAAAACCAGCTCCCACACACAGAGCTTCTACCTTGGCCACAAGGTGCTAAGTGCTTCACAAATACTACCTCACTTCCTCCTCAGTCAAACGTCAAATCGGTATCACAGGCTCCCTTTACTGATGGGGAAACTGAGGCCCCACAAGCGTCAGGGGAAAAGGTGTTCTTGACCTCTCAGCCGTCCTGCCTGTCAGCAGTAGTCCTCGGCAGGAGCTCACGGATGTGCGGGCTCCTCTGCGGTCACAGGGACCCGGTGACTTGTGTGGTGAGCATGACCTGCATACGTGCCACGTCCCCTGTCTGACTGTGCGGTACAGGACCTGATGTTTCCAGCCCGCGATCCCCCAGGAAAGTGCACCTGGGCCTCTCTTTCCCCGGTGGGGCCTGGCAGGTTGGAAATACTTGAGTCAAGCTCTTACTTAATCTCTGTGCTCTTACAGGACCCTTGAGAAAAGACATCCTCCCTGATGAGCTGTGAAGAATGCCTTCCAGGGAAAAGCTCTTCAAGTGTGTCAAGAGGCCCTGTGCAGCACACCTAAGGGCTTTGCACAGCAAACCTAGTGGGATTTTTTTTTTTTTTTTTGCTAAGAGCTGTCTGGAATGAAGACACAGATAATGGGGCTCACGCTCTGTCTTGGCCATCAGAACTGTGTAACCATAAGCAAAGAGCTCTCCGACTTCAGGCCAACTTTATTGAGAAAGAGTTTACGTACATAGAATAAAACACACCCGATGGAAGGGTTCAGTGCAACGAGTTTTTGAAACGTGACCTGTAACTGTCACCCCACTCAAGGTATAGACATTTCTCCCATCCTGAAATCTCCCACCTTCTGCTTTTGTTCATTAAGGATTAAATGTGTCTTTTCTAGGGGTGCCTGGGTGGCTCAGTGGGTTAAAGCCTCTGTCTTTGGCTCAGGTCATGATCCCAGGGTCCTAGGATCAAGTCCCGCATCAGGCTCTCTACTCAGCAGGGAGCCTGCTTCCCCTTCCCTCTCTGCCGCCTCTCTGCCTACTTGTGATCTCTCTGTCAAATTTAAAAAAATGTGTCTTTTCTAGCGTTTCACATGGATGGGATTATTCTGTACATCGTCTTGTTGTCTGGCTTTCATCATCCAGCATGTTTCTGGGATGCGTTCATGTTGGCACACGTATTGGTAGTTCATTCCTTGTAACTATTGGGTAGTGTTGTATTGTGGCCACAAAGTAATTTGCATATCCATTACTTGTTGGATATTTGGAGTGTTTCTAGTTTGGGCCTATTACGAATAATGCTGCCAGGCTCCTCTATAAAGAAATCTTCTGTGTAACTCTGTATTTTCGTTTCTCTTGGTTAAATACCTGGCCAGGGAAGTTCTGGGTCACGTGCATATATATTTTCCTAGGGCTGTAGTACAAAGTACCCCCAACGGGGTGGCTTAACCCACCAGGAATCCATTGTCTCGTGGTGCTGTCGGTTAGAAATCTGAAATCCAGGGGTTGGCCGGGTCCTGCTCCCTCAGAACCCGCTGGGAGACGGGTCTTTCTTGCCTTTTCCAGCTTCTGGCAGCCCCAGCTCCAGTCCTTGGTTTGCGGCAGTGAAACTCCAGCTTCTGCCTCTGTTTCCGCTGGGCCATCTTCCCTCTTTGTCTGTGTCCTCACACAGCTTCCCCTTCTGCGCGTCCGGGTCTGAATTTCCCTCTTCTTATATAAAGACCCGGGTCACATGGGATTAGGGCCGCCCTAATGACCTCTTCTTAACTCGAGCATATCTGCAGAGAGCCTATTTCCAAATAAGGTTGCGTTCACAGTTACCAAGGGTTAGGACTTCAACGTATCTTTTTCAGGGGACACCATTCAACCCCCAACACGTGGTAAACCCATGTTTCACGTTGCGAGAACTGCTCAACTTGTTTGTAGAAGAGTGGCATCATTTCACATTCCCCTCCGCAACACAAGAAAGATTCAGGTGCTCCCTATCCTTGCCCACACTTGGTACTTGTCACCCTTTCGTGTTTTAACATTCCAGTGGGTATACAGAGGTACCTCATCATGGTTTTATCTTGCACTTCCTTGATTATTGGCGACGTTGAGTGTCTTTTTATGTGCTTATTTGCCATTCAGACATCTTATTTGGTCAGATGTCTGTTCAAGTATTTTGTCCAATTTTTAACTATATTGTTTATCTTCTTCTTATGAAACTGTAAGTGCTTTTAAAACTTTTTAAATTTAAATTAAATTTAATTAACATAGAGTGTATTATTAGTTTCGGAGGTAGAATTTAGTGATTCATCAGTTGCATATAACACCCAGTGCTCGTGATATCATGTGCCGTCCTTAACGGCCGTCACCCAGTTACCCCAGCCCCCTGCTCACCTCCCCTCCAGCAACCCTCAATTTGTTTCCTAGAGTTAAGCATCTTCCCTGATTTGTCTCCCCGGTTTTGTCCTATTTTATTTTTCCTTGCCTTCCCTTATGTTCATCTGTTTTGTTCCTTAGAGTTGTAAATGTTCTTTATGATATATTCTCTCCAGATCATTTAAAAAATGGAATGATAGTCTTATTCTAAAATTTTTTAGACTGCTTTGTTTCAATCTCAGATCAAGTGGTGAAAGTAGAGGGAACATTTAACCCGCTGACTAGATGCAAATACTGAAGTGTATCACACCCCTTAACACAGTATCTCACTCTAGAGAATTTATGCAGAGGAAATATACAAGGATTAGTGACAAGAATGTTCCTTCCAGCACAACACACATGAGAAAAACAGGAATAAACCTAACTGCCCTAAGACAGCAGGCATCCAACATTTATAGGATAGAATACTATACAGCCACTAAAACAGCTTCCATACAAATTAACATGGAAAGGTGCTTATAATGTTGAATGAAAAAAAGGCCAGTTACAAAACCTATGTGTACTATTATCTTTTGAAAGTGTTCACAAGCAATGTAAAATAGGTAGGTAATTATTTCTGGATGGTGGAAATTTGTCATTTTTATTTCCTTGTGACTTATCCATATTCTCTGATTTCTCTAAACTTAGTTAGTAAATGTACGAGTGTTGAGGGGCGCCAGGGTGGCTCAGTTGGTTACGCATCTGTCTTCAGCTCAGGTCAAGATGCCAGGGTCTTGGGATCGAGCCCCATGTTGGGCTTCCCTGCTCAGCAGGGAGTCTCCTTTTCCCTCTCCCTCTGCTGCTCCCCCTGCTTGTTCTCTCTCTTTCTCCGTCAAGTAAATAAATAAATAAATAAATAAAATCTTGGGGAAAAAAATTGTGCAAATATTGAGTTGTGTTACTGCCAAAGTTGGATGGTCAAAGGACAAATGTGTGACATTGCCATTGTCCCCCCCCCCCCAAAGGCCAAACATAGCAGAGTGGTAAGAGCACACGCTGGTGATGTCACAGGGGTCCCCATCAGCAACCACTCTCCAGGACTGTCCTACCCAGCACATCGTAGCGCCACCAGCCTTGACAGCGGGACAAAGCTTACTGCCCAGCCAAGGGAAGGGCCATCCCCAGTGGGGACTGAGCCACTCAGATTCCTGACCCTGGGCGCCTGCCTCTGGATTACTGGGCTGCCCTGGGACATGACACAGGTGAGGCCTCTCAGGCAGTGGTGTGCAGGTAAACAGCTGGCTGTCCAGGAAAAATAAAACCAGCCCAGCTTGGACTGTTGGCTTATTTCTGTGGTATAAAGATTCAATGTGGCTCATGTCAAGCGACCGATGGGACGTTTCTGAATGTGGCATCGGGAAGAGGTGGGCATAACTAACCATTACGTAGTATTTTAAATAGTCTTTCCATCACAGTACCTACGGAGTAGTAAAGTTATTAAGAAAGTGATTCAAGTGATGAGTTTTGAGTTATTGCTTTCGTTTTTAATACCAGGCATTTCATTTTCAGGAGATAGAATTGAGTTTTTAGTAACAACTCTCCCGAGCTGGGGGCTCCCACAATTCCTGAGGAAGCAGCCACCCCCAGCCGCCATCCCGCACAGAAAGCCCCTGCCCCACGCAGGCTCCAGGAAGCTATTTGACTGCCTCAGCCTCTCAGGTTCCTATTTTTCTGTAAAATGAGACAAATCCTCTAACTCACAGCACTGGGGGGGGGGGGGGATTAAGGTAAGAGTCCTGCGCTGTGTCTGGCACATGCTAGGTCCTCCATGACCATCCGTCTCCAGGCGTTCCCTGAAGCAGACATGGGAGGCAGAGCCAGAGCCCACCTCCCTCTCCAGGTCCCCACAGCCCACCTCCTCTCTCGCCTTCAGGAAAGAATGAATCAGGAGGCCTGACTCTGCATGCATTCCACATCTGTCAGCAGTCAGGGCTCAGCCCTGAAAGGAACGGGCCACGGGGATAGCAAGTGGGCATGCACATCCAAGTTCGAGAGCTAGAACATCTGGATGCAGGTGCTGATGCCCCCACTTGCTTGTAGCAGACGCAAGTCATTTAATTTTCTTGGGCCTCAGTTTCCAGAACTGTAGACGGGCCATGTTGCCTGTCTTCCAGTCAGAATGGCGACGGAGGACAGCGCCGGGGCTGCCGTCAGTGAGGGTGGACACCAGTCATCCAGTACATGCTCATTTTGTATTGTGGTTAGGTTTCTGAACTTCCAGGCTTGGTGGGGATCAAGGGGTCGGGGCATTTCAGGGAGCAGAGGGCAGCTTTAGCCCTAGTTCTGACCCGAGGGCTATTCTACACGCTTCCATGGTGGCATCAACTGGGGCACAGAGCCCACATCTCCGTACCTACTGGGAATCCAATGACGGATCCCAACTGGAATCTGCAATGGTGGACAGACACATACACGTGCAGACATGCCTCGGGCCCCTAGGGGCTGTGGTCTTCCACGAGCCGAAGGCAGTTTGCTGGGGGAACTGTATCTGGGCAGTCTGGACCACAGACCGAGGGAGAGCCAGCGACAGCGGCTCAAGCTAGAGACCTGAGGAAAAGCGCTGTCTCTTACCCAGCCTCCTCCTTATGCAGAAGATGCTGGCTTTGCCCGGCCCCCTGCCCCATGCTTACAGTGGATCCTTCAGAAATTCTGGAGACTTGGGCTTGGGGGATGGGGGGTAATGTCCTCCTGCAGTACTCAAGGAGACATGGTTATAGAGAGAGTTATGCCTCAGTTCAAGTCCTAGCTCTGCCACATTCAGCTGTGTGATTTCATGCAAGTTACTTAACCTTCCTGGGCCTCATGTTCCACAGCTGTAAATTGGGGAAATTGATCATAAAGACTTGATAGTGTTGTTAGTAGGATGGATGATTTTATATTTGAAGCACATAGCATCGTGCCTAGAGCATGGCTGCTATTTGAAAATTATTGTATGATTCCTTCCAAATAGGTGTCCTGTCGCGGTTGCCTCTGGCCAGTAACACACTCCAACATAACCCCACCCTCATAAGCTCCCCGTGTCTGGAATCTGGACTGCTCTGAGCCCACAATTCCTTCTGCCCTCTGCCCTCTGGCCAGTCTGGGGCCCATAGCACATACCACCTGGGGACCTCAGCTGCGAGGGGGTCCTAAACCCACGTCTCTGCCTGCCACGTGTGGCTGTCCCACACAGCCCAAAAGACAAAAAGCAGGGGGAAGCCAGCCTGCTGGCCTCTTCTGCTCCATTTCCAATACTCCTGATGTGCTGATTGTAGTATCTGTATTCAAGACAAAAAAAAAAGAGCTCCCGCCCCACACATCCATATTTTTTCTCATCCAGCTCCACTCCACCAGCCCCTCCAGGTCGGTAATAAAGACAATTGGAACACAAACCACGTTTGTGCAAAGTCACACTCAGAGATGCTGGGTGTGCATTTTCTGTGACGTTTGCTAGGGAGGCCATTAGCATTTCTGCTGATAGAGCTGAAGCCCCCATCCCTGGCCTCTCACTCAACCCCACTTGCAAAGCCGGGGGATCATCTATCTGCAAGGGGGGCGTGGCTCCCGAGAAAAACTCTGTGTCAGACACTGTCATCGATCCAGGGCAGCACCATGGCCCCTGTGGCCAGCCCCACTTTAAAGGACATTGTGGCTGTGTCAGAAACTGCCCTATCCTCTGCCTCAGCCACGGGGCAGCTTTACAGTGTCCCTTGGTTTTGCCTTTCTTCCTTGTTATTTACCAGCTGGGTGCATTCGGGTGAGTTGCATAACCTCTCTGGGCTTCAGTCTTCACCTCTGTAAAATACTAATTACCCGTCCACCCAAAGAGCTGTGCTGGTAATGAATGAGACATGTCTCCGTGTCATAACAGGTGCCTGGCATGGAGAAAAGCCTCAATAAATGGTGGTTTCCTTCAATTCTTGTCCCCCGCCCTGTTCCCACAAGGCTGTTGATATCCCTTATCCAACTTTACCCTAATCAGGTACCAGACCAGGGATGGCGACTATCTGGCATTCTTATCACCCCAAACTCCTACAAAGGCCTTGGCAAACCTTACTAATCTATCCCTCTTGCGGTAGGCTGAGTTTCAGCCCCCCCAAGATGTCCCTGTCATAATGTCTGAATTCTGTGAACATGTCACGTGCCATGGCAAGAGGAAATTGGCAGATGTGGCGAATATCAGGATCTTGAGGTAGATGATGCTGGATGAGCTGCGTGGGCCCGACATAATCACAAAGGTCCTTCTACGTGCAAGAGGGAGACAGGAGAGCTGGTATCAGAGAGATGCAGTGTGAGAAACTCACACACCAAGAAATACAATCAGCTGCTAGAATCTGAAACGGGCAAGAAAATGGATTCCCCGCCCCGCCCCCCAGAGTCTCCAGAAGGAATGCAGCCCTTCCTGATACCTTGAAGTTAGCCCAGGGAGACATGTGTTGGGACTTCTGACTTCCTGAATTGGAAGAGAATAAGTTTGTGTGTTACAAGCCACCAAAGTTCTATAATTGGTTACAGCAGCAATAGGAAACACATATACCCATCATCATCTTTCCCCATAATAATGTACTTGGCCTGAGAGTTCTTCCCAATATAGTGCTCTAGGCAATTAGCACTGAGAAATAGCAGATGTGGCCTTCCATCGAGCCCCCGACCCCCCACCTCTGGCCACACATTGTGCCACTAACCAGGTCACCTTGCAGTACCCCGATTGTAGTCTGCCCTAGCCCGGTTTCCCATCTGTCTGGAGTTGGGACCTTTTCAGGTCCCACCTCTGCTACCGACTTTCCCCTTAGCTTGAAACCCAACCACCCAACCACCTCTGGACCTCTTCCTGTAGGCTCAGACCACTTAACAGCACTAGAAAACAGACTACTCCCTCCCAGGGCTTTATTCTCTATTCCAGCAAGGGCCCAGCTTCCATGGCTGCCCCGTGACCCATCACTGGGGGATCCTCCAAGCAAAGGAACCCACATGAATGGCTGGATCAGAAGGAATGTCAGACCACAGCCTGCCTCCTGGCTCCCACATCTCTCAGCTTCAGTACAAAGGCCTTCACCACAACGGGTTATGTTAGATGCATAAATTCATATCCACTGGCCTGTGGCCACCATAGGAACAAAGGCTTCTTGATGCAAACACCCAGCACAGAGGAATGCTTCCTATAGAGGAACAAAGGGGTCTCAAATAGAGATGTTTTTCTTCCACTTGTGAACGTGGAGGAGCTACAGACAAGGACAAAGTTCCCAGGGGAGGGGCACCAAAGGGGAAAAACTAATGACCTAGAGTTCAAAATGCCCTGACATCAAACACATTTTCCCCAGCATTTGTTTCTGGAGTTCACCCCACGCAAGTGTAACTACACACGCCTCCTTCTGTTGGTGCATAGACCATGCCCCTCCAGGATGACCAGTCCACCAAAAGACAGCCAGTGTGCATGTGTGCCCAACACACCAGACCATGGATGTATGTGCACTCACCCACACAGCCCTGGGCATCCATGGGCTCATCCCCGCGATGAAAAAAACGCACCTGCAGGCATCACAGTGCATAGGCTCTGGTGCCCACCTTCCAACCCGGGACACTCAGACATCCGTGTGTTGATGCAGAGGTGGTTAAACTTTGCAGTGAGCGTGTGCCCAAGTATGTCACAGGAAGCACAGAAAAATTGCCCATGGGATGGACACCTCGAAACCACAGCAATTCCCACCCCACGTACGCAAGCCCAGACCAACACCAGACAGACTGCCATGCAGCGGCAACCTGGCCTACAGTTTCCACATGTCTTCATGAAAACAAGCAAAAGTCAAGTAAATAGAAACAAAGGCCTTTGATGTTTTTGTTTCTCCCACAGAACTGCCTCTTGATTCAAGGGGCTGACTGCTGCAAGCTGGCCACTCTCTCCCAGCGGGCAACCACTGTGAACACAGGGCCCGGTGCATACTGGTAGCATGGTAATCATCTCCCAGGGGCCTTGGGTACCCACAGTAACATGAGTGTGCATGCACACACACACACACACACACACCCCTGACTGTTTGCAGCTGCCTTTTCTTTTTAAATCTCTCATATAATACACTTTGCAATCCAGCCCCCCTCCTGCTTGGCTGGGCTAAACTATTTTGGGAATTGGCGCAGATGCTGAGAGAAAAGATATTATTCCGAGATGCTCCACAGAGATCAAAGCCGCTTAATCAAAGCCGTCAACTCAGCGCACAGCGCCTTGGCGCAGCCAGAGCCCAGGTGGAGAGGAAGCCATTGGAGCCATCGGTGAGGAGGCAGCAGAACCCAGCAGTGCAACTCCAGGTCCGACAAGCGTCGAGCCGCTGCCGATTCCTGACTCCTGAGGTCATCCATGTCCCTCTCTTCTCTCACTCACCATCTCCAGATGGAAGTCTGCCCTATACAGCCCCAGAAGGATGAGAGTCTCTCTGCTCAAAAAGCCCTCTGGGAAGGAAGGTCTCCTAACCCTGTGCTGAACAGTTCGCACACTGGGGAAAGGGCTCTGTCTCTCGGTGCAGGTCGGATGAAACAGTCCAGAACTTTCACGGACTGGTCCACTCCTAGGAGTGTCGCTGGGCAGGGCTGGCTGACACTTGAAGGGGGTGGTGGGAACTGGAGAGCTACCCCTGGGGTTGCAGCCCACTGTGGGAAAGTGGGGACCTAGGGGGCTCCATGGGGTTCTGTGTGGCCTCTGCACTGCACCCAAGGTTTGCAAGTGAGAGAACTCCCATCCCTTCCACCCCTCTGTCCCCCCACATACATGAAGGGGTCATTAAGGAATTTGGTCATTCAACCAGCATTAGTGAGCACCTTCTCTTTGCCACACGCTGTTCTCGCTGAGAATACAGTGCAAACAACACAAAGTCTCTGCCTCTGGGGGACTTCCATTTTAGATGGAAACCGGAGAGACAGATGGGGGAGGCAGGTCAGGTGACAAGTAAGTAAAACCGATATTTCAGATTATTCTAAGTGCTAGGAAGGAAGCAGACCAAATGTTCAGAAACACAGAGAGCATGAGTACACACTTGGGGAAGGAAGGCTGTGTTCCTCTCAAGAAGGTGGGCACAGACGTCTCTTTGAGGAGGTGACATCTGAGCCCGCACCTGAATGGTGAGAAGGACCAGTCCCATGAGGAGCAGAGAACTGTGTTTCACACTGCGAGTGCACACGCCGGCAGATGCTGGGGGCCTGCTGCGTTTGCTCAGGGAGGGCTTTGTGGGTCACAGGGAGGCAAGTGCCTTTCTGCCAAGAGGCTGAACTCCCTGATCACTGTGCGGAACTGGTTAAAAGAGGGCATGAGTAGAAGCAGAGAAACCTGCTAAGAGGTCACTGCAGTACTCCAGACAGACAATGACAGTCACCTGGACTAGCGTCATGGCAGGGGAAGTGGACAGAGAAGGGAAGATTTGAGATTCATTTGCAGGCAGAAGTGAGGGGCTTGCTGATGGGCTGAATGTAGCAGGGAAGGGGACTGGACAAAGCGGTCATCGGTCCACTTTACAAGGGCAAACCACCTGCACTCAGAAATCCCAGGGCCAGGAGAGACCTTAGAGATCCCTTGTCACTCAGACTTTAAATGGACGCCTGGCCCACCAGGAGGTCATCAGCCCCTGCTTGCTTGGGATGGTGAGCAGATGAGCTACAGGCCGTCTACCCACAGCCTGATAGATGGCAGTGAACCCGGGAGAAATGTCCTTTGGGTGTGCTGAGCCCCGTCAGCCCCATGATGTCCCTTCATAGGGGCGGCACCTGGGTGCGGATCTCGAACTTCAACACATCCCAGTTTAGAGAGTGCCCAAAGGACCAAAAGTCAATCTGTCATCTTTTTCAAGCCCTATTGTTGCATCCCTTAGCTCACAACCCAGCCACCTGGCTTAGAAAATGAAGCTGGCTAAAGCCTACCCCTGTTGTCTTAGGTCTGGGGGGAGGATAACACAATCTAAAACTGTGTTTCCTAAAGTAGGCCCTGAAATGATGGTCCCATAAGATGCTTCACAGCAAGAGATCCTCAGGTGAGTAAGTCTGGGCAATACTGTATATTACAAAGCACAGCATCATATGTATGTTATTTGTAATATATATATATATGTATACATATATATATACACACATACACACATACATACACACACACATACACACACACACACACACACACACACTAAAGATACTTAGATGATACATATATGTATACGTGTGTGTTATAATACTATATCACAACCTTCTCTTGGAGTTTCACAATGCACATACACAGGCTCTGACAAGTCCCGCAGTAAAGATACCCACTCAACTTTGTTGACTAGTACATTACCTAAACTTATTGACCAAAGCAAACTTTCTTCCCAGAATACCTACTATTAATAGCTCCGCTTCGGGAAATACCATTCCAGATGACCGAGTTATGAGATGGAATTTGTTAAATGGATAACTTCAGCTCCAAGTCCCACTTTGCTCTGAACCATTTAGATGTTTTAAAGCCCAAATGGTGTTTTTGAATTCAATAACCTGTTTAGTGGGTTCTGTCATTTTTATTGGCACTTCTAGACCTGGCTTCATTTACATATACACACTGATTTTGATGGACAAGCAGGAGGCCATTAGTTGCCTTTCTCCCTTCCTCTCAGCCCTGATGAATTCAGATAAATCATCCCACGAAGGACAACCAGGTCTTAGATGCAATTGAATGTCAACACTCTGTAGCCCGTTTCTGGAAGGGGATCCCACGGTTGGGCCCTTTCTCCACATTTCCCCACTTCCTACTCCACTTTCCCGAGCACACACAAGGCTGGTCGGTCAGGGTGGGGTCCCCTGGCTCCACTGGACTGGTGGGGATGGGCGGGCAAGGTGGGGGGGAGCGCATTGTGCCCAGCCACACAGCCAGGCCTCACTCAGCCATGGGCGGCCTGCGAGACACCTAGAATATCTTTCTTCTGGGCCTCCATGTCCTCTGAGAATGAAGGAAGAGACCAGGAATGCCTCTATCAGCAACGGGTTTCTTTCTGCTTCATCGACATTCGTGGGCCAGTGGTGCTCAGTTTCCCAGAGAAGCAACCTAAAAATACAGCAACGGAAAGTGTCCTCCCCACGCACAACCTTATTAAAAACTGGAAAACCTCTTGAAATAAATACTTCCTTTGCAGATAAAATATCTAGAAATATTTTGCCATCCTACGTAGCATGCCAGTCTTAAAGTATAATGATCTGAGGAGCAAAAATAGTCATGGTTGTGGCGGTGGAAGGGCTCCAGAGGCCTCTGCGGCGTGGGCCATACCCTCTCCCTGTGGGGCCGCTCACAGAGGATCTGTTCCGTACCCACTGCTGGAGGCCAAACCCTCTCCAAAGCAATGGATCTACTTCACCCTCTCCTTCATGCAACAGAACCAACAGAGAGATGTGTCAGGAGTCCCTAAGCAAAAACCATGTTGTTTGCATACATTTCTTTTAGGCACGAAGAGCCACCCTTCCCTTATCAAGGAATAGCGGGAGCCCTCCAGAAACCCTCCAAACAAGGGTTGAAAGGACGGCAGTCTCAGCCTGCTGTGTAAATTCCTTTCTGCACAAGGGCCAGTGCTCTCTCTCTTTCCAGGTGGGTAGGTTAAGGCTCAAGAAATGCAATCAACCACCTGTGTACATTCAGGCACATTGATAACTGCACTGGGCCCTTTGTGTCCTCATGGGTAAAAAGTCTCCTTGTGGGATGATGATAGAAACCACCTTACGTTGTTCTGAGGACACATGTAGAGTGTATGTAAGTCTGCGTACAAGGCATTTGGAACAATGCCTGGTATGTAGCAAGGACTCAATAAGTGTTGGATAATAGTAGGATTAGTATCATTGGTCCAAACCACATGGTTAGTAACTGACAAAGCGAGGCTTCAAAGCCGGGTCGGTTTCACCCCACCACATCTATCTCACTCTACCACATTATTGCTTCCAGAAAGTTTTGCTTTCTCAAGCTCAAGGCTTGTTTTTTTGATTCATGTGGTAGAAAGCATGGTTACAGAAGGTCCCTGTAGTTTACTCATTACTGCTCAGACACTGAGAGAGAAAAGGATCTCCTTCTTTCAGTCCCAGCACCAGACTTCCCAGGGAGGGAAGCAGCTGGTGACACCTTTGTCACATGCTTACCCTGAGATCACTTATGAGGGTGCCAGTGGTGGGGATCCCGCGGAAACCAGGGAGCTCCTGCTGAAACACTATAGATTTGCAGAAGGGGCTCCTGGAAAAGGGGACATGAAGCATACAATCCCATAAGCATCCCATACAAGTGGGGTAGCCATATGTATCCCCAGGATTACGGGGATGACTTCATAAAATAACATATATAGAATGTTTGGCACACAGTACGTATTCAATAAATGATAGCTACTTTTATTTCATCAGAAATTTGTTACTGAAATAAAAGCCAAATTGCTAGTCTAGCCTAAGAAGTCTCCTGGAAACAAAGAGAACAAAACCCCCACCAGTTACTGAGGACCCCCGATCACCTTACATGTGTACGGGCAGGCTCGGTTGGGAAAGGGAACAGATTCAGGGGGTCATGAGTACAGAGGTAAGCTGGGACTAAGGCAGAGACTGAAGGCAGATGCAAGGCCAGTAGCTGGAGAACACAGAGGCTAGAAGTCATGGCCCTTCATGTAGCCAGGAGACCAAAGCCCAACTCCTGGATAGACAGAAGAAACAAGGAGGCTTGGAAGCCCTTCCACCTGCTACCTCAAAGAAGCCTCCGCTGGGAATGGCTGGGCTGCCCTGGACCACATTTGACCCGCTTGAATATTTTCAACTTGCAGTGCTGAAGCTCCCCTTTTTAAAGAGGAAACTCATTGCCACATTTACAAGGTGTGGGTCTATACATGTGGATCTGGACCGACCAGGTCTTGTATTTTAGTCCAGAAGGTGTGGGACAACCTGAAATTCTAGCATCCTTCAGAGAAGTAAAAGGCCCAAAGATTTCAAGAAAAGAACTGCTTGCAGGGACTTGGATCTCTTCTTTTTCCCAGCATGAAGCAAACGAACAGCCTCCTGGGCTCAAGGACTACGGGCAACAGATCCCCTTCTTGGTGATGTGCCCCTGAGTTACAGGGGGTCTTCTGGAGGACAGACAGCTGTGGATCCAGAGCTCCTTTCCAAGGGCAAGCAAATCTCCATCTTCCCAGCAATACTCAGGGCAAGTCCTTGCTTCCCTCAGGGGAGACAGAGGTATTGAGAAACTGGCTTGGAAAACAGAGCCTGACCCAGATAGAAAGATGCAGATGTTCAGAGAACAACACAAACATGTCTGATTCCTTCAGGAGCTGGCAAATGTGTTGTCCACATCTATTGACCACGTCTCTAATAGATGAGACTCAGGCTGGTGGGAACAGCACTCAAAGAAGCTGCCCTGGGGCGCCTGGGTGGCTCAGTGGGTTAAGCCGCTGCCTTCGGCTCAGGTCATGATCTCAGGGTCCTGGGATCGAGGCCCACATCGGGCTCTCTGCTCAGTGGGGAGCCTGCTTCCTCCTCTCTCTCTGCCTGCCTCTCTGCCTGCTTGTGATCTCTCTCTGTCAAATAAATAAATAAAAATCTTAAAAAAAAAAAAAAAAAAAAAAAGAAGCTGCCCTGTATTGACTCTAATTTCACGAGCATGAGGTTCAATTAGCCATTGAACTAGATATGGACCCAAAAGCTGTTTGAAGCTTTGCAGCGATGCAGATCCCAATCGATGACCCAGACAGCCTCTTAGGACAACTTCTGACCCCCTGGCTTCCTGCCAGCCCCCACCTGCCTGCTATCCTTAAGGTAAGACTGCCTGGATCACCAGACTGCCTTTTTTTACTGGTTCCACTGCCCCCAATTTCTCTCTTCCAGTCTCTCCTCCACACTGCAGCTGGAGTAATTAGTCTCAAAAGCAAATCCAATCACATCATTCCCCTGCTTCAACATTTCTGATGACTCTGCACTACACTCAGGATTAAATCCAGACTCCTTAGCTTGGTGTGTCTCACCTGCAACGCTCTGGTCTTGCTGCCTAGTACAACAGCGTCTCTTGCCTCTTGGTTACCTGATTTGTTCCGACTTTCCTCAACTCTTAGAAAATTTTCACCCAGGCTGATGGAGATACTACTCTGTACTTGCTAAAAGGCAAATTCCTCCTGGGGCCATGGCTAACAGTGATGGATTTTGAGGCTCTAAAGGATGGCAGGGTCATAGATAGAAGGGGCCTGGGTCCCTGAGTCATCTTGGGAAGAGAGTAGCTAGAACCACCCAGCCGGGAACACCAGTGCTGGACCTTTTGCAATAGCAAAAAACAGAGCTCGATTGTGTGACATCACTGACACTTGGGGACATTTGTCATGGTAGCTGGCACATTCTAATTCATGTGCATGTTCTCTTAGCCCATAGGCCATTGTGTGTGTGTGTCTTCTCTCCCTACAACATCTTCCTCTCTATTTTCTGCCTAGAAAACCCCTAATTGCCCTGCTAAACCCTAGCCTCACCTCTTCTGGGAAGCCTACGTTGGTTCTCCAGGGTGAGTGAGGAGTCTCATCTCTGAAGTACCCCATAATTCTGCACTTTTCTTCTACTAATGCTGCCTACCCATGGACTCTTACCTCTTCATTTGTCCACCTGCTCCAGTAACTAGATTCTGGGCAGGGACTGTGTCTTGTTCACGTCTGCATTCTCGGGGTCCCTTCCCAGGGTAGAAGTGAATAAATGTTTGATGAATGAATGGATGGAGTATGTTAACAAATAGATTTGTGAATGGGCTGTTTCTTGGTAATGGACATTCCCTCCCTTGTATGTGTTGAGGACAATCGGGGCACAGTGAGATGCAGTAGCCCAGGCTGTGTGGGAGCCCACATAGAAAACTTGCTAGACTGTGGTTGGTGTAGAAGCCAGAGCTCAGGGGTTTCTGCACGTTGAAGACACAGGTGAGAGGCAAGAGAAAGTCAGGAAGCCTTGGCATCGTGGGCAAGGAGAAAGGAGTGTAGCTTTTTAAAGCATCTCCCATGTGCTAGGCAATTTCAATGTATTATTTCGGTGTATCTGTCCTCACAACTCTGGAAGTCTGCTGTTATTATCCCCATCTGGCAAATAAAGAAGCAGGCTCAGAGAAGTTAAGTGAGTTGCCCAAGGCCACACAGCTGGTAATTGTCAGAGCTGAACTCCAACCCAGGCCTGTCAGTCTTCTGAGCAGGGACACCTCTCAATGCATCTCAGTGGGAAAACGCAGAAGTGAGATATGCCTAGTTCCTCCGGGACACCCAAGGCCTGGGCCCTGCACAGATATGAGGCCTGCACATGAGTCCTGGTCCGAGCAAAACATTTAGAAGTCTTCTGCTGGCAGCAGCCTGTTGAACATGGGCTGAAGGACAGAGTAAAGAAACAGGTCACTTTTCCCCGGGGCCCAGGCTCTGTCAGGCAAGCCTGATTTGTATGGCTGCTCCAGACTCTGGAGAAACAAACACTGAGCTGTTGGGTCAGGTTCCCCTGTTTCTCAGATGAAGGAGTCAGACTGGAGCCAGCACATTTCTCAACCCCCAGGCCACCGCTGACCAGGCCTCCCGGGCTCTGTCTCCACTGGCGGCTGTGAGTGGCGCAGCCTCTTGGCAGGGTGAGTGGCCCCCGGCCCTGCTGGCAGGTAAGGGCCCAGGGTCCCGCATGCCAGGGCCCTCCCCCTCTGTCTGGGAAGACAGATCCAGGAGCTCGGCCAGGAGCCCCGGGCCCCGGTCAAGCCTTCGCTTGCCTCAACAACCTGGCAGCTGTGCAGAGGCCCTTGAATTGCTGGCAGGCGGATCGGGAAGGCAGAGGTCCTTCTGGGATGTGACTAGGAGGGGAGGGGAATGCAGAGAGACTGGGAGGAGTCTGGGCCTCCGAATGAGCTAGCTCAGTGGTCAGCATCTGAAGAGGGGGCCTCTACCAGGCACTCTGATGAGAAGAGATCGCTCCTGACCCCGAAGAGCTCAGAGTCTGGAGAGGGAGATGGACACAGGGCAGTCTCGGTGCAGTGTCAAAGGGAGGTAGCAAATTCATGTTGCCCCACTTACCATCTATGTGGCCTCAGTTTTCTTGTATGTGAAGTGGGACTAATAATATCCACTTAAAAGATTCAGATGAGAAGCATATGAGGATAAGTGTTTTGTCCATGAAGTACTTTGCTCATAAAAACAGTGCTTGCTACAGGATCTCTGCCCTCCCGATTAGATAGATTCCGTGGAAGTCAGGAATCTGACTTATATTTCTTTTATAGCACCTATCGAGTCTTACTTAGTAAGAGAGAGGTTGAGTGTGTATCCCAATGGGAGAGAAAAACTGCCATCGATAATAACCTCAGGATGTATGTCTCTCCCTACTGGGCTTGCTCCAAGGAATCAGCCTCTTTGAACTGACCAAGATGAAAACCACAAGACAGGCAACAGCAGGCGGGAAGGGCTTGGCCAGTCTAATATTCTCATAATAACGAGTCTGGATAATCGAAACTTGATAAAACCTCCTTGAATAATCAAGGGCAGACGGAAATTGTGAGAATAATCCCATCGAGACAGCACTCTCGGTTTGCAAAGCTCTTCCATCAAATCTTTTCATCCAGAGGAACCCAGGGCCTACGTGTTGAAGGACAGAGCCTTGCAACAGCCTCCTAACGAAAGGCACTAGGTCCCTGGTGTAACCGAGAAGGAGGCCAAGGCTCCGAGAGGTGAATGAAATTGCTAGACAGGGCGCCTGGGTGACTCAGTGGGTTAAGCCTCTGCCTTCGACTCAGGTCATGATCTCAGAGTCCTGGGATCGAGTCCCACATCAGACTCTGCTCTGCAGAGAGCCTGTTTCCTCCTCTCTCTCTCTCTCTGCCTGCCTCTCTGACTACTTGTGATCTCTGTCAAATAAATAAATAAATTCTTTAAAAAAAAAAAAAAAAGAAATTGCTAGACAAAGGTGGGTCCCGTTTGATGTCGAACCTAGCGTCCTCCATGCCATACACCCCTTCCCTACAGTACATGGGTATGCAGTCGCCCTCCCCCGAGCCAGACAAACAGGAAATCCAACCAATATGGCTGCTCTCAGTGTACTGGTCTTGGAGATGGGTCTTTGAAGCAACATGTCAGAGTTATTGCCTGCACCTCTACCCTGTCTGCCAGGAGGCAAGTTCCCCGGTGGGGTGGGAACGGTGGAAAGATGAGAAAGGGGCCACTGGCACAGCTGGAATGCAAACAAACAGTGAGGCTGGTGAAAGATTGGCTCGGGTCTCTTTTGCTGATGGAGGGTGTGTAAAATATGGGAATAAAAATTACACAGCTGAGCTGTCTCCCGGGAAGACGATGGCTAATTAGATGTCTCACAGCACACACTGGTTCCTAATCACAGAGCCATCTTCACCTTCGGGTGGCAAACCCCAGCCACGAGCCAGGCATGACGCCCAGAGAGGCTCCGGGGACTGCAGGGGTCACCAGAGCCACCACTCTCCAGGAGCCATGGTCTAGGCTGGGGAGGTTTTGCCTTCATCGCTCACTGAATACAAGTCTCCTTAGAAACCCCAAGAGTGACGTTCTCAAGTGTCCTCATGTGCTACGTGAGGACCTTAGGCAAGAGGAGGTTATAGGAGCACCCTAGTCTTGGTGGGGAGGTAAAGGTGCTCACCGACTTCAGAAACAGAAGGAAAGAGAGCCCTACATCCATAAAGGAAGAATGATTTTTGCTTTCTCTCTACATGGGCATTTTGAGGGGTGATAGAGGAGACAAATCCTGGCTTGTCAGAGCTGGAAAAAACCCGGTGGCAGCATCGAGGCTGGCATTTTACAGTTCTCCTTTTCTTGTTTAGCAACAGGACCCTTTGTCAGACTGTAATCTTGTACGGAACCGTAGTGGATAAAACAGAATGAGGAGGAGCCGCCCTGGTAGCTCAGCCCCAGCCAGAGGCCTTTGCCTTCCTCCATTCTTGCCGCGCTCTCCGTCATATCTTTCTGGAACCCTAGGGTTCCTTAGAATCCAGTTTGAAAACCACTGTCCTCATTCAACTCCTGTCTTTCCTTGTTCAGCATGAAAAAACAGAGATCTGAAAAAGCGACATGGTCTGTCCAGCGTCAAAAAGCCCGTAAGGGGTAGAGGCAGACCCAGAAATCAGGCTTCCCGTTGTTCAGGTGGAGGACCTTTGGGGGGACCAGGCAGCCTTCCCTGCTCTAAACTACTTCGCAGAGGAGTATGGATGGAGATGGTGTAGATATTTATCACATACAGATCCAGAGAAATGAAGATGAAGATATGTAATTTATTGAGTGTTCTTTGTGCCAGGCTATGTGGTTCTATTAGGGGCTCCAAGGTGGGGGAACATGGGCCCTTTTCCTCAGGAGCTCACAACAGATTTGGGGAGACAGAGAGAGCCCCACAACCCAGGAGGTGGAGGAAACCTTATCCCAAGTGCCCATGACAGCCCATAGGAGTATAGAATGGGAGAGTCCTCCTGGACTGACAGGGGTGGTGGCTTCTGAAAAGGGGATGCTTGGACCAGCAAAGCTGGGACCGTTGGTGGCACCATAACAGGGGAGGCGCTGAGAGCAAACAGTGCGAGGCAGGAAAGTGCCTCGTGTGATGATGGAACCCCCTGGAACTACCCGAAACAGACCGGCTCAGCCTCTGCCACGTCCCCTTTGCTACCAGGATTTGCCCTTCCTACCTGAGCCCACCTTGCCTTTCTAGGATCTATTTAGGGGCTCAGCCTCTCCCTTTCCAGCAACTGTTGTGAAAATGGGAGGGAGAAGGGGGGAGAGCAGGAAAAAGAGAACTAATTCTCTAAGACTGCTGTGGGAGTGTGTACGTGAGTATGTGTGTGTTTGTGTATATGTGTGTACATAAGAAAAAAATACCATAGATACTGAACACCACCAGCATCTACTTCTTCCTACTTTTAGAGGCACGATTAACCTTGGGGGAGTTGCTCTACAGGGCTTTATTGTTGACATCACTATTCTTCTTACTAATATTCTAGGAAAATGCCTTGATGGCTTCTCCGATCGTTGGCCTGGCAGGGGAAGGAGAAACACGAGAGAGGGGAAAATGGGTCTGCCTAAAATGACATTTGAGCTTTGTTCTTGGAAGGCCCAGAGGCGGGGGTGGGTGAAGACAGGGCAGTGGCCCTGGGAGCAAGGGCTCAGAAATGGCGTGGGAGAGAGGAGGCTGACAAGGGAAAGGAAGACAGAGCCCCGGCATGGAGCAGGAGGCATATGTGGACAGGGAGACAGTGAACAGCCACTTGGTTTCTGAGAAGACAGAGCTGTTTTTGCCTCCTCCTGTACTTCCTACAGGAGTCTGGGGCCCCAAGAACCTCAGTGACCCTGTGGAATGAGGATGGATGATGGGGCAGGAGAGGGGGTGCTGAGAATGAGGTCAGGAGACCGATCCGCTGGGCTAGAACAGGTGAACGTCTGGGAGTACTGAGGAGAGGCTGCTTCTCAGGGTAGAGGGGACAGGGCGTGAGCTGTTTGATTTGGAGAGTATCGTGACAGATGCTGCCAGAAGGCTAGAAGGCCAGGGAGTTTGGTGCACCTGGACACATGTGTGCGTGTTTCTGTTATGCACATTTATGCCAATCCCCATGTGATCATGCGGGTAAATCGAAGTGTGTTTGTGGGTGTGGGTAGGCATGTGGGAATGAAGAAATGCCCTGTATATGCGTGTGTGTGTGTGTGTGCGCGCGTGCGCGCGCGAATAGGGCCCGAACTTCAGGATCTGTGGGTTACATGTGTCCACAAGAACATAGATGAGCACACAGTCATGTGGGTGTGGGTGTGTGTCATCGCGTGTGTGTAGGACTGTGGGGATATCTGTAACTGAGTGTGTGCGTGCATAAATGTGCCAGGAGTCTGAGGCAGGCCCGGCCGCCTCCGATGCGCCTGCCTCCCCACGGGGTTCAGCACGGCCGGCCAGCAGGGCTCAGGGCAGCAGGGAATGGGGGGAGGATGTTCCCCGGTGAGCTCGCCCCAGAGCCCTAGTCCTTGCCCAGGAACATTCCCACTTTCCCATTCCTGGGAAGGAACATAATGTCCACTGGCTCCTCTCCTGCCTGATGAGTCCAACTCCCTTGTCTTGGGCTGTAAGGCGCTTCCTGGCCAGGACAGGGAGCATCCAGGGAGCCAAACCCTCGGGGCAGAGTGGGAGGGAGACACACCGGCTCCAAGAGTGTCAGCAACAGGAGAGCCTCCCGGGGTGATTAAAGGAGCCATCATTTACTGGGTGTTTGCCATGCGCCAGCCCCGTGCAGAACATTTCACAGGAACAAACTCACTTAGGCCTCCTTACAGCTGTGATTGCTAGGATTACCATGATCTCGTTTGGACAGATGAAGAAATTGAAGCTCAGGTTAAGGAACTTGTACAACAAGGCCCAGGTAGAGCTGGGATTGGCCCTGGGGTTCCCTGACTCTGGAGCCCAAGCGCTCAACCCTGCAGGCAGAACCAATATCCCCCTCCAGCCCTCCTCCTTAGGGCACAGACAGGGGGACCGAAGCCCAGGAGGGGACCTGCTCTCTTACCAGATTTCCTTCTATGCTGGGCTCTCTGCTAGGAAGTCCGGGAGATGGGTAAGCTGAAACCGAGGCAGGGGACCTTAGAGACAATGGTGATCAACCTTTCCACTTGGGAAAAGGCCACATGGAAGAGTCCGGGGCACTCTGTCCCACTGCACAAACTGGGACTGTGTAGGTTGGAGCAGCTCCTGTGGCTGGTGGCCAGGGGACTGCGCCATGGACAACCTTCCACTCCCACGCCACATGGTCCCTGAGACCACAAAGTCCTAGCCCAGCACATCAGGTGCGTGAGCCTCTTGGCCCCCAACTGATCCTATATACCTCAGCCAGCCTCACCTTTTCCAAATATCTTTTTAGCACCTCAGGGCCCATTAAGTGCCAGTTCCTACTATGTGCTGAACCTTTTCATATCATAAATGACACATATTACACTTTCCATTTATTGTCTCATCTCATCTCCATAACTTTATTATAAGGTTGATGTGATTTCCATTTACAATGAAAAAAAAAAAAAAAACCCGAGAAACAGAGAGGTTAAGTCACTTTCCCAAGGACACACAGCTTGCAAAAGTTGGAACCAGAATTTGAACATGAGCCGGACTCCAAAGCCTGTTTTCAGTGATCAGATGATCACATTTCAGCCTTCTAATACTCTTATGAAGTAGGGAATATTTAGCCCAGGATCAGAGACAAAGCACAGAACTGTTAGGTCACTTGCTAAAGGATACATATTGAGTAAGAAGACGACACAGGATATGAATTCAGGTCTGTGGAAACATCAGTGTGCTTCTATAGCCAGACATTTGAGACTGCATTTTAAGAATGTATGGTCAGGGCTGTGTGTGTGAGTGTGTGTGTGTGTGTGTGTGTGTGTGTGTGTGTGAGTGTGTACGCACATGTATGTGTCTGTGGTGGATCTTTCCATCTTCTTCCTGCCACCCCAGCCCCTCAGCTCTACCCAAGATGGAAAGATGGAACTCTCCCCCCTCGGTTCCAGGGAGGCCATCCTCTTCCTTACTCCACTTGCTTCTGTCCCTCTCCCTCCCCTAACTCTCCCCTTTTCAGATTTCTCATGGTCCCCGAACCATGTAACTCCTCTCAGTGCCCTGTTCTCTTCAACATGACTCGAGGTTTTTTTTCAGCTGATTTTTCTTTGTCCAGTCCTATCTCTGTATCAAATCTGGGGCTTCCCATTGCCACAGCTTAGCAAATGGTTGGGCCCATGGTAGAGATTCAGACCGTATTCACTGCTTCTCCTGATGATAAGGGTGAGTCTTGAGTCACCAGGGACACATCCCTCTATCCATCCATCATCCGTCCAACAGATATTTATTAAGTAACTCCTAATAATATCCCAGGCACAGTTCTAGGTACTTGTTTACATCAAAGAATGAAACCTAACAAAAATACCTGCCCTTATGTGTCTTATTAGCTACAAGGGAGACAAAGACAATAAAGGATAAATAAGTAAATTAAATATTAGAAGATGATGACTAAGAGAAAAAAGAGCACAGGATAAGGAAGAATCCAGAACCCATGGAAAAGATGATCTTTAAGCAAGACTTGAAAGAAGGAATGAGTTAGCTAGGTGACTATCCATGAGAATATGCTCCAGGTAGAACAGACAGCAAGTGCAAAGGCCCTGAGGTGGTTATGTGCCAGTATGGCTAGAGAGGAATGACCTGGGGGAGAATAACAGAGGAGCAAGTTAGACTGTACAGAGCTTTGACAGCCCACTGTAAGGACTTGAACTTGGACTCTGAAGAAGAGGAGGACTTTAGAAGCTCCTCCTCCTTCCCACCCCCACCCCAGATCTTTGTTTTGCTGCCTTTTTATCATTCAGGTCTGAACCACAGCTATTTCCTCAGGACCTTTCCCAGGACCACCTTATCTAAGTGGCACCCTACATCTCACCATTCACTCTTTATCACAACTACCATAGTTAATCTTTTTCATAGCACTTGCTGTTCTGGAAACTAGCTGATATGAGTTTTCTTGATTCCTGCGGGGTCTTTTTTGTGTCTTCATCCACAAGAGGGGAAGTGGCTGGAGGACAGTGGTTGTATCTGTCTTGTTTAGTGTGGAATGCCCACTGCCCAGAACAGTTCCTCATAGCACCAGAGCCTTGTACAGTGATGCAGCAAGTAGCCTGTCACCCCGACTACCAGTCCAGGAACAGCCTGATGATCTCCCATGGGCTGGTCACCAGCTCAGAAACCTCACTTCTGTCGGGAAGGCAGGTGCGTGCCTTCTGCCAAAATTCCATCCTGCACCTCCTCCAGCTGCTACCATCCTCCTAAAATGCCCTCCTAACACCCACTCACATCAAGTGCCAGGGTTTAAACTCAATTTATAACAAGTCAAAAGAAGCCATTGGCAAAGCTGAGCCTTCCTCTCTGTCCCTCAACTACGTCACCAGAAATAAATAGCTCTTCTGCTAGAAATTCATGGCATTGCCCTGCAGGTCTGGTCATCAAGCTGGTATCCAGAGAATTCCACAAAGAAAAGGGGGACAAGAAGTGATAGAGAACCTATGAAGGGCTTGACACAGATCTTACCACAAAGCCTCCCAAACAAGCCTGCAATGCACTGTTTTTATACCTATTTCACAGATAAAGAAACTGAGGCTCAGAAATTTAGTAACCATCCCCATCCCCATATGATGTGGTTGGTTTATGACAGAGCCAGCATTCAGTCCTAGTTCTGCCAGACCCCAGACTTCATGCCGGTGCTCACCCAGCTTTAATCCAGCACAAAAACCCATTCTCCGGAGGACTGAACAGAACCAAGCAAAGGAAAATAAGAGAAGTCAAGGAACCTGTCTCAGTGGCACTGGGGTTGCCTAAGAGCCAGCTTGTCCCTCCTGCTAGAGGAGCTATCATGAGCCTAGCATTGCCCCAGCAGGAGCGCCCTGTCCCTCCGAGAACCCTGTCTTCCCCACCGACCGGGGCACTCGGAACAGCCCTGGGGCCCGGCTCGCCCTGCCTGGGTACTCCACAGGGAGTCTCCTGTGGCCGGCCTGCCAGACTAAACATTCCCTCTCCCGGCTCCCCCTGCTCCGCCGGCCAACGTGTCCTAGGAAAATCTCAACAACAGAAGAGAGGGATCGTTTACACGCGTCTGTGGACACCCTTGGGAGAGAGGTGGGCATGGCCCGAGGCTTCCAAACACACACGCACGGGGAGGAGTGAGCCTGTGGACACTGCGGGGGGAGGCAGAGCGGCCCGCAGATCGACAGCGACCACACACCAGACACATAAACACACACACACACACACATCCACAGACGCAGAAACGGTTATCTTTGAATACTGATCAAGAGAGGCGGGCCCACACTAAAAACACACATGCACAGAAATACCCGGACGCCACATGCCCTGGGCTTCTGGACCCCGACAGGGACACACGGAACTACATGTGGACACATCCACCGTGTGCAGGGCTCTATTTTGGAAAACAGGGAAAAACACCATGACAATGTTTCCACTGTGTGCTGTTTATAAAAATTTTGCAGTCAGGAGAGATGGCCCTAAGCTGTGTAGCTCTGTGTGGGCTGTCAGAGAAAGTGGGGACCATGAACACACACAGCTCAGAGCACAGGTGGGGTCGGGCCAGGGGCTGTATCGACAGCAGGGCGGTGGGGGGGGGGGTACAGTGGCTGATACAGAGGCAGTTGGAGCCTCCAGCTGATAGGCTTATGGCTTCAATTTCCTGAAAGGAAAAAACAAAAACACACCAAAAAACCACAAGCCTACCCCAATGGTTGCTTCGGAAAGATTCACTGACATCACTTTTGAAGCACTGTGCCCAGCACATTACAGCCTTTCAATACACGAAGGCTGTCAGTGTGATTAAGTGCCCAATACCACTAACGACACGAAGCATTCCATTGTCACCTTTGACGCTGTCCCTTTCCAAGCTGATTCCTTATAACACTGTATGTTTCAGAAATATTTGATAATATGTGTATGAAATGCATTTATAATAGCAATAAGTATGAAAACAACTAATATTAATTGAATATTCACTCCGTGCCAGACACCGGCCTGAGCACTTTACGTGCATTATCTTGTTTGACTTTCACAACAACCATATGAGGGGGTGCTATGTTATACCCATTTTACAGCTGAGGAAAATTTCCCAAGTGGAGTTTAAATGTGAATGTAAATCCATTTAAGTGCTGAAAAACTCTGTGTGTGTGCATGTGCGTGTGCATGTGTGTGTGCGCGCACGCGTGTGTGCATGTGTGCACATGTGCATGTGTGTGTGTGCATATAGTAGGTATTTATTGTCAAGAAAGTCAGCCAGTCAAGTGGGCACTAACCCTCCCAGCCTGTCAGGCAATGAATTCTGAGTTTTCCTCAGCTTGGGGCATGCAGACACCTGGTGACTCTATTAGGGTTTTCTTTTGGACGTTATTGTGAGCATGAAGAGATGGTCCAGGAGGTTGTCCAGAAGTCACAAAGGAGAGGACTGTGTTGGATGTTAAAAATGAGAATTGTATGGTAGCCGGTTGGGTCTTTAAGGAAAAGTTCCAAAAAACAGAGGGCACATAGGCATTGAGGGAAGTTCTGATCATAATCCATTGTATAAAAGGAGCTAAGGGAAATTCCAGACAGAGGCTCTAAGGAGAAGAGGAAAGCTACAGGCCCCTCCACTCAGCATGACATCTGCCCCCTGGCCCATGGAGCTGGGTGCCTGGGGCCCCCAGCATTCAGACAGGTACCCACCATGCCGATGGGATGTATGCTTAAAAGATAATGGAGTACCAATCAGAGTGAACCCTAATGGAAACTCTGCCTTTGGGGCGATAATGTAGCTCCAAAGACTCTGATGCAGAAAGTTGATAGCAGGAAAGCCTGCCTATATGTGGGGAGGATATTCCCCTCATTTTTGCTCATTTTTGCTATGAAAATAAAACTGCTCTAAAAATAAGCATTGCAATTAAGAAGGGAGAGAGAAAGGGAGAGAAATGTGTGGAACTCAGAGAAAAAGACACAAGGCACTCCAGGTCCAAGGGTTTTCACCGGTGTTCTAAGTAGCCTAAGGGTTTCTGGGCCCCCAGGGCTGGGGATGGAGTGGAGAGGCACAGACCCAGCAGCCTGGAAGTGTCACCCCTCCCCCCACTTCAGCCCCCTTGGGGCCCCCTCCAGTCAGAGCTGCCAGAGTCAGAGCTGCCAGGGATTTTTGCTGGTTTTACCAACTGGGGTTCTGCATAAACTCCAGTTGAAGAAGTACCCCGTTGCTGGTCGTGTTTTAAAGGCCTCTGCTTCAGAGGCTCAAATGTGGGTGAGACCATCCCCCTCCCACTGGTGTGGACAACCTGCATCTGCAGAGTCCTCTTACAAAAGGGCCCCAAAGGCAGGCGGCTCACCTTTAGGCCCTAGGGCCAGGTGGGGCAGGTAGAAAACGCTTATTATTTATTGCATGAGTGAATGGCTAATTTGAGTTTTACAGCAAATCTAATAGGTGGGCAAGGCAATTGGGGGCAATTTTTAGCCATCTTATGTCACATTTATTGAGTTGCTTACCATGGACCAGGCACCATGAATTAATTAATTTAATCCTCATTCCTCACCTTTGAGGTAAGTAATATATAATCATTGATAAAACAAGGGCACAGCAGAGTTCACTAACATTCCAAAGGTCACACAGCCCGTAAACAGCAGCGATTCCAACGCTGGCTGCTCGGCTCTTAACAACCATAAAAATTGCTTCAACCCAGCAAAAGCCAGCTGGAGAGTTGTAGCGACCCCTCAAGTCCAAGGGAAGGTTATTGGTAGGGCCCTGGCTTGCATTTCAGATGCCCTCCCACCGCATCCTGACTTCGTGACTACAGCCTGGACAGGGCAGGGGATAGCCAGCTCCCCATCAGAGAGTAAACAACAGGACAGGCCAAGCCTGGGAGGCCAAAGGCAGCACTTTCCAGGAGATCCACCCATACCCAAGGCCTGTCTGATGCAGAAACAGGCTGGGAAAAGAAACGGAAGACATATTCAGAACAATAATAAAAAAGAAAAATTA
Source organism: Mustela nigripes (assembly GCF_022355385.1). NCBI lineage: Eukaryota > Metazoa > Chordata > Mammalia > Carnivora > Mustelidae > Mustela > Mustela nigripes. Next base: position 32,624,011 of record NC_081557.1, read on the forward strand.
AAATCACATCTCTCTTCCTAAGGCCTCTGATTCCATTCACAGCCTCAACTCAGACACTGGGTGGACCTCAGTCCCTTGGGGAACTTTTCCAGCTACGTCTGTCTGATCTGGGAAGGGGCACACCTGAGCCCGAAGTGGTACTTCATGTCCAGGCACATAGGCAGGGAGACTCGGGCTCTCACCCCTGCATCCATCCATCCATCCATCTGTCTGTCCATCCAACCATCCAACCAGTAGAACTACAGGAATAAATGCCAACATCTGTTCTTAAACTGGTTGATCTCTGGGCTTCCTCTCTAAAACTGAAGGCTACCATTGGAGAACGGGATGTAGGCAGGTGATGACAAAGGTCTCCCAGCAACAAGGCATTTTACCCGGGGGGGGCGAGGGGGCTGTGTTATATTCATGTTATAAAGCGGTCAGAGACTTCCGGGACTCTAAGAGTCTGTTTCAGAGAAAGCTCAGAGCCGCAGTTAGAGCCCACACCCACGCAGCACGTCCAAGCTCATGGCATTCATCGCCTTGGAAACAATTTCCTGATTTCCTCTCTCTTCCTCTGCCTCCTTTCCTCTGACTTTCTTGACTGCATGGAGGTTACTAGCTTGCATTAACTTATGTATTTTAAGCTTCCTCACCTCCTTTTTGGAATCAAGTTGAATCATGAAGAGAAAAGATGACTGAATTAAACTCATGCAGATGGAATAAAGAAGGGATTTATTTCGGGAGCTGAGAGGAGCTCCCTGGCAAAACCCCCAATGGAGAGTTCCACATTCCCCGTCACCCTCACCCATGTCCCTGAGGACGTCACTGCTGTCACACGAAGGACGGCCTCTTGCTGGCCAGCGCGTCAAGGAGCAAGTGTCAGACCTGATTTGGGGGCGTCCGAGGAGGAGGCCCCTGCCTCAGTGTTCCTGCTGTGAAATGAGGATTAGACGAGTTCCTGGCCTGCAGGACTGCTGGGAAGACGAGTGGTAAGAGGTCTGTAAGGTTAGCTGCTAATGCTGCTGGGCTTGATGCTGAGGCCAAGTTTAAATCTCTGTACCACAGCCCCTGAGGACAGCCTCAACGGGGCCCTCTCCCTTCCACTCGGGCTTTGAAAGCAGAGCAGGAGTAGAATCATTGAGAGCACAGAGGCTCGCATGGCTGAGAACCAATTTTTCAATTAATTGTACATACCGAATGGTAACAGCCTCCCTAGTTAAGGCTGGAGGAGGCCTGCAGGGGTCGGTCTGCTAAGCTCTCAGGGCTGTAAGGAAGTGCTGACACAGTCCAGGCTTTCAGAGAGCTCAGTGTCTACCCAGGGAGCCCAGCCTGCAAACCACCAGCACCAGCACCAATAGGATCGAGCCGTTCCAGGCCCCATCTTGCATTTAGGCCTGTGCCCATGCTGTCCCCTCCCTCTGGAGCACTGTTCCATCCCTCAACCCTCCTTCAGATCTCTCTCCCTTTCTTCTGCAAGTCTTCCTTGTGTTTCTACACACTTGTTCCTGATGTCTTTTGCAAGGCCCTTCTCTCCTTCCTCTCCTCTTCCTTTTGTCAACTTCAATCTTTGTCCCAATTTTGTATTTGCAATCAGTTGCTGTCCTTTTGGTAGTAATGCAAATGACCAAAATATGCCTGCAGTGTATTAATTCATTAATCAACCTCATGTGTTATCTGCTTTTACCAATGCCTGTGCTGGTGTGTGCGGCAGAATAATGGCCCTCTAGAGATCTCTATGACCTACTTCCCTGAGCAACCCCCCCAAGATGTTACTTTACATGACAAAAGAAATTGTGCAGGTGTGATTAAGTTAAGGATCTTAAAATAGGGAGATAATCTTAGATTATCCAGGTGGACCCACTGTAATCACAAAGGTCGTTAAAGATGGAAGAGAGATGTGGGCGAGCGAGAGAGGGTAAGGAGCCGTGAAGACACAGGTCCCAGTGATGGGGACAGATTGCAGGCCAGGGGCTCCAGAGAAGGGATGTGGGAAGCCTAAGGACACCGTAAAAAGGAAAGGAAAGGGTCTCCCTTATTGCCTCCAAAAGCCTTGTTGACATCTTGATTTTAGACTCTGACATCCAGAAGATAATATATTTGTGTTGCTTTAAGCCGCAAAGTTAGCAGTAATTTGTTGCAGTAGCAGTAGGAAACCAACAGAGCTGGCCACAGAAGAGAGTGATGAAACTGTTTCTCACAGGAGAGTTTTTATATCCTAGTGTCCATACAACCAGACTGTGTGTGTGTGTGTGTGTGTGCACGTGCACACACGTGTGTGATGGGACCTGCCACATGGCATACGGACATCTTTTCTCCCCCAGATCATGGCTGACACAGGACTGGTTTCCTCAAAATAAATGAACACTCTCCCCTCAATCGAACCTTTGTGCAGAGAGGGACTCATGAGCCAAAGTCGATTTGACCTTCACACCCCTTCCTCTGAGAAACGTCAAGGGCATCACTGTGTTCAGACACTAATAAGCACAGCGGGGCAGTAGGCTTTGCTTTTCTTGTGCTTTCTTTCCGCAGTGACATCTGCCGGTCTTCAGCTGGCATCCCGGGTACCGTGCGGGAGAGGGCATGAAGGGGAATGAGGTGGGGGCCCCGAGGAGAGGCAGGAGGCCCGACGGCATTTTACCATCTGTAAATGTACCTCTGTTTTTACAGTTAGAATATGCATCCTACCAGAAGGACCGCAGATCTTTTATTTGATCAACGGAGCTCTGAAAAGTCTGAATGGAGCCCATTTTCTCTGTTGGGATGCTGAACATAGTAGAACAGGGTGACGCAGAAAGGCACCAGAAGCTAGATTTGAATACTGGCTCCTACTGGCCGTGGTCCCTGTGTTTGTCACTGCTCTTTTCCTCATCTGTGAAATGGGAGAACAGGGCAGTTCTGGGTATCTGGGTACACGAGGAGATACTGCATTTTGAGAGAAATAGCTCCCACTCCATCGCAGTTCTTGCATTTAGCCCCCGATCTAGTGTCAAAATGAAGGATGGTAAAGAAGTAACACTAGGGTTTGGTGGGCAGTTCTCTGGGTGGAAGAATCTCTGCTGAAAGGCTTCTAAAAGGCATGGAATATTTTTTCCTTGGTTCCCTCTGACATGAAGCATCTCTTCCATGCTATGATGAGAAGCCTGTAACCTGAGCTTCCCCTTTCACATCCCACTCAGTGGACCTGTTTGCATTCTTATCCCCCACCAGGGTTCCCAGGCTGGCCATACCCATTCACCAGAGGCTCCGAGGCTTGTAAGGAAAGGAGCTGAGCCGTGAGTGGAAAAGTCAGCCTTTGAGGCCACGTACTCTTGTCTTTGGAATAAGAAGCACAGTCCACTGACGGGGCAGAAAGCCTTCAGGATGGGGTCAAGTGCATCTGTTGCAGAACCCACACCCTTGGGCTGCAACCTCCAATGACAGCTGGCCCAGCTCGGCCTGTTCTCTCACCAGGTAGGGTTGCCTTGTAGAACTGGTCCTCAGGCCTTGCTCAGAAGCAGCAGGAAAGCTAAGAAGGAATCATCCTGTTTCTGTTCTGGGCCAAGAGGGCTCTCAGTTCCAAGGGCAGACAAGGAGATCTGGGAAAGAAGTCAGGATTCGGGGTCACGTCCATGCCCCACGGGCCCATCTGAGTAAAAGCTGAAGGGCTGTGAAGCTGGGGTCACTTTCCCACTGTGCCCTCACCAAACCCCAAGGGACACAAAACAAGAGAGGGCCTCTCACTAGTGGGGAGGGGAATAGAGCCCAGCTGCGTACAGCCCTCTACTCCCTTCCCTAATCTGGGACCTGGGCTGTGGATATGAAGGGAATACAAAGGCTAGAACAGTGCCCGTCCAGCTGCAGGGTATATGCTCTGAATCACTTGGAGTCTTGCTAAAATGCAGTTTCTTGTTCAGTGGATCTGGAGTGGGACCCAAGATTCTGGGCTTCTAGCAAGACCTCAGGTCAGGCCCTGCTGCCGGCCCACTTTGTGACTGCACTGAGGCCAAGAAAGCATCAGGGTAATAATACAGAAACAAGAGCGAGGTCTTGTAGGAGGCCTTTTTCTGGACTTCCATGGTGTTCTGCGAGCCACAGCTCCCAGCAGAGGTAATTTCACTTCTTTTGGCCTTTATGGCTCCCTGGTGTGTTATTCTAGAGTAAGAGCAGGGCCAGGGCAGGGCTCAGAGATTTGGATTCAGATTTGACTCGCATCAGGTACCTGCTTGGAGCAGATCCAGGAGCAGAGACACAGGGCTGGGAGGGCGGTGGTAGGACGGCAGGTAAGAGAGGGAAAGTTGGAAGGGACAGAGGTGCTATTGTGGTTGGGGGGCGGGTAGCTGTCAGAGGGGAGCACCAGACACAGAGCCCGGCACCCTGACACTCAGTAGCTGAGTCCCTGGGGCAGGCGGACTCTCTGAGTCTCAGTTTCCTCATCTATAAGCGAGTATTAAAGATTGAGACTTCAAGATTAGGATGAGGATTAAATAAAGCAACAAATGAGAAAGCAGCCAGCGAATAGCCTGGTCCGTGACAGTATCCAATATCCAATGCATTTTGAAATAAAAAGCAAAAAAAAAAAAAAGCAAATAAGCCTGTGTAGGTTCTTGACAGCCAAACAAAGGAGCCTGGCTTGTGCTGCCAAGAAGCTGGTTGCAAATTATTCCCAATTCTTCAATAAAGCGAGCCAGCCCCACTCCTTCCTCTCTGTTGAACGGGCTCTGAGCAATTATGAGTACTTAAATGGAACTCAAACAGATAAAATTATAGAATTCAGTCCTGAATGCAGACCTCTCGCTAATTCTCATTAATCTTTTGCTTTGGTCTCAACTGGTGTGATTGCACAGACCCCGATTTCCAGGAATAACCGGCCTGCTGTCTCCCCTGACAGCTTCCAACACAAGCAGCAGGTTGCCAGGGACGGCACGGGAGCAGGGCATCCTGGGGACACGGCACTGCCAGGGCCCGGGACTTTGAATCTGAACTCTCACCAAGCTAATGGAAGACATGACCCATTTTGCAGGGTGCCCAGCAGAAGCCCTCAGAAAAAGGCAGCTCCAGAATGAATCCTTCCCAGTCAAACAAATAGAGCAAAGGAGGCAGCGTTGCCAGGAAGGTTCTGTCTGCAAGGCCGGGTGCAGGCCCCCCCTCCTCTCGGCTCTCCCAGCCTCTCCCCTTCGGTTGCTCAGGGCTCCTGGGCTAGGCACAACCTCAGCCACTTTGCATTATCTTTTCTTTTTAAAAAAATAATATTGAGAAATGACTTTGGGCCCGGAAATGTAAACATTTCCACTAAGTCATTTCTTTCCCCCCTGCGGTGTATTTTTTTTTAAGTAGAGAGAAATGAAGCGGGCATTTCACAAACAGAACAAGAGGGAATGCGGGAAAACACACTTAAAGTCAGGATAGAGGTGTGCTCCTTTACCCTTCTTAAGGGTATTCTCTAAGAGAGAATCTTAGATGGAGAATCTTATTCTCTAAGAGAGAATCTTAGATGGGGCTGGGCTGGAGAGCCAGGAGATTCTCTGGAAGGCTGAAAGGTCTAGATGAGAACCTGGAGGCCAGGTGGGGGCCTATCACCATCCCCCCCCCCCGGGTGTGTTTCTCTCAAATATTCCTTGCCTTTCCTCTTCCCCTTGACCTCTCAAACAGCCAGCCACAGTCCTTTGTAGCAGTCAGGAACGCATCTGGGCTCACTCACCGGGAGACCGTGGGAGAAGGTAATTAACTTCTCTGAGCCTTGGTGTCCTCACTGGTAAGTGGGGCTGATAGTACCACACACATCTCACGGGGTTGCTGTGAGTTTCAACGCAGTTAATACCTGGGAGGTATTGCTGGGCACAAAGCAAAGCTCAGTAACTTCCTATGTCCCAAACCACCCATGAAAAGCATGCCCCCAACCTCTTGCCCCCACCCGGCACACCCCAGTGCTTCCTTGGCTCCCCATCTCGGTAAACGACAACCCCATCCTTCCAGTTGCTCAGGCCCCAAGCCTTGGAGTCATGTTTTTATTCTCCTTTTTCTCTCAGACTCCACCAGGAGTGTATCAGCAAATTTTATCAATGCCGCCCTTTAATGTGTATTCAGAATCTGGCTGGTTCTGCCCACCACCAACACCCTGCTCAGAGCTAGTGTCACCTTTTGTCCCCACGATTCCAGTAACCTACACTACTCGCCCCATCTGAACTCCTATCTCTCTTCCACACTGCCTGCGGAATAATCTCTTTAATACATTTCCGTCAGATTTTGTTTCTCTGTTTAAAACCCTTTACTCAGAATAAAAGCCAAGTTTTCGTTAGAGCCTAAGAGGTCCTATGGGACCAACCCCACCTCCTCCCTGATGCTACCGCCTCCTTCTTTTCCCCTTGCTCACTGCCTGCAGCCACACTCTCTTCCTTGCTCTTCCTCGAACCTGCTAAAAATGCTGCTGCCTCGGGGCATTTGCACTTTCTATTCCCTCTGCCTAGAACACCATTCCCTGAGAAAACTTATGGCTCCCTCCTCCACTTCTTTCAGGCTCTGCTCACATGTCACCTTATCGGAGAGGTCTTTCTTTTTTTTTTTTTTAAGACTTTTTTCATTTACTTGACAAAGAGAGATCACAAGTAGGCAGAGAGGCAGGCAGAGAAAGGGGGAAGCAGGCTCCCCGCTGAGCAGAGAGCCCTCTGCGGGGCTCAATCCCAGGACCCTGGGATCATGACCTGAGCTGAAGGCACAGACTTTAACCCACTGAGCCACCCAGGTGCCCCCAGAGAGGTCTTTCTTAAACCTCCTGCATAAAAACCTTTCGTTAAGCACTATAACCATTTCTCAGCTTCGTTTTCTTTTTTTTAGTTCTTATTACTGATTAATATTGTAAATATGGGGGGATAGTTTCCTCTTTTCCATTCTCCTTCCTCTATTTTAAGCCCTAATGTAGCAGCAGCTTAATTCCTGTCCCTGATCGTTTTATTCGAAGTCTCCAGAAACATGCTCCGCACAAAGTACGTGCTTTGCAACTATTTCTTGAATAACTATCTCCCTCATCCCGGTCCTCCTCTAAGGCAGCTCCATGCTGTGCCTAGGGTGGCTTGCCTACAACTCAGCTCATATGATGTTCCTTCACTGCTCAGGAGCCACCAGGGGCCCCTTGCTGCCCACAGGGCAAAGCTACTGTTACATACAGAAGGCCTCTTGCAGTTCGGTCCCACCCAGCCTCAGGTCCCACTGCTGCCGTCAGCAAGCCCCAGGCTCCCAGAGCAGCAGAGCGCCGTTGTCCCTTGAGCCATTGTCCCCTGAGTGGCAGTCCTTTGCTCATGCTGTTCCTTCAGCCTGATCCCCACAACGGACTATCACTGGAGCAGGTTGTATGTGTCCCCCCCAAATACGTCCATCCAGAATCTGTGATGGTGATCTTTGTTTGATAAAAGGGTCGTGGCAGATATAATTAAGTTAAGGATCTCAAGATCAAGGTCAGCATAGGTTAGGGTGAGGTCTGAGTCCAGCCACGAGTGATCCTCATGAGAGAAAAGACACAGAGGACAAAACGATGTGAAGACAGGCAGAGATTGGAGCGATGGGACCCTAGGCCAAGAAACACAAGAGCCTCCAGAAGCTGGAGGAGGCACAGAACAGACACTTCCCCCAGAAGCTTCAGAGGGGCAGGACCCTGCCAGTAACTTGACTTTGCACTTCTGGCTCCCACCCCTGTGAGAGAATAAACTTCTGTTGCTTTAAGGTACCAAGTTTGTGGTCATCTGTTGTGATGGCCCCAGGAAATTAACACACTCCCTTTCAGAACTGTTGTAGAGATGCTATCCTCCCCCTCCCAGTCCTGCTGGGTCTGAGGTGACCCTTTTGTACTGAGATGACCCTGCTTCCCCGGCCAAGGATGCCTGGACCGAGGATGGACCGGTGGCCCAGTTTGGGCTGGTCAGCGTCGCAGGCCTTGGAAACTGTCGGTGAGACTGCAGGGCACTGGTAGGGAAAAGTCACACAGGCTCAGAGCTGGGTCGCATGGCATCGTGTGGGTAAAGGAAGCTGAGAGGAGATTGGACACTGACCACGAAGGAGACCAGGGGTCCTGGCGACTCCCCGACTTCCACAGAGAAGGTCCTGTTCTTTGCTTGCAAAGTTTCCCTTGTATTTCTCCCATATCCATCCTCCCTCTGCTCTACTTCTCCTTGACCTGGCTTTTCCCTGAGAAGGCTGCATTTCCTTGCAGCCAGATCAACCCTGATCTAGCAGCTGAGCTCTGGTGTCACCTCTGTAAGGGTTTCCATGACTCTACCATGTGGAGAAAGAGACTGCCGGCGCCTTCAGCTCTGTGCCCCCCCTCAAGACTCACTGTCATCATTAGTGAGGTTTGCCTGCCATCCTCCCTGGGGACTGGGCTCCTCTAGTCATGGAATGATTTTATTGGATGGGTCCCGATTTCCCAGTCAGTCACCCAGAGGGGTACAGTGGTTGGTGCTACAACAGATAAATAGATGAACAGAGGAATGAATGCTCGGCCCTTGGACCTAGAGTCAGGAAGGGGAGCATACAGGGGCACGTGAAGGGGCGCACATGGGATGGGGGTGGGAGCAAGTAGATGGGTGGTCGGGGGAGTTGGAGGTCAGTGCTGGGGGACGCAAGGGGAAGGAGGAAGTGGGGAGGTGGTGACATGGGTGACAATGACCGCAGGAGTAGGCAGAAGGTGGTGTGGAGCAGGGAGCACTTCCGACTGGGGGCTGGAAGGAGGAGGGAGAGGCAGCACCTGGGGCAGGTCAGGGAGAGGGCTTGGCTTGAACAGAAATTCCAAGATGGGAGCTGTGACGGGTAGAAGGGGGGAGGCATCAGGGGCGGCCCATGCTGGGGCCTCCGACAACTCATCCACTTAGCTGACGTCCAGCCAGGCTCTGTGCCCAGTGCCAGCTCCACAGCGATGACAGATAGCAGAACTAAAACGCCAGACTGGAGCTCTTAAGAGAACAACACTGTATCTGCTGTTACAAGGACCAAGACATAGTCGGCACGTAAGCAAAGCATCTGCGGAGCACTTTACAGTTTATAAAGTGTCTTCTCGCGTACTGACGATTACAGAATCACATGGCAGAGGGGAAAAGTGGGGGGGACAGTCACTGCAGAGAGCCCGAGTGAAGGTCTTGCATCCACCATTTGGTGGCTTTACAACCCTGAGCTCAAGACAACCAACCTGAGCTTCAATTTCCTCGTCTGTAGAATGCGACTGATGGCGAGTGTTTTTCGAATACCTAATGTATGCTGGCTCCTGTTATTAAGTCCTTTTATACATATCTGCTATCTGGATCATCAAAACAACCCTATAAAATAGGCATTCTCTTCATCCCCGTCTTGCAGGTAAGGAAACTGAGACCCCAAGAGGCTAAGTAACCTGCCCGGGTCACACAACTGCTCAGCTGAAAAGAGATTTGAACCCATGAGTGCTCCCAGAACCCATGTTCTCAGCTGCAGGGCTACACTGTAAAGACCACAGCCCTACCTCCAAGGCTGTGGAGGAATCAGTCAGATTAATCCACACACAACCAGCTAAAGGCTAGAGGTAAATACTGGCCATGGTTCTCCTTCTGTCCCATCTGGTGGTGGCATCACACTCCTCAGGTGTTCCAGCAGAAACCACTGATGGCATCACTGATGGCCCAGTGCAGCAGTCACTCACAGCAGGGACAGTGCCGCTCTGTGGGGGGGCACTCTCTCTCTGAGGGGGATGCCGGACCAGCAGACAGGGCAGGCCGGAAGTGCCGGGCTGCTCGCATGCCAGGAGTGCCTTTCAAGCGACAAGGCAGGTGAGCTGGTGGGTAAACACCCCGGGACATCACTTCCCAAGTCAACGACTGGCATGGCGGTCCCTCTCTCAGGGTCTGTTTGGAAGCTAAGACAGGGAAGTGGATCAGTTTGGAGAGAGAGGAAAAGAAAAGGTATTATGACCTGTTGAGGCTTGAGATATTTCTGGATGCTGTCAGGGGAAGAGCTAGAGAGAAGAGAGGCACAGGGAAGCCATCCAACGGAAGGGGAAACTCCCGGGAATGGGACACAGGCACCAGCTCTCCCGCACACAGATCCTTGAGCAGATCAGCCCCTCAGCCCACGTGTCATCTGACCCTTCAGAAAGACTGGCCATCGGGGGTTCTGGCAAGGAGCCCCCAGGCCTCTGGAGTCGATGGCAGGGACATTCCTCGCAACTCTGGGACATGAGCATGGAATGGGCCCAGCATGCGCACAAATAAATTCCCATTGTCTAAGTAAACTGAGGCTCGGTTTCATAAGGCTGTTTTCTTTTCTTCCCACCCGCCCACACTCCTCTGCTCAAAGGCCATGCTTGTTTGCTTATTTCTTAAGCCCAAACCCTCTGCACCTTCAAAGGGCCCCTTTGTGTCCAGGATGAAGGGGAGTATTTCTGCCTTGTGGACACGGTTTTCCAAATGAGCTTCCAAATGCAGAAGAGCCCAGATTATTAACAGTAAGATAGCATTGGGATTCAGGCTGGTGGATTAAATGAACAGGAGGCAAGAATAAAAACAAGAGACAGGACGCATTTTCATCAGGTTCTTCCAGACAAACAGTTTGCGGTTTCATTGGAAAGGATGCTCAGAAGGAAAGAGACCAAAGAACATGGTGGGGAAAAAAGCAAATTCCTGGCTCAGCAGTGTGGCTTCTTCCCTTGACAAGATGGGCATGAGGGAACAGGGACAGGACATACTGAAAAGGGCTGAGAGCCGGCCAGCATGATGGGGAAGGGGACTCCGTCACTTTCCAGCGAGGGCGGCTTGAGTCACAGCACCTGGGCTGGATCCAAAAGGTTCCTGGCCCATTTTATTCATCCCTGAAGCAACAAAACACTAGGAACAGAGGGCATCTGGCTGGAACTTCCCGGCAAGGTCCACAAGGGGAGAAGCTTTCAGAGAACACAGTTGGAGTGAAAAATCAGCACAAGAAATTTTTAAAAAGGAAAAAAAAAAAAAAAATCCCGGCCATGAAAGAATATATTATTCAGAACTGACCCAAGAAAACTCGGGGTCAAGAGGGTATTTGCACTGAGATGCACCCTGTTCCTCAATGGTTCAAGTTTTTCTAATAAGAAGTAGGAAGACCTAATGAGAAAGTGCTCGCCCAAGGAGCCAAACCGCCTGGGAAGGAATGCCCCAGCTATGCCATGGACGGGCTGGGTGATCTTGGATAAATGCTTGACCTTTCTGTGTCCTTTGGGTTCCCCATCTCCAAATCAGAGCTGATGCCAATAAATGTACTTACTTCAGAGAGTTAGTTGTCTATGAGGATGAAATGAATAAATATGTCCTAAGCATGTCGAGAAGGATCTGGCATATAATAAGTAACCAACACTTGTTAGCTGTAACAGCCACACAGTTTCAATAGACACTAGCTCCTTGGTACTACAATATTCTCACAGTGCAACAGAATAAAAGTTAAAACATCAAAGCAGCATGAAAGCAGGTCAGACCCAAGAAGGATTCCCGGAAGCTAGGAGACCACTGTGGCGCCTGGAACAAAGCTGCAGATGGCCTTACCTGTGTGCAACTCCCAGGGAGCCCAGACGGCTGATTGCTGTGCAGGCCACGGGTGCAGTGAGAGCTCTGAGGTCCCCCTGGCATTTCCAAGTTCATGGTGTGGCAGAAAGGCCCAGTTAGACCACAGATCAGAAGTGTGGCTGAGACTGGGGCTCTGTCCCCACAGAGGAAATGGCACAGCCCCTCCTCACACTGAGACACAGCTCTGCCATCTGGCTGTGCCTGTCGCTGCTGTGGTTAGTGACCGGGGTCTGGCCCTCCCCCCACCAGGCAGTGGAGGGGCAAGGAACAGGCATGGTTCCCAACTGGAGGCCAGCAGCTCTGTGGTCCCTCTGTGCGGCAGGTCACAAGTCTCAGACCCCCCTGCCCTTGATAGCAGAACCCCATCTCCACCCTTTGCTCAAGATAAAGGTCCCAGGCTTTTCCCTGCAGAGGTATCATCAGGAATGACGAATGGCCATTCCAGACCGACCCATGCACTCCAGCTAAATCCACAGTTCTATGCAAACACTCCTCATGCACCCCCGGTACCCCAATTTTTTTTCAGTTAGCCTGCTGCAGCTTGAGAATGAAAATGGAATTAAAACAAAGACAAAGGGCCACTATCAGTAATTATTTCTGAAGTAACAAGCAACTAATTGGGACTTACTGTTATTAAAAACCTATACTGCAGGCAGTAATTAAACTGCAGCTAACGAGGATTTCAGCACCAGGCTCTGTGGCCACCACTCCATTCCCCTCATTTCCGGGCGGAGGGGTCTGTTGTTAGAGGAAATGAATGGCCTCTTCATAGTCCTCCAAGAGATCTTAGTCATTTCAGAGATTTCTGCCGGGGAAGTCAGTATGGTCAGGCAGTGGGGCGAGACAAGGCACAAGTGTGAGAAGCCTAGGGGTGCATGGAAGTTTCTAGAAGGGCTGCCATTCCCTCTCAGGATGATGACATCATGCCTTTGGGAAATGGCTGCAGGGTACTGTCAAGTCAGTGGGAAAAGAGCTGAATTGGCTCTTGCATAAAAAGGTTTATTAAACACCTCTAACCTATCAGGAGCTCCAAGAGATGCATATACACATCAATTCATTTTACTCCTTCTAACAGCCTTAGGAAAGAGGTGCCATCGGGAACTGCTTTATAGAGGAGTGCACTTGGCTCAGAGAGGTGATGTCATCTGTGGGAACTCACCTGGCCACTACACAGAGGGAAGCCAGGGTTGGAACCCAGAAGGAAGGGGAACATTCTTGCCAGCAACATGGTGACGTGAGCAGGTGTAGAATCAGGGACAGCTGGGCGTGGCCACTTTCTAGCTGCCTGGTGGGCTTGTCAAGTTACCCAAAAATTCCATGCCTTGCTTTCTGCATCTGCAAAGTGGGGATAATCAAGCCTCTCTGGTGGGTTTGCACAACATGCTGCATAGAAGGCATTCAGCACAGTGTTTAGTGGGTGACAAGTGTCCAGTGAAAGCTAGCTGTTATTATGGGTGCTGGTCTGATGCTATTAGAAGCAGCACGTTGTGTTGGCTTTTTACAATAGTGGAAGCCATGGAGATCGTCGTAGAGTGTCTGTCTGCCTCTGTCTCTTGGGAAGGGGGCAAATAAACCCAGAGGTCTGGCTCTGCTCTGAGGCCACTGCCCTGGCGTTCAGGGCAGTGGGAAGCTGGCCAAGCTCCCAGACAGCCTGTCTCGGGCCGAGAGCACAGAGCCGTTGCCTCACCAGCTTGTAATGAGCTGCGTCTCCATCCTGATTAGGGGAACAATCTTCACTCAGAAAGACTCAGGGGAAGGAAGTGACAGCGTCGTGGGGACAGGGCATAACCTCGCCTCCCAAGGAGGGGCTGGCTTCTGGGGAGCTGGTGACTTGAAGGTCATAGCCCAAGAGGGTGCCCATCTCCAGGGAGGAGGCTGCACAGTCCCCACCGGGGCAAGTCTGGGTCAGAGGAGGAGACAGTGGGGCCTGTCCAAGCCTCTGTCTGCAAGCCAGGGAGGCAGCTGCCTGCAGGCTCTGGTTTGCCAGGAAGGCAAGCAAGGAAACCAACATTCTCTGGGCACCTTCTGGGCACCAGGCCCTATGCCAGCCTTATGATATCACCACTGCCATCCACATCGTCCTATTAAATAGAATGTGAGGACACCGTCTTTTCCAAAACTGTGGATTGCAACCCATTACTAGGTTATAGAAACAGTTTAGTGGGTGACAAATAACATTTTAAAAATAACACGATTCAAAAAAAAAAAAGGAAAAATAAAAACCAGAAAGTTTCAGAGTGTATGGCACAGGGTATGGATTAGTATTGTCTCATGGAAGCTGCATTTCTTTACTGGGAGTGTATTTGGGAACTGTGTTGTAAGGGGGATAGAAATCATGCCCATTTCATGGAATTGTTGTAGGGATGGAATGAGTTAATACTGTAAGTGGTTAGGGCATTGGAACAGTGGCTGCCAGAACCACCCATGTGCCCTTGGAGATGGTCCAGTTTCCATGTACGCGCCCACAGCATCCTGAGTCTCTGTCTCGAGGGTGCTCTCTGGCTGTGGCGATACACTCAGCCCAAGCATGGGGCAGGTAATTGTGGTCGAGTGACTAGCCCAGGAGCCAATCTCAGCCTCTAAGGACCCAGAGCTGGTGGATAAACACCTCCCCCGGTGCAATGATTCTGAGCATCCCCCTCCCCCAGTGGCCCGCAGCAGCACTACCTTCCTCATCTCCCTGTCCCTCTCTTACCCTGCTTCTGGGGGTCCCCTCCCAAATCAACTTCCTACATCTATATCCTTGTCTGGTGCCTAATCTTATTGTGGATGAACCCAACTTAAGACAAGCAGATCTGGCACAAAGTAAGTCCTCAATAAATATTAGCTGGTGTGAATCATGTTCATCTTGATATAGGAACTGTGTCAATATTTGATATGCATCATTTTGTTTAATCTTCCCCTAAACCCTCTAAGGTAGGAACTGAGATTATCCCCATTTTCCAGATAAGGAAACCAAGGCTTGGAAAATTTAAGCTCCTCAATCAAGGTTACATAGAAATCTTACATAGAAACCCACAGAAAAGGGAGGGCTCCATTCTGAACTCATGTGTGTTACCAAAACCCTTGTTCTCAACCTCAGCACTCTGTTTAATCTACACAGCCACGCTGCCCATGAATGCCTGTTGCTTCTCCCATTTGAGAGATGTGCAGATGGAAAGTTCAGGGATGTTAAGCACTCGGTTCCCACACTAGCCACTGCCAGGCTGGGACCAGCACCAGGCATTCTGACTCCTGACTCTATGCTTCCCATGACAGCCGGCTGCCTCCCAGCACCCTGGAAAGGGCAAGCACAGGAGAAATCCCCTGCCTTATAAACAAGACCCTGAGGTGGAAACTGGCCAGCTGTCCATTAAACTTGCCATACAAGAGAGAGGTAGGATGCATGTGAAAAGAAGGAACAGTCTTAGCAGCTTTACCAGGACTTCCAGACAGAGCGAAGTCTGTGCTCATGGCCTGTACCTCAACTCTTCAGCCTGTTAAATGGGGTTGATGGCCAGGTACTAAGTGCCCTACAGATGGCTGGCTTCAACTTCCATCTTCTCATTCCTCCAAATACTTCTCCAAAGTACCAGGAGCTGCATGTGCCTTCAGTCTGAGCTCCATCTGCATACAGCTTCCTGTGATTATTTACTAAACACCTGCTATGTGCTGGGCATCGTGCTAACCTCTTGCTTCCTCAACCGCCTCTTCCAATAAACCAAAAAAATCTTAGTATCTTCTTCATGGGAATGTTATGAGGATCACATGAGCAAATGGTACAAACCACATATCTAACAAAGGACCCATAGTTAGCATATATAAGGACTCCCAATACTCTGCATTAAAAAATAAAACAATTCAATTATAAAGTAAGCAAATGACATGAATAAGCCATTTTACCAAAGAGGATATATAGAAGGAAAACAAGCATGTGAAAAGGTATGCAACATCACTAACTCTTAGGGAAATGCAAAGTAAGGCCATGATGAGATGTCACCAGACACCTATTAGAACAGCTAAAATTAAAAAAAAAAAAATAGTGATAACAAATGCTGGTGAAGATGTGAAGAAACTGAATCATTTCCACATTGCGGGTGGAAATGTAAAATGGTACAGGTGCTCTGGGAAACAGTTGACTCTTTCTCAAAAAACTTACTGTACACTCGCCATATAACCCAAAAACTGTACTCCTGGGCATTTATCCCTGAGAAATGAAGACTTATGTTCAAATAACTCCTACATATGGATGTATACAGCAGCTTTATTTATAATAACCCCAAAGGGAAACAACCTAGATGCTTTCAATGATTAAACTATGGTACATCCATACTACAGAATATTACTCCATGCAACAAACGAACACACTATTGAGCACACAATAACTTGGCTAGATTTTGCTGAGTGAAAAAAATCCCATCTTACAAGGTCACATACTGTGTCATTCCATTCAGATAACACTGTTGAAAAGAGAAAATTCTGCAGATGGAGAATCTACAATGGTTGCCAGGAGTTAAGGATGGTAGAAGGGAGAAGGCTGGTAAGTCTAGAAAGGGGTAGGCTACAGGAGGTTTTTGTTGGGATAGTAAATCTGTGTCTTGTTTGTGGCAGTGGTGACACAAATCCACATGAGTGATAAAACCACATGTACCTACATATGCATCATCATAACAGTGTCAATTTCCCCATTTTGGTACTGTGCTACAATTGTAAGATATTACCACCGGAGAAAACTGGGGGAAGTGTATGAGGGATACCTCTATGCTTTTTAAAAAGACTTTATTTATTTATTTAAGAGAGAGAGTGAGAAAGAGAGCACAAGCAGGGGGTAGGGTAGAGCGGCAGCGATAGAGACTCTCTGCTGAACAAGGAGCCGGATGTGGGACTCTATCCTAGGACTCCAAGATCACGACCTGAGCTGAAGACAGATATCTGACTGACTGAGCCGCCCAGGCACCCTGCAAATCTATGTTCTAAATGAGTGTCTAAGTAAGTACCTAATCAATATTAGCTCTCATTATTATTATTATGTCATTTTCATTATTACTGTATACAAGGCACTTCATCTAATGCTCACAATAAATTTATGAGGAAGATTATTTTTACCCTCACTTTATGGTCCGGAATACTAAGACTTAAGCACATTAGATAACTTGCCTAAGTTCACATACCCCAAAAGACCTAGAAATTGAAAAAAAAAAAAAAAAGACCTAGAAATTGAAGCCCAAATCCATAGACCTCCCATATACATGTGGGTACAAATGCCAGTAAGATAAAAATCTCTGTTCTAGTCAAGCTTATAACACAGTGACTAAAGTAAGAGATGTAACTCAAACCCAAGCAGAATATCATACATACCCGTGTAGGTTCTATAGGAGTATAGGAGACAGAGGAGTAAAATAATTCCAACTGGAGAGATCTAGGAAGGCTGCCTGGAGGAGGTGGCATTTTGGGATTGTTTTGAAAAATGAGTAGGAGCTCAGTAGATGTGGAAGGAGTAGTGGTGCAGGAAAAGGCAAGTCAGGCAGAAAGAACCTGGTCATTGAAGGGGTGGAAGCACTTAGAGAAGTGCAACAAGCCCCAGGTAGCTAAAACAGCTGGCATGTGACCAGAAGCAGAGGCAGATTAATATGAGCAGTCAAAGATGACTGGCTTGAAATGATAGGCTAGGGATTAGGCTTGTTCTCCCAGCTTTGGTTCACTGTAACCTCCAAAGTCTGGTGTGGATGTTGAAAGAGCAATGTCTACAGTGCATGTACAATGAAAACAATGTGCACAACAAGGGGCCAGCCTTCTGTTTATGTTGAAATAGTCACGCAGAGCTGCACAGGGGGTTCTGAGCTCCCAGGAAGTGAAGAGGTCCCTGAGGTCCCTTTTAGGACCGCCAGATAAAGTTTTCCAGGGTCCTTCCAAGGCCCAGCCCCAGCAGATTCTGAAGGTAACCTCTACCTCTCTGTGTCCTAGGGCCACACAATGGTTATCCTAGGCTTTGGAGTTTTATTTCCTAACAGTAGGTTAGGAACCTATCACACTTGTACCTATTTATCTTCCTTCTCTGATAATAAATTCTGTGTTGCTCAGGATCCAAGACTCTCTAGGTCTTCATTGAACCCAGCTTGGAGCTGACCTCATAGAGGCGTCCAGATTCAATCCCATTCAGTAGATCCGGCGTTGACTTATCAGGCACCTGCTAAGCGCAGACCCTGTGCTTGGGAACAAGACACAGTCCCTTAGTAGAGAAGAGACAACCATGGTGGTGTACAACACACTGGGCAGTGGCTGTGCCAATGGTCTAGAGGCAAAGGGATGGGAAACTACCCAGACTGTGACCAGTAGAGACAGTCACATGTGCATCACTTCTCTTTAAAAATGTGGAGGTGACGCCTCACATCCTCAGCAGAATGGGGACTGCTGCTTGTGGTGTTTAGAAATTCTCAATGCAGCTAAACTGAGACAGAGATCATTCTTCTGTCTCAGTAAATGTATTGCAATGGTGACGTGATAAGACCTGTAATTTTTTTTGCTAAGGTCATGAGTGAAAATTGGAAGTAACATGACCTCCATATTAGATGTGTATTAAGGAATAATACATTTTAGATCATTAGCCAAAACAGCAATGTACATTCTGCAATCCGACTTCCGGAGTTCTAAGGTGAATCGTTTGAAGAAACTAGAGTCCAAAGATCCTAGGTAGGAGATGGATGAAGTATGTCATCACTATGTCCATATTCAAGTGAAGAGAAAAGTCTCTCAGCTAAGAGAACCGTGACAAGGCTAACTGACAGACAATGGGGGATGGAGAGGTAACATAAGATCTTTCAAAAAGGCCTATCTTTTTTTTTTTTAAGATTTTATTTATTTATTTGACAGAGATCACAATAGGCAGAGAGGCAGGCAGAGAGAGAGAGAGAGGAGGAAGCAGGCTCCCTCCTGAGCAGAGAGCCTGATGCGGGACTCGATCCCAGGACCCTGAGATCATGACCTGAGCCGAAGGCAGTGGCTTAACCCACTGAGCCACCCAGGCGCCCCAAGAAGGCCTATTTTGATGATAACTTGACTCACACTTTGCAGGAACTAAGGTGACTTTGATGTGTAGTGGAATGAATCATAACATGTAAAATTACTTAAATAAAAATTTATTGGCTAAAATTTTTTTTATTGACTTAAAAAGTTGTGGGGCTGGTATCAGATTGTCTGTGGGTGTTTGCAGTTAGGATTGTTGCTCAAATGTCCACTTTGCATGGCCTTTATTGGACTCTTCCTGGGGCCTGGCTCAGCTGATGCTTTGGGAAAATGATTTTGAGGTTTATAGAGAGCTTTTCCGGATGTACACTCAAGCTACCAAGGAAGAATTAGATAAAAAGAAACAGCTGAGAGGAACCTCAAAGATCCCCTGGGACAACTGCTTTCAACCTTGACTTTCTGGAGCCTCAGGGTTCCAGGTGGGCAGGGATACAGCTCTGGGTAAGGGAATGCTGAGGGCCTGGGCTCAGGGTCTCCTGTCTACACCAAAAGAACTCAGTGGAGGCTTTCTTGCACATTGATGTTCCAAAGAGGTTGGAGGAAAGTTTGCATGGTTTAAAGGTTCAAAACCTGCTAAGCTAGTCCTACACAGCTATCATCAACATCATCACCATAATCATCACCATTAACACCAGCACCATCATCATCATTACCACCACGACCACCACCACCACCACCATCATCACCATCATCATCTTCATCACCATCATCACCATCATCATCATCATCACCATTTCTCACAATATCTGATGGGGAGTATTTTGCATGTGTCAGATGCTGTTAAAAGTTCTTTGTGTGTATTTATCTCACAATCCTCATAGCAACTCTAAAAGGTAGGTACCATTATTATCCCATTTTAACATAGAAAAGACTTTGACCCAAAAGTTATGTAATTTGGCCGAAGGACACAGATCCAGCTTTGAACCCGTGTGACTAGCTCTTGCATCCACATGGTTTTCCACTACTGGGTACTGAAGAAGGTGGGGTCGAGAGAGAGGCAGGGACTTGTCCTAAACCCCACAGTGTGCCCAGCAGGAGCAGAGCCATTCCCCCTCAGAGCTTCTTCTTCTTGGCCTGCTCCTTCCCTCTCTCCCTCTTCATCTTCAGTGTGCTTTCTAGAACTTACTCACCAGTGGCTTTAAATAGACCATCTTTTGGTTGCCATGCGTCTGTGCTTCCATTCTGGAAGCAGATGACAGAGAGGAGCTGCTATAGCTTGTCTGCTTCAGGGACTCCTGTTCTGAATGGAGCCAGGGCCCTCTGCCTCTTGGCCTGTGGCTTCATTCCTTACCCTATGCTCTAGATGAAGTGGGCTTTGGGAAAGGCATTCCAGGCACTTCACAGGCTGCTGTCTGCCCACCCACCTCTGTTCGCTTCTCTAGACACACTGTAGCCATTGCAGATAAGTATACACCCATCCCCCTTTGCCGGTGCTGTTCCTTCTGCTGAGAATACCCTTCCTGACTTGTTTGCCTGGCGTACTCCTCCTCAGATGTCCCCTCTCTAGGGTCCTGACCTCCTGCCAAGGCAGAAACAATGACAATCTCCCTGACACCCTCCCTATAAGAGCACCTGTCACCTGGTATTCTAATCATTGACTGACTCCACTTTTTTGATTACAAGACATGCAAGTGGTCCCATTTTTATTTCACTAAAATCAGGATGGGTCTGACAATCTATGCTTCTCATTAATTTGGGAGTATTTCTTGCCTCCTGAAACACTGTTGCTAAATCAATGAAGTATTTCATAATCATTGTCATCTTAGAACCCAGGAAACACAGGACTTCTCTTTCTCCCTCCAGACTGAGCTCACCTGGGTTGAGGACCATGACCTTTGTGTCTCTGGACCCCCAGAAGGTAGCACAGGGAGGGACAGAGGCAGGACCAACTGGCAGTGAGTTGTGGTGCTCCTGGGTTGGATGGTGCCTCTGTGTCCAGGTCACCACGGGATACCTTGAGGGCTTTAAAATCCAGCCATTTGCCCATTGTCCACCTGTTCATGCAACTGCCCAAGGCGCATGTGTTCAAGAGAAATACGGGCAAGAACAGCAGACTTCGTTTCCCCCTTGTGTTAGTTTGCCAGGGCTGCTATAACAAAGTATGTGATGGTTTGAGCCACAGAAGCTTAATTTCTCATGATTCTGGAGCTAGAAATCAAAGACCAAGGTGTCAGCCGAGTTAGCTTCTTCTGAGGTGTCTCTCCTCGGCTTGTTGATGGCCGTCTACTCCCTGTGTCTTCACATGGTCTCATCACTGCTCATGTATCTGTGTCCTACTTTCCTCTTCTTGTAAAAACACCAGTCATATTAGACTAGACTCCTCCCCCAAAGATCTCATTTTAACTTAATTACCTCTTTGAAGCCCGTATCTTGGAATCCAGTCATGTTCTAAGGTATTGGATGATAGGACTTCAACATATGAATTTGGGGGAATACAATTTGGATCATAATACCCTCCTAAAGTTGATCAAGCTCACTAGGAAGAATGCCAGTAGCAAAGTCCAAGGTGGACCTCACCTGTGCTCTGTCTCTACTTTTCTCTCTTGGAAATAGCCACAACAGACCAATCCCTTGCCTTTGGCTCCCTGGCATTTCCAAGAGAATTTTTCAGGATATTTCTCTCTGTTATCATCTATTTAGTTCCTGGCACTAATTACCTCCTCCTCCAGGTCTTCCAACAGAAATCTTCTAAGGCAGCTGCCTACCACATCTCCTCTCTGAGCTTTACCCCTACACATAAATTATGGGGATCTTAGACTTGATAGGATTTTTCAAAATCTTAGCTTACCATTGTCCTACCCCTTGCCTGTGGTACCTATCACTAGTCAATCGCAGCACATTTTCCTGCACAATCTAAGGCCAGCCAGCCAGGGCCAAGCATGTTAGCTTGTGAGTTGGGTCACATTTGCAGTTATGGACTTCGATGTCCTTTAAGGGACCTTCTAATCAGAAATCCTGTGGACCCTTAGGTACAACACCCATACACTAGATCGTTTGGGAGAGGACCACATTTATACGATCTTTACTCTCTTCAATAAAAGCAACTTATAAAGTATTGAATATGTAACAATGAGTGCTGGATTCTGTTGGGGGGACATTTGACCAACCCTTGGACTTGGGGCCCAACAGGAATACCCTCAATGCTGCCAGCTGACCTGGAACCTAACTTTCTTTTACATGGCCCAAGCCAGGGAACAAAAAAATAGAACTGGTAGGATATTCACCCCCTCACTTGGTCCTTTCACATTCCTTTACTGAGCACCTGCTATAGGCTTGGCATTGCTATGAGGCATTGAATGAGGATTCAAAGGCAAAGACAGTTATAGCCCTCATTGTGGGCCAGGGGCTAGACTCAACAACATCCTCTCTGTATTTAATCTTTTATAGAAAGGTCCATTTCCCTTTCTATAGCAAATACTGCTCATTGTCCACTAAAATTCATGTACTCCCTCCATTGCACATAGCTGTCCATGTGAAAGGGTCTCCCAGTAAGTGACTGCAGTCCCCTGACCCCCTAGCATCTAGGAGTAGCCACGTCCTTCCCGATGGAAAATGAGACATTAAAAGAGTCACTTCGGGGCCAAGGCTTATGAGAAGCGGGTAAGCCTTCCCTGCGTTCATTTTCACCTTCCATTGGCTAGATGCAGGTTACTTCAAGGTTCTAAGAGGATTGTGAGGTCATACGGTAGAAGGAGCCAGGGTTCCTAAATCACTGGGTGGATGAAAGCCACCCACTGTCACCAGATAGATCAGCCTTGGACAATGGTGTAAATAAGAAATCAATTTCTATTGCATTTGAGCCTTTATACACCTTGGAATCTTTTTGTTATAGATTTTTGTTACTCTAACCAATGCAACATTTAAGTGAAGTCAGCTTCATTGCTACATCAACCGAGACATATCTTTGTAGCTCCGTTGCCTGCCTTCAAGAGATCTTTTAGAATCGGGCACCCCAAGAAAATGTCCCTCAGCCAGGAATCGGCCCTTCCTCTAAGACCAATGCCTGTAACGCAGACTATGAGGGTGTTCTATGCAAGGGCCTTAAACAGCCTGGTAAAAACAAGCTTTCAAAATTTAAGAGAGAACTGTAAAGCTTCCCTGAGAAATTCCCTAGCACCATATTCCTTTGCCTGGGAAATCAATCTGGGTCCAGGACAATTTCTTAAAGCAGCCAGAAACCCTTTTCTGGGTCTCTGGCCGCACTGGCCGAGGCCCCCACTGCTCACTGAGAGAGCAGGCGGAGTAAGGACCACCTGGCAAAGAGAAATTAGTAACAGAAGCCCAGCCCCACAACTGAATCAATAGCATGAGTCAGAGTGCTACAGAAATAATGAAATCCCATTCATAAATTTTCTCTCACCCCAGCTTAAGAGCTTTCGAAGTCATAAAGTCTATATACAGCCAGAAGACCTACAATTGTCCAATTAGAGGTTTTATCCAGGAAAACACACATTTTGAAAGTCACTGTTTGGTCCCCGTGCCAGGAGTGTAGCGGGCTGGTTTGGCACGCCGTGCCTCCGGGTTTTATAGAACTTTCCACTTCGGTGAGACAAAACAGAGGACTTCTCAGAGCTTCTCACTGCCAAGGTGCAGTCCACAAGGGGCCTAGAGACACCCATAGACCCCATTCCTGGTAGAACTTGGGAAAAGCTGGAATCGCCCCGAACCAACTCAGCTGATAGGGAAGAGCAACTAAGCAGTTACTGTTGGGCACTCTTGAGTGCCGAGTCCCGTTCTGAACACACAGCACACATCATGCAATTAATCTTTATTACCACCCTGCAAGAAAGGGCCCATTTTTTAATCTACCTTTCAGATACAGAAAATGAGGCTCAAAGAGGGCAATTGACAAGCTCAAGGTCATGTGAATCAGTAGAAAGGCCAAGATCTGAACTAGTGATTCTAAAGTACTTGAACCTCTACATCCTGTTGCCTCTCATGGTCCCAGGACCCTTACTCTGCCTGTCTAGCCACGTCAGTGGCTCAGGACAGACTTTCAGATAAAGACCAGGGTGTGGCATGTCATTACCAGTGGGAACCCGGCTGAAAAGTGTGACCAACAAGGGGAGCCAGGACTCGAGAGAGCCCCCAATACTTGCCAGGCACTGTCCTAGCACTTTATTTAGATTATCCTGCTAAACCCTCATCATGGTCCTACAAAAGAAGTATTATTAGACCCGTCTTACAAGGCAGGCTCAGAGGAGTATAGAACTTTTCCTGCAGCCACATGGCTAGGATTTGGTAGAGTGTCTACGTGCATAGAGACCATGCTCAGGAATGTTATCCTAGAAACTGGCTTTACCCACCTATGCATCAGATGGCTTTTATTTCTGGGAGGGGCTTTTTTCTTCTTTTTTTAAAGCAAATTCCAACTCTACCTGTACCGACTTAATGGAGAAGACCCCAATGGTCTGGGATATTGAGGCTCGCACATTCATATTTATTTTGAGGCCACTTCCTGGCTGAGTTAACCTTGAGAGTGTCCCTAAACCTTTCATGGGATTCACCAGCTAGACCAGCGGTTGGCCAATTTCTCCTTGAAAGAGCCAAAGAGTTGATATTTTCAGTTTTAGGGTCCAGACCACCTCTACACAGCCACCTCTCAGCTATGGTATCGTATTGCGAAAGCAGCCATAGACATACAGACCTAAGTGTGTATGGCCAGAGCTGGCTCAGGGGCCTAGAAAGTATGCAGACCTATGACTAAGTGGTCAAAGGATCCCACAAGTAAGTGCTCCAAAGGAGAAGGAGTGCCGTGCTCTGAGAGTGTATTCCCCCACAACTGGTCTCAAGGTGGGGAGCGGCTTGGACAAGGTCACTTTGCGCATCAGCCTGGGGCTAAGACTGGGATCCAGGTCTCCTGCTCTCCCCTAGGAACTCTTCTTGGCCTACGTGGCCTTCCTGGCCATGGGGGAGTCTCCTGCAGAAGCGAAGGCTGGTCCTGTAAGCCCAGTGAGGGGCAGGGCGACCCAGGGCTGCCCCAGAAAACAGCCCGGGGGTTTCTGCAAAGGCTGATATAACCGGAGACTAGGGACCCCTGGGTTTCCACCAGCCAGCTGCTGGCTCCTGTCTCTTCTGGCAGGGCCTGGTCCTCACTCACGGCACCTTCCTGAGAGCCGTCCCAGCAGCCGTAGCAGCACGAGCACTGGTGCTAATTTATTAAAACCCCCACTTGTGAAAGCCGAGCGCAGGCGGAGCCCAACAAGTCCAGGGCTCACTGCCCCAGAGCCTGCCTGAGCTGCTGATCCCCTCGCTTGTGGCCTCAAAAGGAAATGTTGGAGAGGTCTTTGGAGAAGGGCAGTTGGTGGGGAGGGGACACTGCTGGATTTAATACGCAGGAATACGAGTCATTTGTCTTATTGTAGAAAAGATGTGTGTTTGGATGCAAAAAAATGCTCTGGATCCTTTCTTTCCTCCCCGTGCAGGCATGAAAAGCCTGGAGCAAAACAAAACGCTGCTGATTCCGAGGCTATTTTGGGCGCCTGTCACTGATTGTCTGCTTCGGAGGCCCTCCACACACACCGCCTTCTTAAAGAACGGTTTGAACAAATTGGAATGAGGAATGAATGAGCCTCTTGCTGCCACCACCGCCGCTGCTGCTGCCATTGCCATTGGAGCAGAACACCCCCTCCCCCCGCAGGCCCAGCCCAGCCTGGGTGGCTCCATTCTTCCCTCTCCCCGATGCCCACGGGCCCCGCGCCTCCTGCCTGCGCCGTGCTTGCTGACGCCTGGGCTGGGCTGCCCGCCCAGTGCCAGGGAGCTCATTACCGAAGGAAAGAACTCTGATAAAGGGCTAAAAATAGCCTGCCATGATGGAAAACATTTTGTTGAGAGATCTGTTGACAAGAGGGGAAACAGAGCTGTGAAAAAGATAGGGGGTGAAGGACACAGAGGAAGAAACGGGGCCGACACAGGGCTGACCGCGACAATCTGGGAAGGCAAGAGGAGTGGGGACGGAGCCTGGGGGCCAGCACGGTCCCATGGACAGCCAGACCCCAGCGGCTGGTCTTCTCTCTCCCTCACTGGTCCCCACCCAGTGCTGTGTCACCTGCCTCAAGCCTAGGGAAGGGAGTGAGCGGGCAGTTTCTTTCCTGTAGGATGGACCCCGGAGGATGGGGGTCTGAAATGCAGCCCCGCTGGGGAAGCAGGTGCAGTCCAGGGGAGAGGCTAACTAAGAACTTGGAGTTCCATCACTAATACAGTGACCGTGGACAAACCGCTGACCTCTGAGCTCAGTCTCCTCAAGTGATAAATAAACACAGTGTTAGGCCTGGGTCCCAGGGTTGAGCTGGAATACCTGTGTTCCATGTTAGCAGAGTGCCAGAACTGTGATAAATTGGCCTTTTATTAACATGGACTGAGGGTGTTCTGTGTGCCAGACACGGACCTGGGAGCCCAGGACACTTTAATGAGGAAGATACGGCCTGCTGTAAGATACTTCAGTTCTTTAGGGGACACAGCAGGAAATGGAGAGTCCTCCCCTTGGAATATAAAACCAGTGCTGCTTGCCCCGAAACAGCGAAATGAAGAGCCCCAGAACCCCTTTCCGGGGCCTCAGAGACATTCCTTCCAACTCTATGTACCTAGTATGTGTTACGTTTTAGAGAAAGAATAATAGGCTCAGTCTGCCCCTTTCAAACAGCAGGTAAACAGATATATGTCATGTTGGGCACAAAAAGGACCATAAGAGAGTTGGGTTTAAGAGAGAACCATGAACACTGCCTTGGGAGCAGCAAGGAAGGCCTCCTAGAGGAGGTGACATGGGCCGAGTCTTGAAGGACATGCAGGAGCTGGCCAGGCTGAAAGGAGAGGAAGGCGTTCCCATGAGAAGGAATAAAGAGCATAGGGTTTCTGAGAACAATGTCTGTAGCTGGAAATGACTGGTATGCAAGACACAAGGACTGGTGATACTCAAGACATTTGCTAATCACCATGGCAAGGGACCAACCTGTTAATAGATGCTGGCCACAGGGCTGGAGAACAAGGTCCTAGAGTCCCTCTGTGTGCCTGTATCTGTCCCAGGGGCTGCTGGACTGATGAGAGGTCTAGGGAGCAGGGGCAAGGGCTGGATGGTTGGAAGATGTTGAGCAGGGAGGCCCATAGAGAACTCAGGGCAGGTGGTATCACCAACTGGTTAAGATGTGGTTACACCAATGTGTACCAGCTCAATGTCTGCCTCCAACTGGAGGAAGAAGTGGAGGGAGAGAAACCCTAAGGATGGGTACAGGATCTCCAGAACCCATTGGGAGATACTGGGGCACCCCAATGGGCAGAGATTTGGTATCTCTACTATGACTTCTGCCAAAACAAAATATAAACCTCAATACATATAATCTGTTTATATGTGGCTCTCCCATTCAAGATTTCACCTAGAGGAAGCATTTTGATGTTAAAAATATGACTCATGCAACACAGTTTCCATTCTTTGATGAGCAGATTGGACATCTGAATGGCCTCTCTGAGTCTTTGCCACCATACTGTGGAAAAATGGATCTTAAAAGGTTCTGAAAGTCGTTCTTTCTTCTTCATTCCCATGGCAACCTCCCCATTTCAGGCCATGTTATCTCTTCTCTGGACTACCACAATTATCTCTTGACTGTGAGCCTTCCTTCTCCCTGTCCTGCCTCCTTCAACCCATGCTCCAAGCGATGGGCAAAGTGATCTTCCAAAAATATGCATCTGATCATGCCACTGCCCCCCAAGAATTTCCCCTGGTTTTCAGGAGAAAATACAACTTCCTTAGTCTGCCATCCAAGGCCCTTCATGGCCAGGTACCTCTTTAAAGTTTATCCCATGTCAACCATCCCTTCTCTGTAGAGATAGGACGGACTCAACAAGGCAAGACTTGTGTCTGCGTCAGTTGCATTAGGCAGACACTGTCCACCCAAAGAAGGGCTAGGGATTGTTATGGGCTGAATTATGTCTCTTAAAAACTCACCATTCTGAATCATGTCCTTATCAGAAGGAAATTAGGACACACAGGGAGACATCAGGGGCAACATGTGAAGAGGCATGAGAGGTCAGCTATCTATGAGCCAAGGAGTGGGGACTCCGGGGAAACCAAGTGTACCAGCACCTTCATCTTGGACTTCCAGCCTCCAGAAAGGAGACGAAACAAATTTTTGTAGTTTAAGCCATTCAATCTCTGGCATTTTGTTATGGCAGCCCTTGCAAATTAATATAAGTGACAAAGCCTAAAGTGAGAGTAGTCAGCTTGTCACCTTGTCAGACTATCTTACCCTGATGCCATTAGGAATTTCAATTTTAGGCACCTTGGGTGGCTTAATGGGTTAAGCATCTTCTGTCTTCAGTTCAGGTCATGATGCCAGGATCCTGGGATCGAGCCCTACATTGTGCTCCCTCCTCGGCGGGGAGCTGCTTCTCTCTCTCCCTCTGCTGTTTTCCCCACTTGTGCTCTGGCTCTCTGTCACTCTCTCTCAAATAAATTTTAAAAATCTTAAAAAAAAAAAAAAAGAATTTCGATTTTATAATTCCTAGGGTCTGATTCCAGGCCCAGCTAGCAGTCTTCTGAATATATTTAGCTTCCCACATTGCTGTTCTATGTGGTGTGAATTCACTGATGAAACCAACTGGAGCTTTCCAGTCCTTGCAACGGTTAGATTTCTCCCTGTGTGACATACACAGAGATGCTTGCCTCAATTCCTCCTTAAAAAAACCAAATCAAAAAAAAAAAAAAAAAAAAAAAAAAAAAAAAAAAAACCACCTGAAAGCCAGGGGCAGGGAGGGCACGCCTTCCTCTGGGCAGCCCCAACCAGTAACTGAGCAAGGCAGGAAGACAAGGGCCCAGCCACTGTTGTCCGATGTGGGACTCCTTCAGCAGCCATGTCTTCTTTGGCACTTGCTCTGTCCTGAGCCAGTGGGGACCTCTGTCTCATCTGTAGCACCATCCAGGCTTGCCCTGCACAAGCACGCATTCTGCCCTGTCTTTCTCTAGGTGTCGCACACTGGGACACGATTTATACCTCTTATCCCATCTCATCCTACAGAATCCAGCCTGCAATGCCCTGTCCATATAAGTGCCCTTATGTCTGGAGTATCGACTGATCCGCGGGAGGTGGATGGTAGGAGTCACTGTGGAGCCTACAAGCTGAGGGTCAGGCCAAGGCTGCTGTAATCATGACATGAGATCTATTTTGGGACGCCTTCCGGCCAGCAGCCAGCAGAAGTATCTCTTGGGGACTCTACAACCTCAGACCCTATTTCTTTCTTCCAAATGCAGTGACCGTCTTAGCTAGCTGATCCTCTGTGGTCCTTTTCCTCCCTGGAAGGCTGAGATCTCACAACGACCAGAGAGAGTATCCAGAGTCCCCCCAAGGCTGGTCCAACAGAGGGCTTGATAAAGAAATGAGGGTAGCACCCAGTGGACAACCATTAATTGTCTCTGCTTGGCCATCTATCAGGGCAACATGCGTGTTCTCTCCGAGGCTTCTGATAAGGCTACGGAGACCGTGTGATAGGGAGACGGAACCCACACTTGGAAAGCAGGACGGACCCGGAGTTCAACCCCAGGCACGGCAACTCAACCCTGTGCTCTCGGTTATGGGGCCTACTGGTCTCGTCTCGTTGATTTTATTTTTCTGTTTTTAATCTGTAAAATGGAAATAAGAACAATAACTATTGTTCTTATTTCCATTTTACAGATTAAATGGGTCATGATTAGGATACGTGAGAGAAGGTCTATTCGATCACAGGGTTTGGATCTTGCCTTATCTGCATGAAGGGTGTTAGTTACAGTGGGGTGGTGAGACCTAGTTCTTTCCCTCTTTCTTTCTTTGAGCTTTCCAGGCACTAGAGTGTGCCAGTCTTTACCACAAGCTCCATATATACAAGTTAATCATATTCATGTCTTTGCATAAATTAATAAGCCGTAATTATACATTGTAGCAACTTCTAAATAAAATCCCAGAATAGCTATTTCAATACAGCAAAGCCTTAACAATGGTTATTTCTGGGCAGCAGAATTATGGGTGATTCGTATTTTCTCCCCAAATGTTCTACAATTAGTATGCATTATTTTGAAAAAAGGGGGAAAAAAAAAGAAAAGAAAGAAAAAACCATGAGTAAGAAGAAAACTGTCCCACAATCCCCCGTGGTGGGAAATCTGTTCCCTGGCCTCGGATTCTGCTGACAGCTTCTGTGACTCCGAGGACCAGGGCAGTCATCAAAGGTCTGAACTAGCTTGGAAATAGAAGGTTTGGCAGTGGAATGTGGTACGGCTGCCCAGGCTGGGGGCAAGAGGGTCTGATACTTCTCCTTTTCGCTCCGTGGAGCAGGATCAGAAAGGAGAGTGCCAACTGGGGGGTGTGGAGAAGGAGGGGAGCCCCCTCTGGCACGGACGTTGACCCCAGTTTGTGGGCCCATTCTACCATGTGCTAGATGGGGGACCTGGGGCCAGTAACCCTGCCCCCTACCCCTCACTGCGTGGCTCCATGTCTTAGTTGTCACCTCCTCTGAGAAGCCTTCCTGGGTACCCCTTGTGAGAACAGGCACCCTGATCTGCTCAGCCCTCCACATTACCATGGTGTCCTCATGGCCTGGCCCCTGCCCGAAGCTAGGAACCACTGAAGAGCAAGGAGCAGGCTGACCTACAGCTCTTTCCCCTTTGCCTCTCCCGGCGCCTGGTCTGGAGCCGACCCTCCATAAGCATTTGCTGAATGAACACCTGAACCCATGAGCCTGGGCGAGGCCCCAGAACGGCAGATGCACACCTACAGCCCCCGCCCTCCAGGTGCTCATGCCGTGGGTGGAACTCAGTCTCCCCAACCCGATCGACACTATGGCTGATACCTTAAAGGGGCATAAGAGAAATTAGGAGAATAAAGGAGAAGAGGAGTCCCCCAGGGAGGTATCTGTAAGGACCTTATACAGGAGGCAGAATTTGAGCAGTGCCAGGGAAAATGAGTAGAACCTTCCCTGCGGGGACAGAAGGCAAAGTGGGCAGAGGCAGAGAGCTAGGCAGGAGGCTGTGTGCAGAGAGGAGGAGGGAGGAGGAAGGTGGGGGCCGATCATGGAGTGCCTTGGATGGGAGATCAGCAGGTCTGGTCGGCATTCTGGCAGCAGCAGGGAGCCAGACAGGTTTGGGGGTGGGGGGCTGATGGGCTCTGAGTTGTTTCTCCCTGGACTGGCAGGATCAGGCATCTCCCACCTGTGCTTGATGATCCCAGCTTCAGCCAACATTCTTTGGTCTGCCCAATAGGAAGGCTCAGAAAGAGGACCAGTTTGGAATCTGGTCTTGAGCAAAAACCCCCTCTAATTTAAACCAGCATCTGTGAGAAGGGCTGGCCTTGGCACGGGTCCTGAGCAACATGAACACGATTAACCTCTGCCAGTTGCAACAAATTAACTGCAGAAAGGACATCCTGGGAGCAGGATCTTAAGTGGGGCCGACACTTAGAGATGAAGCCTGTCTGCCTTGCCTGAGCTGCAGGAGCAGAGCTGTGGCTTCCTTTTGGGGCCCACTGCCCCCAAGAAAGAGGACATCCTTCCCCAGGGCCTTTGTGTGTGCCGCTGTGCAGCCCGAAATCCCTCCTCCCAATGCTGAGCACAAATGGTCAACCTGATCTTTCAAGTCTGGGTTCAAATAGTGCTTCCTTAGTCATGTTTCTCCTGGCTCCACATTTAAAACAGCTTTGCTTCCCCTCTCCATCAGCTCCTAGTAGGATCTGACATTCTGCTTTCATAATGCTTATTTTATTTTCTTGTACATTTATTTTCTTCTTCCTTGCTGAATTCCAAGTAGACTGAAGCTCCACGATAGCAGGGACCTTGTCTTGCTCACAGCTGTCTTCACAGTGCCTAACACAATGCCTGACCCTTCATAGGTCCTCAGTTAAAATGAATTGAGAAGAAGGAAGAAGGGTGTGGGGGGGGGGGAGTGGGGAGAGAGGAAAGAAGGAAAAAGGGACGGGCACTTCTAACACGAGAGTTCCAAAATGACCCTCCCAGCCCCCAGGCTTCCTGCCCTGAGAAGACGGCCCATTAACCATGAGCCCACAGCAAACCTCCAGGGCAGGGCCAGGGTGTCGCATCCCCAAGGACAGCGCAGGTCTGGAAGCTGGTGTAGGACAGGAAGGGGAAGAGGAAGGGACTGACTTTTATCTGGCGTCTACTGTGCGCCAGGCTGTTCTGCTGAGTGAAACCTTACATTTTGCAATTTACCAGGGAGGAGGTTGTAGCTTGCAAGGCATAAACACAAAAGAGCTATGATTTATTCTGCACAAGGGGCAGGTAGGCATGCTACCTGGACAGTGTCATGGATCATTCCCACACGTCTGGAAGGTACACGTGGATTACCCCCGAAATGGTATGAGCGAGGGACACGGGGATATTCTGCAAACATGGCCGATTTCACACAACTAGTCAGCTGCAGAGCCAGGCTCAGAACCCAGGTCTTTCTAAGCCAGGTCTAGTATTTTCCTTTGGCAGAGACAACCCTCCACACTCTCATGCTGCCTGTCCTGGCCCGGCCCTTGCATCCCACTCTCCCAGGAAAGGCGGTGGAGGGGGAGGGCCGTTCCAGGCCACGGTTCTCGGCACACTTTTCAGACAATTCCCTACACATCCCTGCGGCTCCTCCTGGAGCTGGTAATGAGCCTGCCACCTCCAACTGCGGAAAGCTGCCTGGGCCACCTGACTCGGCGCATATGCCAAGGGCACCCACGCACACAGACAGGTGAGGAGAGATAGGCCTTCTGGCCCTGCAAAGCCTCCAAGCTCAAGGACCACCCAGGGAGACCTCCCTGAAAGGCTAGAATGCATGGCAGGGCCAAGGCATCGCTTTCTGACCAGTGAAAGGACACAGTCCCTAGGCTCTGCTGCCCAGTGACAGATAAGTCTCATCATCTCTCCAAGCCCCAACGTTCTCCCCTGTAAGGTTACTGTGAAGAGGGACTGAAATGACAGATGCCATGCACGGCCCGAGGTTGGCCCAGAGAGACAGCTCAGCACAGACTGGTTTTCTCTACGAAGCACAGACCTGTACCAGGTGAGTTCTAAATTCAGAACCTGCCAGCAAATCCTCCTTCCTAGCTGTATGCTCAAACCTGGAACAAACCCACACGGAGCCCATGCTCGGTGCCTGGCATACTCAGGGCGCCAGAGAAAAGGCAACAAGCAAGATGGTCAAACCCCTGACTTCAAACCCCTTACTACAGGGGCTGGAGAAGAAGAGGGGATAATCAGCGAGATAAAGAAATAGATAACATGGTCCATCAGGTAATGTGCTAAGAAGGAAAACCCCACAGCTTTCTGTAGAGCAGAGGCTGCTAGAATGTCCCTGGGTATCCATGGACGGCGCGCTGAGTAGGTGACTTCTGAGAAGCGTAGGCGGTGAGGAAGGTGGCCCTTGGACTTTGGGGGAGGGGAGAGGTCCGTTCCGGACAGTGGAGGCAGCAGGGGCACACCTGAGAGAAAGGGGCCGGACTGCCTCCTGATCTCAAGCACCAAGGCAGAGTCCCCCCTGGGTTTCGGAGACCAAGCATTTCCCAAACAAAAAGTCAAGGAGAAAATGAGATTTTGTACCATGCCATCTGAGGCCAGCTTTTCAAAAGGAATAATGTTGTCCTCTGTCGGTTTGGTGGTTTGTTGTTTCTGGGAGGGGAACTGTCCTTGGCAAGCTTCAGCACCTAACACAGGTTTCCCCAGCTGGAGATAACGAATGAAGATCACTGTATGACTTAGAACAAAATCCCCATCATTTATGAAGCCCTTACCATGTGCCAGGCACAGTGCTGGAAGATTTGGGGTACACCATGACTAATTCCACTCTTCTGAGGGGGAAACTGAGGCACAGAGCGATGGGCCCTTTAACCAGACTCACACAGACTGTAGGTGAGAAGCACAGAGGACGATGGGCCAGGCCGAAGGACAGGGCCTTGTGCTCTCGCTCCCCTGCTCGCACGTTCGTCCACCCAATGTTTACTGAGCACCTACTGGGAAGCAGGCCCTGCGTCAGCTGCTGGGGTTGCAGCCGTGAGACAGGCCCTGCCCTCAGAGAGCTCAAAGTCTGGGAGAATCAGAAGATGAAACAAAAACACAAAGTGTGATCAGCGTTACGATAGGGCGTGTGTGGGTGTGGGTGCGCGTGTGTGCAGGGAGCCCTTGCCCAGGGGTGAGGCTGGGGACAGGGTGTGTGTATGTCGGTGAGCAGGTAGATCAGTAGGAGGAGGCCCCTCAGAAGAGGGGAACTGTAGTCTAAGCAGGACTTTAAGAAAGAAAGTTCCATGAGGGCCTTTTTTTTTTTTTTAAGATAATAACATGAGAAAGAGGGTCCCAGGCAGGAGGCGCGGCTCGTGCGCGAGGTCTACGAAGAGAGCATGTGTCCGAGGGACTGATACGCAGCATGCCCGGTACAGAGGGCGCCAGGGTGAGAGGCCCAAGAATGTGCCTGTTGACAGAAGCAGGCCCAGCTCGTGAAGGGCCTTCTGATTACGGAGCAGAGGCCAACGCCATCCCTGGGGAGATGGAACGTCAGAACTTACTAGGTGTGTGGCCTTGGGCGAGTTATTGAACTCTCTTAGCGGGGCTAATGAGACAGGAGAGAATGGAACGGATGTGAGAATATTACAGTAGTAAGCCTGCAAGATGACTGCTGAGAACAATATACCTTGACCCAAAACCACATGGAAAGCCCCAGCTTGGTTCGCTAGTAGCTGAGTCTTCCCCCAGTCCCTGTCCCGGTTGGGTCATTCGCCTGCCTTTCTTCCTTCAGCTGCAAGAGGTCCACAGACAAAAATGAAAAGCAAAAGAAGTATGTAGGAAGCTGTCAGCTGGGAAGTTCTGGACTGATGGAGACAGAAATATTTACTTTGCAGGGATAAATATTTCAGAAACAACCTTCCGTCGTCCAGTCTCTGGTCTGACGTCGATCGTCCCTCACCAGGACAGCGTTCCCACTGCCGGCAGAAATGACAGCCGCAGCCGGCGTGGGTCCCCTTCCATAAGTCACATGAAGACCCCTCCATGGGACTTGGGAAATTCCATCTCACGGACAATAGCGAAAATGCATGGATTTGAGTTGTCCCTCGATTTGTCCCTCGATGTGCTCCTAGAACATTTCTGTGAGCACAGACTAGTAACCGGGCCTCCACAGGCCTCAGTTTCCCTGGCTCTCATACCTAGACTGAGCTTACAGATACCTTCATGATGGGACTATAAAGATGCGGCACCCACAGTAGATCACCTTCGGCTGCTCTCCACCCTCTCTGCCCCGTGAACTTCCTAGCTGACCAGCAGCTCAGAAGTGCCGAGGTCCCCAGGCAGTACCAAGCCTAGGCCATTGGCCCTCAGCTGCCCAGGCTCTCCATCTCTCTGGCACAGGGCTGGCTGTCACAGTGACCGAAAGAATCTCATAACTGAGCCAAATGGTGTTCCCAGAACTCAAGCTCACAGATAAACTTGAGGCTTACGGTGGTAGTCAGCCCCCATCCCCTTTGGATTCAGAGAGGCCCTTCACTCCGGACTGCCTGTCTGTTTCTCCTCCTCTGTTTCTCTGCCTGTGAACAGGCAGGTAAATGAAAATGACCCCCTTGGTTAGCCCTGCGAGGGGGATGCAGGGCACTGTCCCGCGGTCTGATTGCAGCAGTGGCCATGGACCGACCTCAGAGTTCGCCAGCGTGAACCAGAGGAAGCCCAGCGCTCCAGGAGGAGAAGCTACAGGATCTGTTCCTCTAGGTGCAGGTCTGCATCAGGCCACAGCTGGCGCTCCCGGCGGCTGGAGAGATGGCGGGGCAGAAAACGGAGATGGCCTGGGACTCCTTCACCACAGCACCTTTGAAATGCACATCTTGGCGGGTGCTCACAAAAGCAGACGTGTTTGCACACAGACACGGTGTATTTTAGGTGTGCTCAAGGCAGCGAGTGGACTGAGGCAGTCACTTCGCTGGCATTCACTCCTGTGACAAAAAGGAGGGCTGTCAATCTAGGCCCACGCCAGATAGCCACGAAAGGGGTTCACAAGGGATCGGGCTTCTCCGGGGATGAAGTCGCCTCATAACTCGAGATGCTCTGACCTGTGGGCTTCTAGGAGCAGAGAGGAGCACGGAATTGGTGCTTTCAAGACTAGGAATTTGGGGCAAATCAAAAACTGGGACCATGATTGAGCCACGCATGCCATCCTCACTGAAGTACCCTTGGGTAAGAGGGAAGAGGGGACTTTTAATTGTGGGACAAATGGGAATTTTAGTAATTTGGAAGACTGGGGAAATAGAAGAGTAATCTGTTGAAGCATTTTGGGGCAGTGTAGAGTCAGGGGCAGGAGAAGGCTTTAGGGTTATGGACACCAGGGTTTACAAACTTGGCTGTTGGAGGACTGAGCACATGTGATATGGCTGCCGTCCAGCCCACAAATCTGTGAAGCTCTCCGTTGGTGGCACGTGACATCCTTATCTTTGCTTACTAGCTGTGTGGCCCTGGGCAAGTTACCAGACCTCTCTGAATCTCCATTCCACCTCAGTAGAATGCTCATGAGGTACAGAAGAGGACACGATAGGTGCTTAAACCATGGTGATGGGCTTCTTCATGCCTTGTTCCCTAGGGGATGGCAGGAAGGGAGTTGACTTAGCTTGGGATCAGAGGGCAGGTCTGTGCACCTTCATGCGCCCACGTCACTCTTCACCCCCACTCTGAGGTGAAGGGGGTTGGCTAAGTGTGGTAGCCACCCCCACGCAGTTGTGCTTCTTCAGATGGAAAAAAGAACACGAGGCCCAGATCACAGCTTTGCCAAGAGTCTCCTTAGAAAGGCGCCGTGGCCAGCACTCTGCGAAGGCTCTGCCAGGACCAGACTGGGTGGCG
The DNA here is from genome assembly GCF_022355385.1 of Mustela nigripes. Classification (NCBI taxonomy): domain Eukaryota; kingdom Metazoa; phylum Chordata; class Mammalia; order Carnivora; family Mustelidae; genus Mustela; species Mustela nigripes. Next base: position 32,660,328 of record NC_081557.1, read on the forward strand.
AAAACAAAATCAACCTCTAACCACGAGGCGCTTTCGGAGGCCTCAGGGGAGAGGCCCAGCATCAAGCCGGCTCAAGGTCTCACTTTTCGAGCAGCAAGAGGAAAAGCTGCACCTTGTCTTGTGACTATCCCCAGACAGTCCTCTCTGCAGTGGAAGGAAGATTCGAGAAAACATGCTGATCCCAGCCTCAACCCATTCCCCACTGAGAGCCCTCTTCCACAGGGGTTCCTGTGTGTGTGTATGGCTCCCCCTGCAGGTGGCCATTGTCACTGTGCCCCGAGACCCTTGCCGCAGAGTGGGATTGTGGCGGGCGGGGGAGGGGTGGCTGACTTCTTCAGCAAATTCCCCCCCCTTCGAGGGGTGGAGTAAGATAGAGTGAAGGACTGGCTCTCCTGGGACCCCCAGGACCTCCATGTAGCTTCCATGTGCACAGCTGAAAACAGGGACTATCTCTAAAGAGTAATGCCATTAGTAGAAGCTAGTATTTATTAAGCACTTTCTAGATGCCAAGAATTTTACCTGGTTTACCTCCTTAAACCCTCTCAATCGCCCTATGAGGTCATCATGATTTCTGCCTGCACATGTTACAGATGAGGAACCCAAGGTTCAGGGGTGCTAAAGGCCATACATTTGGTAACTGGCAGAACTGAGATTAGAACCCAGGGCAGCCTGACTCCAGGGCTTGTGTTCCACCACACTAGCAGTGGGTCTCTGACTTCAGGGTGCATGCAAATCCCTTGCGCACACGTCAAAATGCCAGTTCCAGGGCCTTGTTCCCATAGATCTGGATTCAGAGAGTCGCGGAAAACCCAGAAGTGCATTTTAATAAGGACATTGGTGAGTTCTGGGTCACTGATTCCTGGATCCTACTTCGAGACCTACTGCAGGCCAGGGGGGCTGCCTCACCATCCAAGGGCTCAAATAGCAACCAAGGTGGTCATTTTAATTTATGGTTATTACAAGCAGAGAAATGGACTGTGGTCTGTAAAAGTCCCTCCGTGTCAAAGGAGGACAAAGAGTAAATTCGACCCTCAGCCTCCAAGTTTGTCTATAAAATCTATCCAGACTGCTGGGACTTTGATGGTAGAGTCCTGCGCGCGCCCCCCCCCCTCCCTCCCCACCGCCCCGATTGGTGATCCGCCAGGAGGGCGGCCCATGAGAGGAGAGGCTGAGAAAGTAGAAGAGTGTTTCTGGAGGGGGGGGTTGTTTCCCTAATAACTGGGCAGTCTTGAAAAAGCCTCTTTGCCTGATCTTGGTTTATCCATCTAAGCAATGAGAGGACTTGAGGTCTCTAAGTTTTGAAAATTCTGTGTACCCATATTTGCAGTCTCTGTATTTCTTTTGGCTTCCCGCTGGCTCTTGGAGCAATCAAACTTAGCTGTCCAATGTCTCAGTGTGTGCTTTCTAATGGGCCCAGATGTTAAGTTAATTAGGGCTTTGCTGTTAATACCTTCCCCAGGTAGGTAAGGCCTCTTAGTAGGACCTACTCCAAGTTCAAGGGTGATGTTATTTTCAGGACCCAGGGCAAACTCACTGGAGTAGATCGGTGGTCAGGGAATGGAGGAATGGCCAGTGATTCCCTGACGTGCCACCAATCATACCACCAAGGCATATGCTTGGCTTTCAGTGGAAACTTGATTATGAAACAGCCTTGTCCTATAGGCTCTGAGTGCAGGAGATCAGCATACCAGGAGACAGACAGCCGGGGCTCCAGCCCTAGAACAACTGCTATGGTGTAGAGTGAATCCCTATCAAGTCTGGGCTTCCCTTCCCATCTTTGTAAATGAGGCACTGGACTTTGTTCTCCATGGTCCATTCCTTCCTTCCTTCCTGAGTTCTGAGATTCATTATATCTCCCAGCTCTATGCAGACATAATCCCTACTCAAACATCTTAGAATTCTAGCCTGTTGCTCATTTAGTCCCAAGCCCCATTCAAGCTCCAGGGCCACCAAAACCTGAAATTGAAAAAAAGGGGAGGGGGAAACCCCCAAACCAACAAGGGTCAAAGAGGTTAAGTGAAGACTTAGCCCATGTCTCATAAAGAGGGCAGTTATTGTAAAGGTTTTGTGCTTCCCTAAAGGACACCTGACACCTTCAAGATGTCCTAAAAGTTTGTGCGGAATCCCCAGGTGTTACTGTGATTGTCCACTAGGCTTGCCACCGTCCAGAAAGAGATCTGGCCCCAAAGTCTGGGGAGTTGGGCATAACTTGGTCACTGTCATTCTTAATCTGCTCACTTGGAGGTGCTGTATTTCCTATAAAGGGACGTGAGGATAAATGAGACAATATAGGTAACACTTGGTACACAGCGAGAGCACCATAAATGTCAGCTGTTGTGGTTTTGGTTATTTTTACTAGTTAACCTGAATAAGGGTATCTGTAGAATGGGTATAATACAGGTATCTTCTCAAAAGTTTGCTTTTCACCACTTTGCTTTTACAAAAGGCTTCCATCAGTACCTCCGTTGGCTAACGGAAAGACATCTGAGGCGGACCGTTGCTTTTATGAAAAAGGACAAAAAGCGAAAACAGCATTCAGTGTACACTTTGCAGGCAGCCCTTAGAGAACATTCTGCACTCCAACAGCAGGAGTGGCGCCACCATGCGCCTTCCCCGGAAACTACACTCAGCCGCTCAGCCTCAAGCCGCACAGCTCTGAACTGTGTCTTCGAGCATCTGGGCTCTATCTCGATTTATTTAGTGCAGCCCTTATCAATATGTGTCCTAAGGTATCAGAAAAGCCTAAGAGAGGTTATCTGGGGAGGGTGTCTGGGAATGCTGAGAATTTTTCCTATATAAATTCTGATTCTTTGTTTTACCCCATTTCAGCTTCGGAAAGGTCTCCCAGGAATGCTTTATTTTGGGATAGCAGGGGAAACCTCTGCTACCACTGTCAGGGGAATGGTTGGAGGATTAAATGAAATAAAGCACGAAGGCATGAGGCTACCCCTTTGGAGGCTCGATGGCCAGATGGCTGGCACCCAGGCCCAGGGTGACGGCAGGAAGGAAGGGAAGATCAGAGTGAAGGCACGTCAGAGACCTCAGCTCACATCTCCTGGAGCCCCCCGCCCACAGCCCATTCCTCCTCCCCCAGGGATGGCAGCCTGGGACAGTGGAGAAGCCTCTCCTTAGGCAGGGCTAGATGCCAAGCCTGACCCAGCCCGACTTACAGGCTGTGGGATCTTGGCCAGGAGGATGCAGGGCAGAGGTCCCACTCGAGGCACTCAGTGTCCGAGAGGTATTAGAAGCAGAAAAGTTAGGAAGGGCTTTAGCGACATGTAGGCCGTGGAATTTGGAGTTCACAGCGAGTGAACTGAGACCCCAGGGACTCCCTAACATGTATCTGAAGTAGAAAAGCTGTTGAAAATGATTAAGTAACTTCTGGATGCCTGGTAAGACTGGGAGCTCACGATTTGTTCACTGGTTTACTTTACCTCTTTCATGAAAGCGGAGACATTCAGTCAAAGTAGCAGTGCCCTGAAAGCAATAGCCAGCCTCAAACAGCCTTCAGTGCAGGCCTTGGATATCTGGACCTCACCCTTGTTATGCCGAGGTGGGCATTAAGTCCAGGTGATTCCTGGTTTTCCCTAAATAACAGACGGGCCCCAGCACGGTGTGCCTTCCCTGGCCTCCCACTCCAGTCTCCCCTGATCCCTTCCGATGGAAGCTCGGTTAGGATCATCTCCGCATATACCTGTGTTTCACCGACAGCTGGCCACACCAAGCCGTGCTCTATTGTAATCTTAGTGAAAACCAACAATAAAGGGAAAAAAAACCCACTTCCTGTCTCTTAGCATCAATGAGGCATTCCTCTTCCTGACCATATAGACCCAAGCAAAACTGAGGGCTGGCTGAAGGTCAGAATTGGAAGGGATGGTTGAGATCAGGTGGGACACCTGGCAGGTGCCTTCAGTAGAACCTAGTCTTAGTGGGAAAAGGGGTCTGTGAGTCTTAGTGGGAAAAGGGGTCTGTGGTCAGAGAAGTTTGGAAACGTGTGGTCTTCTTCCCTTATGTGCTGTGTAAGTGGTCACATTCAAGGTTCAGAGGAGCCCAAGGAAAGACACTTGTTTAATTTTGTTTAACTCACAGTTTCCCAAACTTACTTAACTTTGGAACTTTTTCTACCATGTGCTTTTTTTTAATAGTAATACCTGTTGACATAGCATTTTTCCTATTGGCTCCACTTCATTTCCTGTCGAAAGCCACTACATTTATAACCCACTCTCTAGTCCAAGTATCTGGAAAGCTAAAGTGAGCTACCCAAGGCCACACAGCTAATTATTCTTCATGGTAGTAAAAACCAGGATTTGTGGAATCCTGGATTTGTGTAGTGTTTTCTGGTTCCCTATGCCCTTATATTATTCCCTCATGGTATTTCATTTTGTCCTCAGAATATAATAAGTGCTGTCAGTGTCGTTGAGGGCATTCTCCAGGGCAGGGAGCTTCTAGATAGGACCATAGTCAAGCTACACAGGGACCCAGAGACCCTGAGACACTGAGGCCCAGAGAATGTGATTCATGTGCCTGAGATCACACAGCTGGGAGAGAGCAGAGCTAAGGTTTGAACCCAGCAAGTCTGTAAAAGCCCAACTTCCAGCACCCCCAGCCCAAGGAGGGGCTGTTTTCCTGCATGCAGGAAGCAGATGTCTGGCTTGCAGATAGCCTGGGAATGTCAGGGGTTTTCCGAAGCTGTGGTTAGAGATTGGATGGCTCAGGAAGCATAGCTTCATTCTTTTATTCTTTTTCGACAAGGGACATAATCAAAGGAGGCCAAACCGTCAGGAAAATGGAGGCTATTTGACCACTGATCCTCAGTGAAGCAATGAAAAATAGCTTCGGCAAAGAGCTAATTAGGAAGTCATAACTTGGAAAACCACCAAATGCAATTTTGATGAGGATGAAATTTAATAAAAGCACAGCTTCTGGTCCCCACAGCTCCAACGGAGCAGGCACGTGAGGGGAATGGCTAACAGAGAGGCCATTCAAGAACTGGAGACGCCAGGTAGGTCAGGCAGGGGGAAAGCTGTCTGTCCACCCTTCAATGAGCAGAAGGCCCAGGACACAGAGTGGTCTACTGAGAAGGGGGCTCTGGAGCCCAGCCAGAGGACACAATACATGAACCAGGCTGGCCTTGGGAAAGAGAAGAGGCCAGAGGCTTCACAAGAAGGCAACTTCCTGTCTCCAGACTCATCTTTCATATAAGGCGGTTCTTGGAAACTTCCTTACCAAACAGATAAGAGTGGCTTATAATTAAATAATTAATTAATTTAGTTTTTTGACAGAGAGTGAGTCATGGAGACAGGAAACAAACGGGGGGAGGGGAGAAGGAGAAGCAAGCTTCCCTCTGAGCAGGGAGTCCGATGCGGGGCTCGATCCCAGGACCCTGGGATCATGACCTGAGCCGAAGGAAGTCGCTTAAGACGGAGCCACTCAGGCACACCAAATTATCCTAGTTTCACTGCTGGTGTCAAAGAAGGTAAACAGGAATCCAGATCCTACCAGCAAGAGACAAATTCTGATTAATAATGTTCAAAGTAATATCTCAAAATAATGGAAGCTCCCACCATGCTTCATAGCTTATACGATGCTTTCTTGGGTATTTCCTTCATTGGTCTACACGATAATTGTATGAGGTAGTTGTCTATCTGATATCACATGAAGAAAAAAAGGCTCAGAGAGGTTAAGTGCCTTGGCCAAAGGCACACAGCTTATACGGGCAATGTGCAAGGGAATGTGCTTTGGATTCACAAAGATCTGCCAGAGAATGCCAGCTCTACCCTTCCCAGCTGTGTGAGCTTGGGAAAATCTCTGCAGTGTCTCTCAGCCTTGGTCTGCTCAGCGGCCACCGTGGGCCCCATGTTTGGAGAGTTTTCCCCGTGCCAGGCACTGTTCTAAGTATCTGTGCTGGATTGTTTGCAGAGAGAGGCACCCAGAATTCCTCCCATCGTTAAGGTGCAAGTAACTACTCCCAGACAGAAATGGAGCTTCTTCCTCTTCTTCTTGAGTCTGTGCTGGCTTGTAGCTTGCTTTGACTTTCAGAATGTGGTGCGAGTTTCTCTGTGTTAGCTCCTTGTCTGGGCCTGAAGACTGTGGCAGCTTTGGTATTCATTCATTCTCTTGGAGTCCTGAGCCTCCTTGTAAAAATATTCCGACTGACCCGCTCAAAAGAGAAGCTCAGCAAGCCGCTAGCTAAGGCGCCATACATTTGAGGAAGAACTCTTGGATCTCCCAAGTTGGAGCTGTCCCAGCCAACACTGCATGGAGGAGAGGGCTGCGCCCCCATGGAGCTCTGCCTTTATTTCAAGAATCGTGCGCAAGTAAATAGTTGTTTAGGGTGATTGTTTTGCAAAAGTAGACAAATAAAACAGTGCCTAATTTGTATTAATTCATCTGTCTTCATCCACCCCATGGAGAAATTGAGGCACAGAATGTTTAAATAATTTTCCCAAAGTTGCACACGTAATAATGGCAAAACTGTATTTAACCTAGGCAGGCTAACTCCATCGTCCACGTTTGTAAGCACCACATTATACTGCCTCTTTGTAAAAGGTCATGCCTCTCAGAGTCATTAAAGAGACCATCCCTGCTGAGTGTGGTCCCACAGGGGCATCCCCTTCTCCAAGAGGAACCTCCCCATGGGCTCACATATGAACCAGACCAAGAGCCCCTCAGTAATCCTGACTCAATGCTGCCCTCCAGTGGCCACTGCCTATTATAACCTCCTTTGGGCCTCTACACAGCCCCAAGCTAAAGAAGGCAGTTCAGCAATCTGTCGTTCCTGCAGGAACCTTCATGACCCCACTCCATCCTTCCCAACTGAAGTTCAGCTCTGTTCTGTTCTGTTTGGGTCTTGCTTTAGCCAGGGCTTGTCATGTTCACTGCATCCCATGTATAGCTCAAACTAAGGTGACTCGAGGCTCCTACAGGAGAACTGATCAGAGCATTTGGGGAAGGAGAAAAGTCCCTACTCAAACCATCAGCAGACCTGAAGCCTCCAGAAACCTCTTAGTTTTCTTATTCCAAGCCCAACACACCATCAGTCGTCAAGAATTGCAAAGACAGCATTCAGCCAAAGGGAGACGTTTGCACTGAAATTACTTTCCAGGAGTTAGGATAAATCAAACACGCAAACACTACATTCAACTTACTCATCATTAGCCACAGACTGTAAGAATCTGTAGAGTCTAACAGGTAAAAGTCTGGGCTCCCGGAAAGACAGACCGGGGTTTCAGTTCTGGTTCCATCATTTACTGGTTGTATGACCTTGGATAAGTCTTTTAACCTCCCTTGGCGTCAAAGCCCTCATCCACCAAATAGCTATACGGACAGGATCTCTCACAGAGTGAACCTGGGAGTGGATGAGATGACACGCGAGAACACAAGTGGTTGTGAAGTCTGAATCATACTGTCTTTGTTCATTTGCTTTTTTAGTCTTATTTAGTCTTCATTTCTCCCCGATTAGTTTACATTATAGAAGTAATGCATGTTTATTACATAAAATTTGGAAATTGAAAGAGAAAGAAAAGGAAAGAGAAAAAGAAAGAAAGGAAAAGAGAGGAAAGGAAAAGAAAGAGAAAGAGAAAGAAAGAAAGATGCATGGGTTTTAAAATCAGGGTCCATTCAGTGGAATGTGAACGGGGATGGGAAACATGACAAATTTATTTCATCAGCCTCTAACTTGAGTGCAGCATTTCCATCCATTATGAGTACAAGCATCAAATCACAGTGAGTCTTAGCTGAGCAAGCCACACCATCAGTAATAGAAATGTCAGGCATTTATACGCCACATTTTCATCTTTGCAGGTATTTTGAAATCCTGTTTGCCTTCCCCACTCCTTCATATATATGGTACCTAGTTGACGTGCTGCTAGATAATCCTTATTACTCGCGGTAGCAAAAAGAAATACACACTTTACTAAATTGCAAATCTGTTTTCATATTTTGATACTCATTTTTCAATACCATCGGTGTACTTGGAGATTCTATGTTTTATATTGCATGCATTTAAAAACATGCCGAGAGGGACTGACAGGCTCACCAAGCAGCCAAAAGGAGTTTTTGTTGCACATAAAGAGTTAAGACTCACCTGCTGTGGCGTCTCCCCTCAAGCCTGGGAACAGTTCAGACTCCCACCAGTCTCTAACCAGTTACTTATTTTCTATTTTTGTCCTCCAGTTGTATAATATAATTCTGTTGCCTGCATTGTTAACCCTAAACCTGTTTTTATGCTATTTCTTGCCATATAGTTTTTAACGGTTTTCCATTTTTGCTGATGCACCATAGTATACCATTCCTCTCTAGTTTGCTGCCATTAGGAGGGTTTGACTCTTTCGCTTTTATAAATGACATTGGGTGAGCATCTTCCTGCATAAAGGATCTTCCACATTTTAGATTGTTTCCTTGGGCAAGATCCCCAATAGTGGCAAAGTGAGCATTTTCAGAGCTCAGACATCCTCCCTGACACCCAGGGAGCAGAATGCTCTGACAATCAGGAGGGAGGGAAAAGGGAGAAGGCTTTGAAAGAGGGAGGAAAGGGAAGCTGTTGAGCCAGAAAAGACAAATGAGAGGACAGGACTGCCATGGACAGGTGTGCAGGCTGTGCCCTGATCAAGGGCGTCCGACCCAGGTGATAAGCATGGGTTGAGCTCTACTCAGTCTCCACTGCAAGCCATGCAATGTGACTGGGGCTGGCCGCCAAGAGGAAGGCACGTTCTCCCAAAGGCACCATGGGAACAGAAGCAGGCCTACTGGAGGAATCCACCATTGCTCCCTGGTGGCGACATCTCCTTGGGATTTCTGGGATATAAAAGCCATACCCTCAGAGAATGCTAGGAAGGAGGGACCACATTCTCAGCCTGGGGTACATAGGCCTATTGTATCTGGGAAAGCAAAACTGTGGCTTGTGAGCAAGTTTTACTTTTAAAGCATCTCATAAAAATGAACACTGACCTTCAATGAGGCTGAAGATCATTCTGTGTCTTGCTGCTTAAGAACACACCGGTATAGTGGATCTTGTGCTGTGTCACACTCAGAACCCAATTCAGGACAGAGGCCTGCATGTCCCCAGCTCTGGGAGTGTCCTTTGCTGTTGACGGCTCCCTTTCTCCCCAGGAACAACACTGGCCCGAAGGAAGCTGCCTGACCAAGCTTGCAGCTCTCACCTGATCCACGTCGGGTCTGCAGACTTGGCCCCCTCACCAAGTGGAGACAGCTGTGCAGGCCCTCCGCTCAGCCCTGGGGATGGGCTGAGGCCTTTGTGTCACAGACATCTTCTCCAACCTCTTTTTTCCCCACTGCCACTGCCTCTTACTCTGTCACAACAAGCCCTGGCTTCCTGCATTCCCTGAGAAGCCTATCTAAGATAGTTACAGATCTCTATTTAATCAAAATAAGAGGAAGAATAAATTATTACAACACATGTTGGTAGATAAGATTTTTTTCAAAACATGGTGTCCATGAGAAAAAAATGAGAATTTTTTTTTTTTTTTTTTTTTTTTTTTGAGAGAGAGAGAGAAAGGGCAGGGTGAAGGGGGCAGAGGGAGAGAGACAATCTCAAGCAGACTCCGTGCTGAGCATGGAGCCCGACATAGGGCTTGATACCACAACCCTGAGATCATGATCTGAGCTGAAATCATGAATCAGACGTTTAATTGACTGAGCCACCCAGGCGTCCTGAGATCGAAAATCATTTTTAGAAAGATCCTGGCTGGTAAAACAACAGCATCTGATTCCAGTCCTTGCCTACGTCCCTCATTTTATAGGTGAGAAAACAGAATCCCTGAAGACAAGTGACTTAAAAGTCACATGAGCTTTGAACATCAGAGCTAGAACCCAAAGCTAGACTAACAGGGTTTCGGCCCCACAAGGCCGCCTCTACTAGCTTTGTTCAAAAGGACCCATTTTCTAGACAGAAGTTTATTCCATGAAGTCTGGTGTCTCCCCTGTGGGATCTGGCATCTCCCCTGCCCTCACTCCAACATCCAGAGAGAAATCCTAACCCATAAGGTGGTTCCCATGGGGGGCGCTGGCATCAGACATCCTGAATTCAATCTTGGCTCTGCTTCCTGCCAGCTGTGTCTTCGGGACAGTTTGCTTACCTCACTGAGCCACACACTAAAATAAAAACCTAGACGTAAATTTTTCAGCACTTCTGGCCCTTGGAGGACACTGCCCTGACTTAGTTTCCTTGCTGCCCCACACATCTTGCTTTACCTCTCAGGCACAGAGCAAAAGAAAAAACATTCACAGCTTTTCAGGAGGCAGTAAGATCAGATGCTCTGTCCCCTTCTCTCAGTGCGGGAGGACAGAAGCCAGCCTCCCTTTCTGTGGGGTGCAAGGCCCTTTGAGTGGACCAGAGGGAGCATCAGAGAATCTGTGCTGCCCAGGCAGTGACTTAGCTCAGACTGGCCAGCAGAGGGCAACACTACTCTGCCTAAAGCCCAGAGGATTTGCCGCCCATTCAGGGCCTTCACCATCTGATTACTTCCCAGACTCCCACAGAGAGCTGGGTCTAGCCTCCGAACCTCTCTTTCCATGGAGTCTAGCAGCTGTGGCGTGTCTCCCCCAAAACAGGATGGCTAGACCTTCAGCTCTGCAGCAGCCAAGGCTAGATTCAATTTGCCACGCCAAAGTGTGCTTGAATGGGTTCTTCTGTTAAATACAACCATTTGTTACAAACAATGCAGCCTGGCAGTGGAGATTCAGACCAGACTGAGGCCACCAGCCATCCCAGCTCACCGGTCCCTGGGCATTTGACAACACAGTAACCAAAGACTTTGTTCAGCCACCCTAGGGGGAGGGGGAGGGAGAGAGGGAGAAAGTGTACGTGTGTGCATGTGTGTGTGCATGAGTGTGTGTGTGCATGTGTGTGTGAGTGTGCACATGTGTGCGCACTTTGTCTTCATTTGGGTATCCTGATGCTCTGAAGGCCATGAGCCCTAAGTGAAGGGCACCAGAAGGGAACCTGGAGTGAAGCAGGGGTGCCCACCGCTCTTCCTTCCTTAGGGAGTCTGGACAAACTCTGGAGCAGAGCCCTCACCTTCCCCCTGAAAGATGAGGGTCCTGCTCAAGACCATGCAAGGAACACCTGAGAAGCCCAGAGCTCGGATGGAGGGGCACGTTGACTTCCTGTAGCTCAGATTCTAGAGATGGGGAACGTTTGGGGGACCTTCTAGAAAGAGGCTGTGGCTGAGGGCCCTCTTGGGCTGGGCTAGGACCATGCATCCAGAGTGCTGTCCCTCTCAGGAGTCCATCCGGGCGGGGCTCTTTCAAGGGACAGGGACAGCTTCCCCTCACCCTAGTGACATTTTCCTGTACAATGTGTCCATGGAAAGCATCTTACACAGCCTTGCTGAGGGCAGAGAGGGCTGCTGAAATTTGCCTTCTTTATCACTCCATTGAGGCAATGGACAAGAAGAATTTCTGCTTACACATTCATTTCATCTACTTGAGTAGAATACACTCTCTCTCTTTCCTTCTCTCTCTCTCTCTCTCTCTCTCTCTCACACACACACACACACTGGATGCAACATTAATGCTAAAGGAGTAAGCAAATTCTTCCTTGGGTAGAATTGCTGCCCAGGAGACAGCTCCGCAGAGAAAGCTACTTTAAGGCAGAAAACCCTCACAGCATGCTGGCCAATGAACGCGGTTCAGCCCTTTCACACTACAGCGCTGAAATAATCTTTTTTCCCCACTTTCTCTCCAAAATGCCTCTAATATCTGCAAGACTGAATAATTTACAGTTCTCCCTGTCCTTCCTGCCACAAAGTGGTTCCACTTCATGTTGTTCCCCAGCCTTGTGACAAGTGGAGCCTCTTCTTGGTTCTTTGACCCAAATGGGATTCTGGCTGGGGTGACTCTGCCCTGCTCTGGGTGGAATGGGAGGAGGCTGGGGCGGGGCTGGCTCCTGAGCTCAGCAGCCCAGAGTCCAATAAGGCAGGCTCCGGCTTCCAGGCACCCTAGTTGTTGTGATGGTGCTGCCCTTGGGTTTCTATGAACTGATTCAGAGAAGCACAAGAGGGGCAGGGTGAGGAGGTTGAACACCCCAGTGGCTGTAAACCCGTGAATTCCCTGCAGACTCGTCACACACACCCCTGCCCTCTCCTGGCTCCATCTGCCCCCGTTCGTGGTCACCCCAGTGGTCCCAAGTGGGGCAAAGAGAAAACCATAGGTGATAAACACTTTTCCCCTCCGAACCCCTGCCCTCTGCACCCCACAGGTTCCCAAATAGGCCAGTCTTGCGCCCTCTCCGAGGGCCCACGCCACCCCAGTCTCAGCCCTGGGCTTCCACAGAGAGCAGCCCCTCATCAATTATTCACCAGCCTCCCCTCTGCTCCTCAGACAAAGGGAAGGGGAACGTGCTGGCCTCCGAAGCCCCTGGAACCCAGGGCTGTGGAGTCAGGCGGTTAAAGTCGTCTCCAGAGGAGAGGAGAGGTGGGGAGGGCCAGAAGTGGGGGGAGCAGGAGAGGAGGAAGGCAAGGGCGAGGAAAAGCAGGAGAATCAATCTGACCTAGAATCACAATTCTAGAAGTTGTGCACGGGTCTCGCGTGAAATACACGATTCCGACAGAACTAAAAAGCATTTTTTTTTTTTTTACCCCCACTGCTATTTTATCCCAGAAATGAGAGGAAGCAGGACATGGCTGGGTTTCACAGACTATTTCTTCACAGTTTCTTACTCTGTTTTGACAAGACATCTGCTTAAGCTACCAGTCTGAGCCACGCGGTGTGGAGCGGCGGCAGCCCTGCCAATTCGAATGTTCCGCAACACAGCGCCCCAGAAGCTGACTGCTCGCACACCTGGCGGCTGCCGGCGGGGCCGGCGGGGCGGGGCCAGGGGCGGGGCCGGGGCCGGGGCGGGGCCTGGCCGGCGCCGCCCCCCACCCCAGCAGCCACCTGGGGCCTCGGCGCGCGAAGGCGGACACGCCCACGGATGGGGGAGGGCTGGGTCCTGTGACTTCTCTGAGGCCCCTCCTCTCGGAGTAACGTTAAGGGGGTCCCTCGCGGAAGAGAACACGTGGTCTGTCCCCCCGCAGCAGGTACAGTCTGGAGCCCGATCCCCAGTACAAATCAACCTGCTACACAGGGGCGAGCTGCTGTAAGTCCCTGCCAGGCAGGCTTTGATTAAGCAAATGTTTACCGAGCACCCATTAAGTGCCAGGCCCTAAAGACAGAGCAGTGAGCACACAAACAGGGCTCCTGCCCATGAGTCTTATAAATTCTAATCCCTGCTCCAGAGACCATGCGCACCTGCCCTCAGGCAAGTCACTGGACCCCTGGGTCTCAGGTTCCTTATCTATGAAACAGAGATTGTGAATTGTTCATCCCAAACCCATGGATTATTCGGATCCATGGATTAATGATGTTTTAGGGAAGAAGGTTCTGGCAGAGGGCCTGCATTCAGTAAGTGGTTAATGAATGTGTATCCTCTTCTGCTCCTCTTTCCTATTATAAGGCAGGGGCACTGAGGGGCTCTGGAAGGAAATTTGGAGTTTCTTACCCACTGATTTCCTTCATGTGGCCAGTTTATTAAGTGAACATCAGGAAGAGCTTTCTTCTTCTCTCCCTTCCGACGTTGCCCTGTCAAATTTCCCTTCCTTGTCCCTGGACAATATCTCAAGCAGGTCCCAGAGTTTTTCTGGTTGCCTTTGGGTATCTGAACAATCTCCTCTCCAGGTAACAAGAAGTCTAGTACAATCTAAATGAAAACGTGGCTCTTTCCCAACTCTGTGTATGTCCTCTGTCTCTGGCTGAGGTTTGAGCTGTGGAGCCAGAGAGCAGAAGAGGGCTGGAAGAGGGGTTTGCTTGCCTTCTCCTATCTACCCTTCCTTCCCCTTGCCTTCCTGTGTCTGGTCCCTCCAGAACTGGGCGGGGGAGTGGGGAAATGGAATAGGACACTACTGGGGAAAGGGCGGATGCGGACTCAGGAATGTGAGTAATGTCGTTGTTAACTGGCTTAGGGAGCCCTGGATGGCCGGTGTGGCCTAGTGCACACACGGCCTAGTGCACATGGGCACAGTTTGGCTTCCACATCCTGTGGGGTGGCCTCTCACTCCTCCTGGGAACCTGCCCTCCAGCGTTCTCATGCAAGTCTGGTGTTGAAGTCCTACCTCCCTGGTGGGCAGCCCAGGCTCAGCCTGGTTACCACTCACTGGCCATTTGCCACACTATTGAGGAAAGGTCACACTCTCTCAAGGTTGCTGCCCTCCTTGCTCTGAAGGCAGGGGTATCTCTTCTCATCAGGTGAATCCCCAGCTTCTTGGGAACACTTGTCCTTCAGTCCCAAGGTACAGCACATGATGGAGAGAGGGCACTATGGGTTTCCATGAGGACTAGTAGGCACCTGGTTGGGAATAAGATGCCAGCCCCCCTTCTCGAAGACAACTTCAACCTCTCTGAGTGATTCCAGACAATCTTTCCCCTGGCTGCCTTTATTCACCCTGGAAGTAGGATCCCCAAGGATGGTGTTAGTCACCTCTTAACCAGTCCAGTGTAGACAGCTCAGGCCCTGCTTTACAAAGTGGGAACACCTGGCCTCAGCTTTGGAGCCACAGACATACCTCCAAGCCTGTAAGAACTGTCCCTCTTAGTATCTCATCCTGCTCATAAAGAGGAGAATGACTCTGGGTCCCAAAAGCTGAGACATTCACCTGCTTGGGGGCCCAGATGACCTCTGAACCATTCTTGCTTGGGGAATCAGTAACTGGAAAGAGGTGCTGTCTTGTCTCTCCTCTGTATCCCTGGCTCAGACAAGAAGGAGGATATGAAGAGAAGAAGTCCCCTCTACTTAACACAAATGATCTCATCTTTGAGGAGCTTACACGTTTCAATACTCTCCTTTAGAATGTTTTTAAGTTTTCTATTAGTCATCGTTGGCAGGTAATTGGTGAAGGGCACCCTCTTTGGTTACAAAGGCAAACAGTAGCCCTAGACGGTATGTGTCCATGAAGACCCACTCGTCCACTATCCGTGTGGCCTTGGGACAATGACTTGACATCTCTCTGCCTCCATTAGTGCACCTGCAAGATGGAGACAAGAACAGGTCCCACTTCCTGGGACGTGTCACTCGGAATTAGACCTGGAACCGCATATGTGCGCTGCGGAGATGTTTGCTGGCAGGAGCGAAAGGCAGTAACTGAGTTTCCCCTTCATCTGCCTTCCCTTTGATTGCCAGTGTTTGCTGTTTCAGGATTTCAGTATATTGTTATGTCCTTTCCTGAAGTTTCTTTCCTTTTTGATCCTCGTGAACTGTTCCTTGGAGATATTCATTACCACCAGCCATGAAACTGTCAAGGAACAGACGCACCCTGTGAATGGAGATGTTCACGGAAGATCAGCGGCCGCCGGAGTGAGGCTCCCTGGGTCCCGAACATTTCTTACAGACCCACCAAGTTGCAGACACTGAAATTTCTTCACTTTCTGGCCTGCACTTTGCTTTGTTTTAATTAGCAAGGAATCGGAGCCCAGAAACCTCTCAGAAAGCCAGCCGGATCCTGTAGTGAAAGTGAGTTCTCACGCCCTTTCCTATTTTACTCTCATGACTAGTCCAGGAGCAAGGATGGGCAAGCCTCAGAGCAAAGCAGAATGTGCAGGGCAGAGTCCTCCTTCTCCCCCAGCCTCTCAGCCCCTACCGTTTCCTTTGGAAAGGGCCCCCAGGGAAGGGAAGAAGAAAGAAAAACCTGGGAAACCACAGAAGAGGGAGAGAAGACAGGAATTGCAGCCAGAAGCCAGCGGCCTCCTGTCCACGCCTGACTGCACGGCGGCATGCAGAGCTAGAACCCACGACAGGCACTGCCTCCAAGGGGGGCCTAGGAGAGCAGTGGTGGGAGAAGGAAACCAGCTTCCATAATTTACCAAGAGTTCGCAGTGAGAAAAAGCAGAAGGAAGCTCTTTTCCTGTCCGAGTTCTGTGTTTCATGATGAAGTACTATTTTTTAAAATGTGGCATTACATTTGGGGGGTGGGTGAGGGGCCTCAAGTGTTTCCAGCCTCTTTGAGCCTTCCATCTGCCAGGCCTGCTTCTGGCCCTCAGCTGGGCTCCACAGATGGCTTCGCAGGCCTCGGCTGCCTTAATTCACAACCACTCTCCCACCTGAGAGTTGGCCTCCAAAGTTACAGGAAGAGGATCACTAACCCCCAGGGCAGCAGCACACCCCAATGCAGGGCTGGGAGGCCCCTGTTGGAAGTGGGTGCACAGGAACCCCCCCCATGTCAGTATCTGGGACCCCCATGGCGGCCTGCAGGACACAGTCTCTGGGCACCCACCCCTGATTCTTCACCCCGCGCCATTCAGAAAAAAGGTACAAAGGCTAAGCTAAGCTTCTGGAACCCAGGTATTAACCATGGTTTCAATTTCAACTGATTTCCCAGACCCTGATCAGAATGAGTTAGAAGTTGTACAGCTAGAGGGAGCCCAGAGTCTCCTCATTGGATAGACTGGGGAGATATTTGCACCTGAGGGTTAGAAAGTGAGATGTGTTAGGACTGGAGCTTCCCCATCTCAAGGACAAAAATGGAGAAAAAGGGAGTCTAAAATGGTTATATTTACTTTGGGGGAACTTTAGAGAGAGAGAGAGAGAGAGATAGCAAACACGCAGAAGCACACCCTAGCTCAAAACCTGGGAAACAAAACCTTTTCTACATTCCCCCAAGGCAATTTAAATAATAGACAACACCTCCAAATAGCCCAGGGTGATTCACACCAGAGTTTGGAAAACAGAGGGTGGTTACCGTGGGAACGAGCCCCTCCTTCAGTGCATCCCCCCCCCCCCCATTCTCCTCCACGTCAGCCCACCCTGCAGGTGGCTTTGGAGAGCCTGGGATTCAAAGAGCGGCAGTCCAGCCGGCTCCACTGCCCAGCTGCCGGGCTGTCCTACCTGCTCCCCAGCTGCTCGGCCCTCGCCACCCAGGCCCCGTACCCAGGGCCCCCAGCAGGGGCCGCCACAGGGCTTGCCTCCATCAAGGCATCCGGACCCCCACGGGTCAGTCAGTCCATCAGTCCCGCCTTCAGTATGGCCGCAATTAGGAAACAGCCAGGCTTGAAAGAGGAGGAAGTCTCAGAGCTGGGGGCCCAGCCTCCCCTGTCATCTGCTCTTCAGAAACCCGCGGGGCCTTGTTAGAGACTCCAAATTAAGACCAAATGGGGATGGGCTCTCTGTTCAAGGAAACATCTATTTGTTTCCATGCCTGCTTGAACACAGTTTGCTGTGGTTTCCTAGAGAAGGACTTCCCTTGGTTTTGAAACAGAGCTCCATGGGCTTCTCGGCTTCCCTGGGAACACCTGTTGGAAACCTCCTCGGTGAGGGGAGAAGCCCAACCCTCTCTGAGCGGCTCTCCTCACAACGAAGCACAGATTTGTATCTGATAACTGTGCACAATTCTATTTGGAGGCAAACAACAGAAGAGTTCTGCTTAAGAAAGGTGGCAACTATTAGATCATTCCCCCAAATGTTTCGTACCTTCAAGGAAAAATAAAAGTGCTTTGGCCTACTCATTCTAAGCTCAACTGACAAGAAACTGACTCCTAGCTCTTCAGGGCCGGCCCCTCAAATGAGTGGGGCCTCCAGGCAAGAGCCCCACAGCAAAGGAGACACCACCCACCAGGACTGTCTTCCTTTGATCATCCAAGTGGTGGTACAGATGAGCTGCTGGAAGGAACTCTGTCCCTGGAGGCCACACCCACCTCAAATGCCAGTCTTTACACCACACAAGGGTCTCCCAGGGAAAGAGACTAAGATAGAGCACACATGTAGCAAATAATTCTGTGCGCTGCCATGACCAAACCAAGGTCCCCGGAGGCAGTGTTGAGACGCACATCTGCCCACCTTATGAAACCTTGCAGCAGGGGCCACTTGGGGCTGGACAGTAACGTGGCCCTCCTGGGAGCTCCCAATTATAAATGCCCACCTGGGCTAGGAGGGTTCCGCCGTGCAGCAGGCACTCGAGAAAGTAACCACAAGGCCCAGAGCAGCTTCACTTGGGGGAAGGGGTCTGAACACGGCAACCTCTCCATCCCGAATTGGCGTCACGGTCTCCTGTGCGGAAAGCAGGGTGGACAGGTGAAGAATCTAGCATTGACTATATTGTCTAGGCACGTGCTAGGTGTTCTACACAGGGGGACCCAGGTCGTTCTTGAAATCTATCGATGAGGCAGGTGTTAGGATTCCCATTCCCATCCTTTTGCTTTAAGTTGTTCGCAAGGATTTAAGCTGAGGGAGAGCCTGGGGGATTTGCCTGGGGTCTTGCAGCTAACAGGTGACGGAGTCAGGTTCACTCCAGCTCTGAGTGGCTCCAAAGCCAGGCCTCATCCTTACACTCAGTTGCCCACTCTGGCTTCCCAGGCTTTCTGCGCACTGTCTCCAGGAGGACAAGGTGGCCAGCTAAGCAGCCAGAGGGTGAGGAACTGGGAAGAGGCTGCAGAGTAAACCCCCCTTTCTTCCAAGAGTGGATTCTCTCCCCAACTCCAGCCATCAGCATAGACAAGAGCCTCCACTAAAATACAGTCACACAACTCCCAAATGGCTTCATTTCTCAGGTGTGGAATGGGGAGAGTGAACCCAGTCCAAGTCTTGACGGTCACTCAAAACACTGGGTTTCCAACCCTGCCTAACTAGGGTCCCAGAACCAGTGAGTGTCAGAGATAACAGATTTGAACCTGACCTTTACAGTGACCGCCATCTACACTGTCACCTCGGAAACCTGTGGCTGGCTTACATCATGGATCCCATTTTGCTCATATCGGAAACTCGCAGTAGAAAGAACTTAAGAGTTAGAGGGTCTGAAACCAAAGTCTATCTCCTTCTCACACCCCTTAAGTCACTTGGTTTAGAGGGCAGCCAGCTCTGCCCATGTCACTGCTACCTTGAAGAAGCAGTAATTCATTCATTCATTCAATCATTTATTCAGCAACCAGACATGTATCAAGCATTTACTATATACCAGGCACAGTACTGATCACTACGCACCTACAAGCCACTCGAGAAATCTTATCTAAATGAATGCATATAATGCAAATCATATGGCCATACTAGCGTGTTTAATTCACAAGATTTGGCCTGGAAGGACAAGAGAAGTAGTTTATGTTGGAACCACACTTTTTATAAGACGATAAAGTACGCTTGTGTCCATTATCATGCTTTTTAGATTATCCTTCAGCTTAACTTGAGAGCATGAGCCTGCAAACTCGAGAGGAAGAGGCAGTGACAAATAGCATTTAGTGCCACTGAGAGCTCAGCCTCCCAGCTGGCCACGGTAAGAGGGCAAGGAATAGAAAGAGAAATACTGCCGGATTACTCCTATGAATATGTCTTTAAGCCTGAAGGACTCTAGTTTGGGGAGGCAGGCTCAGCTAGATTAACTGACCTATGCGAGACCACACAGCCCAAAACGGCAAAACACCTGACTCCAGAGCCCATGGATTTTTAAAAAAATATTTTATTTATTTGTTTGAGAGAGAGAAGGCGAGCAGAGAGAGAGCAGGGAGGGATTGGGAGAGGGAGAAACAGACTCCCTGCTGAGCAGAGAGCCCAAAGCAGGGCTTGATCCCAGGACCTCTAGATCATGACCTGAGCCAAAGGCAGACGCTTAACCAACTGAGCCAACCAGGTGCCCAATCCCATGGATTTTAACTCCTACAGTGGGCCGAACTCTTATTTATTTATTTATTTGTTTGTTTGTTTAAATATTTTATTTACTTATTTGACAGACAGAGACCACAAGTAGGCAGAGAGTCAAGCAGAGAGAGAAGAGGAAGCAGGCTCTCTGCTGAGCAGAGAGCCAGACGCGGGGCTCGATCCCAGGACCCTGGGATCACGACCCAAGCCGAAGGCAGAGGCTTTAACCCACTGAGCAACCCAGGCGCCCCCCCTCCCCGCCCCAAACTCTTTTTAAAAAAGGAGCCCAAGTTGGGGAGGCTGTGCCAGTGGGATTAGGTGGGGTTTGTCGTGAGGATACAGGAAGCGCAGAGATGTCGTTGGGTGCAAGTAAACAGCATGCACAGTGATGTCTCAGCAATGGCAGTGGCCGCTGCCATGGTGGCTGGCGACACACGTCATCAGCAGCTCAGCCATGTTTCCTGGAATGTCAGAGATACATTTAGAAAGTACTTCCAGGAGGAAGGCCCTTTTCCAAAAGAGACAGATTTGACTACCTACAAGGTGGTCATTTTTATCATCATTCTCTAGACAAGGAAACGGCGCCTCTGGGAGGTCATTCAATTAACTGTTGGTCACACAGAGAGGAAACTGGGGAGTGGGCATTGGAACCCATAACTTTCTGACTTTCAAATACGCATTGCTTTATAGGACCCTCTTCTGAAGATGACCAAGAACAGAGGAAGGAATTCTTAGAATTCTTCCTCTAGTCGGGTGGTTCTCGAACTTTGGTGATTAGACCTGTGTTTAAGCAGCCACAAGAAAGTGTGGTAAAGCTACTGGAGAGGACAGGGAGGTGGGTTAGCTTCTCCTCAGAAGACCCAGGCAGCAGGAGAGGCAGGAAAGGCAAGGCGCAGGGTTGGAGGTGAGCAGGAGGCCAAGGAAGGGCTTGTGGTCCACGTTAGGTCACCTCCTGGCTCTGCCACTCAAACCTTAGGCAAACTTCCAGATCTTCCGAGCCTCAGTTTCTAGAATGGCAGCCCTACAGCTTTTGACAAGCGTGGCTCTGCTGATGATCTTAGTTGAGTTATGCTCCAGACATTGTTACAATGAAATGAGACCATCTATACGGAGAACCTTGGCACACAGCCCGGATCCTACTCGATGAACATCGGGTGTTCTTACCCAAAGCAGGAAGCAAAGTGTTTGAGAGCTCTGGAATGATCTTTCCTAAATGGACCAGCTCCCTCCCTCACTGCCTGTGAACTCCAAACAACTTCCTTAACCCTCTGTGACTTATTTCCTCACTCTTCAAAACAGGGAGAATGAGAGTCTCTACCTTAGAGGGTTAGTGTGAAGATCAGATAAGACATGCATACGAAATACCTTGCAGGGTATGGCAGGGCCCGAGTGTTCCTGAAAAGAGCCCACATTATTAGCACCAAATGGGGTCAAAGTTACTGAGAGCTGGCCAAGAGCAGGTAGGTCTGCGGGGTGAGAGAGTGAGCTCCCCGTCTGTGGCGGTGCTCAGCCAGAGGCTACAGACCATCTGTCAAGGGTAGGTGGAGAGGATTCCCATATGAGGTCAATGGCAGGGCTCGCTGACCTCTAAAACCCTGCCTGTCACTCCCATGCTGTGACTCTCAGTTTGAATTAATAGAGAAGACACTGACCCATCAGTCCGACACATCAGAGGTGGAGAAATTATTTCCTGGCTTAGTTTTAAAAATCAAAGCCCCTTTTCAGCCAAAGGCAATTACAGACTGATCCTCAGTAAGGCAGAAGCATATTTCAATTGAAAAATGGCATCTTCCTAGCCATTGCCATATGGAGCCAGGACACCAGGTGGCCAGGGCTGAGACCAATCACAGGGTCCAATTGGAACTAAATAAAATGACCCCCTGGAGGAAATGGCTCCAGCGAGGCCCACAAATCCCCATGACATGTCATTTTGGCATGTCCCACATCAGCCTGGACCTCGTGCTCTGCCTAACGCCTGAGGCTCAGTCCCTTCCCTCCAGTGGGACCAAGAGATGAGGGGCCTCAGCTGTGAGCGCATCCCAGAGTAGAGGAGGAGCCCCTGGGCACAGTGAAGCGGCCCTGGCCTCAGCCTGCTGCTGTAGAGAGCCCCAGGGACAGTCAAAATCACCCAGGGACCGTGCCACGGACTGCCAGCCCAGAGGTGGACCACAGGGCCCAACACTTTCATGTGTATGAAAACTCCAGCCCCGCTGAATGCCAGCTCCTTCTCTGGGCAGTAAAGTCTCAATACAGCCCAATAGCTCTCCTTCCCTATATCCTGGAGCAACTTGTCTTTTTCCCTTGTTATGGGAAATCGGGTCACATGTTTGCTGTAGAAGATGGGATTACAGCCACTGGAAGGTGGAGCTTTGTGCTGCTGCTGGAACACTATGAGAGGACGTGCCCCCCCCGGGGACCCCCCCCCCCCCCCCCCAATCCAAAGCAGCAGTCAGGAACTCTACCTCCACCTCTGGCTTAGGGCCTATGAGTGCAAGAGCGGGACCCAGTTAGGACTTCCTCTAGCTAGCGTCCCTGCATTGACCCAGTGTGGGCTAGCACTTAGGAAAACGTGATCTGGGTTGTGCAAAAAAGGATCCTCACTTGGAATGCACTGAGTTACACATTTCTTTCTTGCAGGACTTCTAGAACTTTTAATAAAGTAAAATGCATTGGGAATCTCCAAGAAAGGGATTGGGGTGGAGTGAGCAGGTATACTGCACATTCTCAGACTGGGTCTCAAGGAGTGTCTGGAGGGAAACACTAGCAGAACTTGGAGAGTGGTATTGGGACACTGACTAGCCCTGGAGGTCTGAAACTGTTCTATAGCTTACCAGAAGCCGGACTTACTTGAGCTTTGGTTTTACCTTGTTTAATGGGAACAATTATATTTACCCTGCAGAATTACCAGGAGCATTTGTAGCTAAATGCCTTAATGTCTACAGAAGACTTAGTGCCTGGGCTAGTAATAAGTGCTCAATAAATGGTTGTAACTTTTATTGTTGATACTGTTACAATTTCATCGTGAAGCATGAACTAGAAAAAGGGTTTTGGGTTTGTCTCTAGAAAGAGGGAGGAGAAGGAGTCTTGACTGCGACTTGGGGAGATGCCCCAGAGACAGGCTGCTCCTGGAGGTGGAGGACAGCAACCACAGAAGAAGGCAGGCCACGTCCTCCGTCCTGCAGCTCTGCAGCCTAACAAAGAAAGGGCTTTAGGGGCTCAGCCAGGCCCTTCATGGATGGTGGCTGGGAATAGCCAATCGTGTTTACCCCCTCAGTTGCTGGGAACAATTGTCCCTCTCAGATGGCCTATTGTCTCCAGTAACACAGGCACATAACTCCCATTGGCGCTGATGGGATTATGCGTTCCTATCAAGCAAGAAACAGAGCCCAGGCTTGGATAAGGGATGGGGGCGCAGTGGGTCCCCCTTGGCGACCTATCGCAATGTAGCCATTCGTTTGATTATCAGCTGAACACAGTTAGGCCTCTTTCAAGAGAACTATTCAACCCTGAGCATGTGTAGCCTGGCTGCTTCTTGATAACTTTTCAGGGAGTAGACTAATTGCATCAAATTTGGGATGCAGTAAAAAGGCTTCAAAATGCCAATGACATTAAATCTTGAATCAAAATGGCAGCTGATAATGGCTTTCCAAATGGCTGTGTTGTGTCTGTAGTCTTCAGTCTTTTTGCACCCACCCCCCACAAGAATGTTGAAAAAACATTTGTGAATTGTTAGACGGATTATCTAGAAGTTGTCATCACGCATGTACACAGTTTCCTTTGTGTTAATGGATAGGAAAAAACGCTATATGTTTTCTAAGATGAAACAGAAGTAGGTATCATTGGAATAAATATTTTAGGTTGTGATTTTAAAAAATAAGTTTGAACAACCTTCATAGAATAAAGCACGTCAAATAGAAAGGAAAGCACATATAAGTTTTACCCATGGATTTTACCAATATAGCTTGAAAGGAAATGGTAGTCTTGAAAAACATCCAAGTACCTTGAGAAGGTCAAGGTATCACCAACCTATACTGCTTTGTACGTTCTGGATTCAAGGTCTCTCAACACAAGCTCAATGACTTTATTTCCAGCACTATGCTTTGCCTATAACAGGAATATGCACAATGCAGGGAAAGGCAAGAAGTTCTGTGTTTAAGGTGCCCTGTTAATCATTAAAGATGACTTACTCTTGGGGTGCCTGGGTGGCTCAGTCATTAGGCATCTGCCTTCGGCTCAGGTCATGATTCCAGGGTCCTGGGATGGAGCCCCCACATTGGGCTCCCTGCTCAGCAGACAGCCTGCTTCTTCCTCTCCCCTCCCCCTGCTTGGGTTCCCCCTCTCTCTGTGTCTCTCTCTGTCAAATAAATAAATAAAATCTTTTTTAAAAATAAAAATAAAGAGATAACTTACTCCAAACTAACATTTCAACTTCTCCCTTTTATACCTCAGGTGGTCTGAAATCCAAGGGCAAAACATCCTAGTAAGATTTGGGATGAGAGGGTTTACTTGTTGTCAGGTGGGAGCAGAGCCTATGTGAACCCTTCTGGATAGCTTTCCTTCTTGGGCAGATCAGTCTTGGGAGAGTAGAAAGACAAGCTGAATGTCTGGAAATTGATGCTCTCCAAACGATGCATGCATACTTAGCCCTGGAAAAATCTTCACCCCAGCCTGAAGGTTAACTATCTCAATGAGACCCAGGACACAGAACTTGGAGAAACTTGTGACTTTTCAACAGTAAGGCTGCCTGGGTATCACAGAGACCCATACAGACTGGGGGCGGGGGAGAGGGAATGAATGACAAATGACACAGGGCTCTTATATTACATTTTATTCATATATTTAGCAAACGAATACCTTTCTATCTGTCAGGCACTATTCTAGATGTTGAGAATATTGTATTGAACAAGACAACATCATTGATATAATGGCCTTAATATCTAGTGGAAAGAAAATTTTTTTAAGGATTTATTTATTTGAGAGAGAAAGAGAGAGCACATACAAGAGGGGCAGAGGGAGAGGAGAGAGACTCTCCTCCCTACGTGGGGCTTGATGTCAATACACTGACCTCACAACCTGAGCCAAAACCTTGAGTCAGATGCTTAACCAAGTGTGTCACCCAGGTGCCCCAGGAAGATACATTTAAAAAAAGATACGTTTTTTTTTTAAAATGTCAGTATCTTAGTGGTGAATTGACACTATAGTTTTGCAAGTTTTGACACTTGGGGGAAACCGGATAACGGGTAAACAAGATCTCCCTGTATTATTTCCTACAGCAGCTTGTGAATTATTTCAAAATAAAAAGTTTAATTAGAAAATGGTAGACATTACATAAATAAAACACAAACCAACATGCACTATGACATGAAGCATAAGTATAAATAAGAATGCTGTAATTTGAAAATAAAACAGAGGACTGCACTAGGACATGAATGGTGAGGTTCCAAAGCTTGATTGGCCAGGAGAGATGATGCAGAAAAGGTCAGGGTTAAGCTGAAAGATAGACATGTGCCATGTGGGCCAGGCCACTCCAGAGAAGTCACAGCTTGACTGGGTTACTGGGCCTTAACCCAGGACCTTCCAATGTCAATGATATTTAGATATGGTAACCAAAAAGCAAAGAGGGATTCTTCAATGGGCTGAGATGCTCTATAATTTTCTCATCAAACCTACCGCCGAGCACAAATGTTGCAGAAGGGACAGTGAGGTAGGGGACCTGGTCTGGGTTCTGGCCCCTTCCCTGAGAAGACTCAAAACTTCGCCAAGTTGCTAATTCCTCTGGAACTCAGGAGCTTTCCCTGCAAAATGCAACCTCCAGGCAAGTTCTTTCACATACCTTTTCCCTCCCAATCCTCACAGCACCCCATGAGGGAGGTGCTATCATTATTTTCACATACCCACAGACATAGAATTGCCGAGGCCACATAAAAAAATGGCAAAATCAGGACTTGAGCCCAGCTCTGTTTGACTTGAAAAAGGCGCTTGGACTAGATCTGATATAAATGGGAGTTTGTGTCCAGAGTTCAAGAAAGCCAGGCTGGAGATGGATGGCAAATGCGACCATATCCAGAATTCACTGAAGAGCAGGAAGAAAAGAGGGAGTCAACTTGCTAGCTGATGACATATGACCCCTTCTAAAGCCCCAGAATGAAACCACCAGCCTCAATGGCTTCGCCAGGAGAAGCCAAGCAGCAGCAGGGGTAGGGTGCATGGAGAGAAAGGGTATTTGGGCGATGGGTGTGAATCCAGGCTCCACTCTTTGTCAGGTTGTGTGCCTTGCTTGGGTAAGTCACTTACTCACCCTGAGTCCCCTGTCCTCAGCTGTAAAAGGGGGGTGACAAATAGACCTAATTATAAACCTGCCCCATGAAGTTTTGGGAAGTTAGCTTAGAACATCAGCTGGCACCGTCTGGATAGTCTCTCCTCATGTTGGATGCTCTTATTATGATTAGTATTATATGGTGTTGGTACTGTTGCTGTTATTATCGGGTGGGTGAAAATTAAATAAATACTGTATGAAGCAGCACCCACACTAGCATCCTTACAAGATTCTATGGGTTTTTATTTTCTTTAACTTGGACATTATCGTTTTATTTTTCCAGCCTTATTGAGCTAAAATAGACATTTACCATTGTCTAAGTTTAAGGAGTACAATTTCATTATTTGACATCTGTGTGTATTGCCACATGATACCGGCATAAGTCCACTTAGCATCTCCATCATCTCGCCTGGTTACATTTTGCATGTGTGTGTGGTGTGATCTGCTCTCTTCACAACTAATACACAATACCACATTGTTACCCGTAGTTACCACCTTGTCCGTCACATCCCCAGGACTTTCTCATCTTAGAACTGGAAGTTTGTATGCTCTGACCCCCTTCACTCACTTATTCCCCCCCTGCCCCCCCCCCCCCCCCCCCCACTTCTGGTAACCACCAGTCTGTGCTCAATCTCTACAAGTTTGGTTTCTTCAGATCCCACATGTAAGTGAAATCATAAAGTATTAGTATTTGTCTGACTTCCTTCACTTAGCATAACGCTCTCAAGGTCCATCCATGGTGTTACAAATGGCAGGATTTCCTTCTTTTTTATGGCCAAATAATTTCCCTGTGTGTGTCTTTGTGTACCACATTTTCTTTACCCATTCTTCCATCAATAAACACTTGGGCTGTTTCCATATTGTAAACAATGTTGCAGTGAACATGGGAGAGCAGACATCCTTTCAGGTAAGTGTTTTCATTCCCCTTGGATAAACCCCCAAGAGTGGAGTCACTCAGTCATTCGCTAGTTCTATTTCTAATTTTTTTGAGGGACTTCTGTACTGTTTTCCATAGTGGCTGCCCCAATTGCATTCCCACCAATGGTGCAAAGTGTTCCCTTTTCTCCACATCATCACCAGCGCTCATTATCTCTTGTCTTTTTGTGAATAGCCATTTTAACAGGTGTGAGGTGATAGCTCATTGTGGTTTTGATTTGCATTTCCCTGATGGCTAGTGTTGTTGGTCCACTGGCTTTTTTCTTCAACACAAATGAAAAGTTGTTACTAGACCCCTAGGGACTCCTTTTAAAATCTCCTTCCCACCATGAACCTTGCAATTTGAAAGCCATTGTCTCCTATAACAAGTCAATTTTTGAAAGGTAATTAATTAATGTTTCCATTTTTCATTAATCAAGGCTCTGTACAATTGCCAATCCAAACTCCTGCTCTCCAGGAAATAATCAGTTTCCATGCTCGCCAGTTATAACTTTTGTCAAAAGCAAAGACATCTGTGCCCAAGTACACGTCCCTACAATCTGACTAGGATGAAGTAGAAGATACCAGCTGGGTTTTGGGGAATGCTAAAAAGGGCTCCCAGTAGCCACTGCCATCATCCTAAAGCCCAAGGACACTAACCTGAAAACATGGGATAACCTTAGACCTAAACTCCTAGAATCTAGGTCAGGGCCTAGGCTAGGGATCACGTCTAGATTCTGCCACTAACTGCATGTAAGACCTGGGAGAGGTCACTTAACTCTTCCATGGTTCAGTTGGAATACCATTGACCTTGGAAAGTGCATAAGGGTTAGTAGTAGGTACTGAACAAATATCAAATCTCTAATTTGTTTCCCAAACTTTAGTGAGTAATACAACAACTGGAGGATCTTGTCAAAATGCAGATCCTTTCCATGTGTGGTCTGGGGACAGAGATTTTGTAGTTGTATCATGAACCCAAGTGAGCTAATGGTGCTACTGATCCCTGGACCACAGCTAGAGTAGTAATGGTCTAACACACCCTCCAGAGGGGGTCTTAAAAGACAGGTCAGAGGGGTTGGATCTAGGAGATCCTAGCTCTAAAGCAGCCAGCATGATGCAGTAAAGAGAAAGAAGTCCTTGACACTGAACGGACCTTGATTTTAATACCAGTGGACCTCTTGGCATCTGGGTCACATTAGGGAAGTTGGTTAATTTCACCAAGACTTGGCTTTCTCTTTTGGAGACTGGAGACAAAACTGTCTATACCTCATTAGATGGCTTGATATAGTACCAGGCACCATGCACATAGAGCCCCTAACGTAGGACTTGGCACATAATAGATGCCCAGAAAATGTTAGTCTCTACTGATTGCCTAATCTTCAACTACTGGTAATCTTCAACTACTATTTGTGACCTGAATCAGGTTACTTAACATTTCTTGGCCTGGGGTTGAAGCCTGTGAGCTACCCTGCCAGCTTTTCTGCTTCTGTTTTCCTAGTTATGATCCTGGGTCCTAATATATCTGTGAACACTGCCTCTGGTCCTTCCTCAAAGTAAGTATCAAGGGGTCAACACTCCTGACCTCAGGGACACATATGTCGTGTGCTTGCCTGGGGCCCAGCTGAGCAGCAAGAAGATCGATCTGCATGTTGTTGGGAGTTGAGAACCCTAATTCTCAAACTCCTGATTTGGGCCCATTGTACCTTAAATGTCAATATGGAATGGAGTTTGGCTCAGAAATGATGAGCCTCGATGATCAAAGGAGGTGGATGAAACTGCTGAGATATAATTTATTAATAAGAGATAAAGAGAATGTTAATTAGGGCAGAGCTTGCAAGACAGCAAATTCCCAAAGTAAAACTTTAAGGAATGCTCAAATGATTACCATTTTAATTAAAAGTATATCACCCATGCAAATGGCAAGCCACCCCTTCTCCAGGGGTGCAAGCCATCTGAAATGCAGATCTAGCTGCATCTTCCAGAGGGCCAGAGGCTCTCAGCTGCTCAGCTTAGGCTGAGCTGTAGTCCCCACCCGATCCTCACCTAGGTGTCTATTACCTGTCAGGAGTGGGGGATCCTCCTCTATGCCCCGTGCCCTTTCTTTGAGGGGTGAAGTGCGGCCATATCTCCCGCCACTACAGCTTGCTATAATAGATGCTCTGGGACCTAGGATGCACACAACCTCCCCTCACCTCCCTTTTCCTTCTAGCAACCTCCTACCGGTTCTCCCTGGTTCCCATCTCACCTGCTGTTCCCACCGCTGCCTGAGCCATCTTGCTAAGATGCTAATCTATCACATCCCTTGCCCATTTGGAAAACCTCCAATATGTCCTTGTTAACCACACCAGGAGGAATAGCGAGGAGCTCCCAAGTCCTTACTGTTCGCCAGGCACTGTACTAAGCACTCATTTTACTTTCACAACAACCCAACAAGACGAATGTGAATCCCGCTTCAAAAATGAGAAAATAGAGGTTAAAAGATGTGACATTTCTGGGACAGTCACATAGTTCGGTCGTGTCAGAGTAAGGATTTGAACCAAGGTCTGAGATGAACTTCAAAGCCTACGTTCTTAAGCTTTAGCTTATGCTGCCTTGGTGGCTCCTTTTTGCTATGGGGTAGGGTGACAGTATCCTCATTTGAGAGTCAGGGCCTCTCGGAGTTGGCCTCAAGTACTCCACACCCTCACCTTCCCCCACCCTCATGGCAGACATTAGATGGGTACTCTTCCAGCACAGAGCTTTGTGTTATGTTCCTTCCCTGGCCCCTGGGTGTCACCCATGATCCCCTGTATCCCCGTGACTAGGTAGGGACTGTGCATTCCCCCTTTCCCTCTAACTACCTCCCCAGAGGTCTTTCTTCACCTGCCAGGCAGGTTTACCTGTTGATCCCTTTCCATGCCCCCGTACCTCCCTATCCTCACTTCATTGCTCTCCCTCCACGAGGCACCTAGTTCCCAGGAGGTGGGCACTGCGCTCTTCACCGTGACGTCCTCAGCCCCTAGCACAGTGCCTGGCACAGAGGAGATGTTCAGTAAGTGCTCGCCCAAACCGTTCAACCCACAGTGAGCCATGCACCGCAGTTGGCACTGCAGATATAGCAAGGAACAGACTAGCCCAGGTCTCTGTCCTTGGGAAGCTTACAGTCTAGTGGGGGAGGAATGTAAGAAACAAATAAGCAAATTAATAAATAAGATGATACCAGAGGGTGGAAAATGCTGAAGCAGAGAGCTACAGTGAGTTGTAACAGGAATGACCACCAAGGAGGGCCCACAAGATGGCGCAACATGAGTAGAGACATGAATGATGAGAAGGAGATGCATAGCTGGGGAGGTCAATAAGTGCAAATGTCCTGAGGTGGGAACACGTTTGGTGTGCTCGAGGATAAGCAGAAGGTACCTGGCAGGGATGGAGAGGCGTGAGAGAAAGCACCAGTCCCAGAGAAGCTTTCACTGTGAGGTGGCTCCAGAGGACAATTGTTAAAAGGACAGGGAGAACCTGGTTACACTGGAGCCCAGCTTTCACCCAGCCCCGTGGCCACACGCCACAGGCAGAATTCTCAGGAAGTCCCCAGGACAGGCAAGCAAGCAGGTAGCTGATCTTTTTAGGAGGGTGAGGAAATTGTTCACATTAATGGTTCTTAATGCTGGGGAAGAGGCTGGTGCAGTTTTGCTCCTCGGGCAACATTTGGCAATGTCTGAAGATATTTTTTGTTGTCCCATCTGAGGTGGAGGTGGGGTGCTACCAGCGTCTAGTGGGTAGAGTTGAGGGGGGCTGCAGAACATCCTACAATGCCCAGGATGGTCCCCCAGTGCCAAGATTTACACTATAACCCTCACGCGAAGGGTTGACAGCAACTGACTCTGGTCAGCTCTGTGACTAGGCCTAAGCCAACAGCCAGCTCTGTCCCCTCACTCAAACTCACTCCAATCTACTTTTTCCCTCCCACCTCCTGCTCAAGGAATCATCTCATGGAAACAGAGAACACCAAGTAACCTTTGCCAACCTCTCTCTGATCAAGGGAACACCATTCAGCACCACTCTCTGTGGACACCAGCCCTCGACATGCAAAAACATGGTCTAAGAGAGCACTGGACTCAGTCCACAGGATTCGGTATGAGTTACCTCCACACCCAGTGTCAGCTGTCTCTCTCTCTCTCTCGACCTTTCCAGGAGACACTCCATTTCCCATAAGAGCATAGGAGGCCCTGAAACAAATTCCCTTCCCCATTTCTGTGTGCCAATACCCTGAAGTTCATTTGTTATATTACAGGAAGGGGCTGCCCATGGGCTCTGACCGGGGTGCGATGAAGTTTAGTTTGAGAATTATGTGTCAGTGCCACACATCAGAGACAGGAGGCTTGGTGGAATCCAGAGACCTAGGCTTTTTTTTTTTTTTTTTTTTTTTTTAAGACGCTATTAATCTATTTGGGAGAGAGAAACAGACTCACTCTCTTCTCCTGAGGGGGCCCCCTATGCAGGGCTTGATCTCATGACCTTGGGATCATGACCTGAGCTGAAAACAGATGCTTAACTGACTGAGCCACCCTGGTGCCCCTGGAGCCCTTTAAATACCCTGCTTTGCAGCCTGGCTCTACCACCAGAAATGGCCTGAGTGCTTCTCCACCTCAGCTACCTGAGGTGGAAATGAGACTAATAATACACGTCCTCTGAATGATCTTTATATATATATATATAATGTGTATATATATATATACGTACATATAGTATAGATATTACATCATATATATATACACATATATATACAGTAGAAGAGTAAAATATTTTTATTATATTTTATTTCTTTTAGAAAAACAGATGCCTGATAGAGACTGTGTCCAAGTCTTGAAGGGATCCAACCTGGGCAATTTTGTAGAACAGCTTGAGAACAACAGCCACCCCTGAAGACCGCATTAATACCCACAAGACAGATTGCAGCCGGCATCACACACCTGGAAAGTGCATGCAGCAGACCTGGTGGAACCTTCCAGGCCAGAGAAGTCACCTCAGAGGGAGGGAGCCAGTACATCCGGGCATGCGGTGAGGCAGGACAAGTGAAAGTCCTGCGGAGAGCGAGGGCTAACTCTGCTGGCTACAGAGTGTAGCCAGGTGCCCACATATCGGGGCTCCGGGGGTGAAGTGCAGGTATGTAGACTCAGATGGCTCCCTGGCAATGAGCTGAGCGAGGTACAGTGCTGGGCAGAGGACTACTGGGGCTCAGAGCCCCACTAACGTGTTCTCGGCCATCTTCGTGTTTGCCTTAGCCAACTCTGGCTGTAGTGCTTAAGGAATTTCAGGATCAAAGTGGATGCCATTCAAAGCATTCTTTGGAACTTCTGTTCTGAGCAGCTGTCAAAACTGACAAAACCTACGGACTGCTTAGATGTCAGCTTTCTAAGAGAACCCCCGTGGCCCTTCAACGGTCTGAAAAGCAGCTAGAGCTCCCGAAATGTGATACCCAGAGGGAGACCACTGACAAACAGGGTCCAGACAGGTTTTTGGGTTCTGGGCCCTCTGACCTTCCTCAAGATGACTAAATCATTGTTTATGATGATTAACACTTATATAAATTGCCTCTCAGACGCTCAAAGTGTGGCAGCTAGTGTTGATTTCACAATGCTGGAGCAGGAACAGGGCTCAGGGGTTCCTGTGTCCAATCTTCGTTTGTAGGTGCAGGAACGGAGGCCCAGAAAAAGAAGAGACTGTCTGTGTTCTGGGTTTGAGGAGGGTAGAGCAGACATCATAGGCATGTATCGCTGATGAGGAAACTGAGGCCAAGCCTGACCCCAGGTGAGCCTTCCTGGATGGCAGGTGCTGGGTTATGTCGTGTGTTGTATCCAAGGCCTTGATTCTGACCTTCACACCCTCAGACTGAAGCTTCTCCCTGGGATGGTCTCAGTGGCATCTGCCTATAAAGAAGAGGTTTACCTGCCTGACTGCATTTGGCTGGAACAGGATGCGCATGTGCCTGCTTGAAACACTGCTGGCCAGTGGGCGGAGTCTTTTTACTTCCCTTTCTTTCTCTTCTCTCTGGGTTCCATCACTCCCCCAGTGATTTCATTACCTTCCATCACCTTTAGTACCATCTCTACAATGGAAACTCCCAAACTCACTATATCCTGTTGATTCCAAGACACATTTTAATATCTTTGAAGTTGGGATGTGCCCTAGTTTAACTGGCAGTGTGTTTTCGTAGTAGTACATAAAATGACAGTGGTCTCCCAATCGGGGGCATCTTCTATCTGATGAAATATGGTACGTATTTACTGCAGAACACCCTCTGAATTCCAGACTCATAAATCACAATGGTTTTTCAACATCTCCCTTTGGGATGGGGAATAAACACCTCCAACACAAATCATAAAATTGAATTCCTGACCTTCTGGCCTGCCCTATCTCAGCAACCAGCAATTCCATCCCTGCAGTCATTCAGGCCAAAGTCTGGGAGTCACCCTTGACCCCCACTTTCTTTCCCAATCTACCTCCAATCTATCAACAAGTTTCACTGAGTCACTTCAGAATAAATCCTGAATCCACCCACCTCCCACTGATTCACCACCACTGCCCTGATCCAAGCCACACTGGTCCCTCACTGGATTCTAGCAATCACCACCACTCTCGGTCCTGGAACTGCCCTGACCCCCTGCAGTCTCCACTCAGGGAGCAGCCAGAGGGGTCCTGTGGTTAAGACAGGACCACCCCAGCTCCCTGACCCCTGCCTCACTACTCTGTTTAATTTTTAAAATAACTTATAATTGGCTGAAATTATACATAGTTACCACTTTCTGCATTTATTGTCTATTTTCTCCGGTGGAATGTGAGCCCCGCGAAGGCATGGATTTTTGTCTCTGATGTTCAGTGACTAATCCCTACCCTCTGGACCAATGCCTGGCATGCAGTAGGTACTCCGTAAATATTGCTTGAATGAATTCTTTCCCGCAGGATGATGCTTTTGAGTTAGCACTGAAGTCAGACCAACCTGGGTTCAAATTCCGAATCTACCGCCTTGTGGCTGTGTGACTTGGGAAATTCATTCAGACTGTCTGAACACGTCTTCCACACGACGGGGATGAGAACACTACCTCTCGGGGCTGATGGAGGCTTCAAAGAGTAAAGGTTCACAACGTATCCTCATCGGGCCTCACACTCAGCAGGTCTTCCCCTGTCTTTTATTTCTAGTATTACTATTGTATTCCAACCTCTAGAGCAAGAGCAGCTCTGAGGCTTGTCACCAAAGCTGGGCACACGTTAGGCAGAGGTGAGCCCAGCTGTGTGTGTGTGTGTGTGTGTGTGTGTGCACTTGGTGGGCGGGAGGGCAGGCTGGGATTCCTGTCCCTGCGATGTCATACATCAGCAGCCCGACCTCGGGGGAGCTATCTCACCCCTCTGAGCTGCGGTGTTCTCACGCATGAAGAGGAGATAATGATCACATCTATTTTCTATGATTGTTAGGAGCATTTCTGGCGCAAGCACAGAGCACATGGCAAATTCTAAGCAAATATTAACTCACGTTATTACCACCGAACTAGCTTCTCCCACAAACGCAATGCTCACTGCCTGGGCCCTGATGCCCCAGGCGGAGCTCTGAACTCCAGCTTAGCCTGCCTTCCTGCTGCCACACAGGGTGGAAGGAGCTTACAGTCCCTTTCCTGTAACCACAATAATCCCCAGAGAGACAACCACAGGGCGCCCAGCCCTATCCCGAGGCAGTCCCCACACCTGCCTCCTTGCCAAGGTGGCCAAATGCTAATGCTGGGCTCTGGTCCTCCTGCCTGTGACCTCTGACCATTCCCAGCAGCGACCTGGTGAGGGTGGTCCTCCTGCTGCCACCAGCGTGCTTTGCTGGGCTCAGGACTTCCGCGGGAAGAAGGGCAGTGGGGAGGGAGCCTCTTGAGTTTTCCATTCTCAATGTTCCGCATGACCTTCCAGCAACTTCTACATAGGCAGCAAGGGAGCTCAATGGTAGAAAGCAGATCTTTTTTTTTTTCCCTTTCTCTCAAGAAACACTATTGTTCCACTTGAAATTATCTTCCTCACTGGAACCCCAGTGACTCAGAAGCCAAAACAGCCATTCAAAGCAGGGTGTCCCCCAATCTCATCACCTGACCCCTGAGTGATTTCAGGAGGTTAGACAAAGTGGGAGAGACCCAGGGCAAGGGGGCACTGCAACCCACAACCTGCCCCCACCCCAGGATCCCACCCTACCCCAGCCACCACCCTAGGGAAGGCCCATTTGTTCCCCTGTGTGGGAGCTCCGGCGGGGGAATCAGCCAGGAAATGTTCCTGCACTCCTGCGGCTTACATTCAGAGAGCAGAGATGGGCCATACAGGAAGATACAAAGACATAAACAAGGGAATTTCCATGAAGGCAAGAACTCTGAAGGAAAAGAAAAAAGGTCAGGACACCTGGATGGTTAAGCAATTGCCTTTGGCTCAGGTCATGATCCTGGAGTCCCGGGACTGAGTCCCACATCGGTCCCCCTGCTCGGCAGGGAGTCTGCTTCTCCCTCTGACCTCTCCCCTCTCATGCTCTCTCTCTCTCATTCTCTCGCTCTCTCTCAAATAAATAAGTAAAATCTTTAGAAAGAAAAAAAAAAGGTGACGTGTTAGAGAATTATTGGAGCTGGTGAGGGTCTCAGCTGCCACTTTGGAAAGGGTGGTCTAGGAGGACCTCCCTGAGGAGGTGACATTTCCATATCCCTCACTTAAGTGCACACTCCCTTGAGGTCAGGGAGTTGTGTGTATCCCCACACAAACCTAGTGCCCAGCGAGACCTCGGGGATCCACACCACATGTTAAACACTGACATCAGCAAATGCAGTGAGATGCAGCTGTCTGGAGACCTCAGTGCACTTAACCTTGTGACTAATTCAGTAACGTCAGCTTGCGCTTTCTGAGCCTCAATCCAAGAAACAGGCTACTGTGAAGTCTTAATGTGTTGCCAACAAGATGAGAAAAGTGAAGACAGTGTTGGGACTTCTCATACAAAAATCTGAATCCATTTAGCGTAAAGTTCTGCTGTTTACACTGAGATTACAAGGTGTTTGAGTGTGTGTATATGTACACGTATGCACACACATGTGTATGTGTGTGTGCTAAGAAGTCCTTTCTTTTATGAAATGATGGAAGTGTTCCTTTTTTGAGTTTCTTTTTTCTTCAATGTCCTTACTTTGCAGAATAAGTTTCTTCCCATTCTTTTTTTTTTTTTTTGTCTTTTAATTTTTTTATTTTTTATAAATCTTAAAAGATTTTATTGGTCTGCAAAATCCAAAGACACGGGAACCACTTGTTTTCCTAGCCTTTTTACTTGGCAGCCTCGAGGTTAAAGGAAATAGGCTCTGTTCTGCAGGGCAATGGTAAATGCTCCTGGAGGGCCTCTGTGCACCTGCCAGGTTTGTCCCCAATTCGGGGCTTCAGGCCTCAGGAAGGCAGACTGTGCATGTGAGAAATACAGTCCTTGGCAGGCTGAGCGAAGGACAGAATAAAAGATGTGACCCTGTGCGCTGCCCCTACATTGTGAAACACTCATTATTGTTACAAATTGCAAGGGAGGGGAAAATGCCCAGAGCCCACCATGGCAGACTGATAGTGGCTCATGCCGAAGGTCTTCCTCGAATCCATCTCCTTCTTGTTTTCTCGTTCTACCATTGTTTTTTCATCCCCTTTGCTGCTCCCTGGTCCTCTCCAAGATTAGAAAAGTGTGGCTGGGGTTGGGGGCAGGCACTCAGTTTCCTTGATGCAGAAGTTATTAATCCTTCGTGACAGCCACCAAATCACAGAGAAGCCAACGAGCATGGTTTGCTTTCACAAAGCTCCTGGAGAATCCTCCTACCGTGCCCCAGCCATTTGTTAAGAGGAAAAACAGTAGCTTAATCCTCAAGACTAGGGAAGAGGAGGGGGTTCTCTCCTTGTGACCTGGCAACTTGGCATCCACAACCCTCAGAGGAGACTCGGGGAGCCTGTCGGATTCCCCACTGTAGGAGTTCTGGTGGGAGACAGTCTCCACCACTCGGAAGGGACTAGTTCAGTCTGTGAATCAGGACTAAAAGTACATTTTAGCCAAGACCCTAAGACAGACAAAAAGGCAGTGTGTATTTTGCATAGTACAGTGAAGGCCAAGCTGCAAGTTCATGGTCAGTGTCTGATAAATTCAAGAGAGTCCTGGATTTGGAGAGGGCTGCTAGGGGGAGGTGTAGGGAGCTACCTTGCGGGGGTTACCCCCTCTAGCCTAGAGGAAGTAATTTAAATGTGCTGGAGAGTATATGTCCGCTGGAGACTGGAGGATCTTTGCCTGGTGCCTGATACAGGCCATCTGAGAAAACTAAAGGCAAGGCAGCATGATTGTCAGCAGCGAGAGAGACAGACAGAGATGCTGTTGCACGAGCACTAATTAACTCTCCCTCCCCAGCAGTGGGTAAGGCGGCAGGAACGTCGGGGCCCCGGGACTTCTACAGAAATGCTGGCCACAGGGGACCCGCTGGAACAAAGTGGTTCGGTAATATACTCCTACTAGCAGTGGTCATTGTAAAAGCAGGCTCTCACCTCAAAGAGAAATAAACTTCTGTTTTGTTTAAGCCACTGCTTCTGGGGTTTCTTTGTTGAACAAAGTAACACAAGCTTATTCTGGGTCCTAATACTGCATGTAAATGAATTTTCTAAATTTGAAAAAGACAATAAAAGTTATGTTTCTATTAAAGTTAGAATTGTGTGAAATACATAAACCCGTGCCAAGACTGGAAGGGCAAATTGTGGTGATAAGATGAAGGGTTAGAGGAGACATACTTTTCCCATCGAAAGCTCCTCTTGCTACCTTTGTATTTTGTTAAAAAACTGTCTCCCAAGAAGAAAAAAAGAAAATGTCTCTGAGACTGGATAAATTTTGATCATGTCTTTGTGGCCCAAGAGAGGAATGTGTGCCTGAGCCCCCCCTTCCACCATAGGGCCCCAGGACAAATTTTTAAAAGGACAAAGACCAAAAGAAATGAAATTAAAAATAAAAAGGCTAAGACAGGGGTGTCGGGCTGGCTCAGTTCATAGAGTGTATGACTTGATCTTGGGGTTTTGAGTTCGAGCCCCATGTTGGGCATAGAAATTACTTAAAAATGAAATATCTTTAAAAAATAAAAAATAAAAAGACAGAGAGGACAGGTCTGCCCCAGTGGCAATGGGGAATAGGGTTGTGGACACACTCAATACAACTCTGAGAGAGAATGAGCCCTTCTTCCAGGCCAACATTTTACAACGCCCACCTAAGCCTCGGCATCCCCTGACAGGGAGGTGGGGAACAATATCAGGAGAGGCGGGACCTGTCCGTGGATCACCAAGAACACCTGGACCTTAGCTCCAAGGCATTTGTCCCAGGAATCTCTTCTTCTCTCTCCTGGTGACAAGCGGCACATAAGCCTGGAGACTCAAGAGGACCAAGATTCCTCCTCACGGTGACCCCAGCAGGTCATCAGACAAATACTGAGGACTACAGATCAGTGCTGGATGAAGGTGAGGCCTCCTATAAGGAACAGAGCACAGGAAGGTTCTCTCAAGGAAGCCTGTCCACTGGGTAAGAAGTTGCAAGTTGAGGACAAGAAATTACACCATGTGTATGTCTCCTGCTGGCACTTAGGGGAACCAGGCTTTTCCCCCAGTTCTGCCCCCCGTACTCCACCCAAGAGAAGGGCCATATCCCAAAGGCTTCATATCAGGGCACTTCTAAACCTTAGCTAACCTTCTTCCCCAGCAGGGCTCCTTGTCAACATCTCTCAAAGCAAGATGTGTGGTTTCTGCAAGACTAACAACAGACCACAGCCTTGCCTTCCTCAGGGCACGCTCTCTCTTCTCTTTCACTCAGAGTTTGTGCACAGGCCATGAAGGAGATCTGTCCCACACCTATTGAAGAATTTCTGCTAGAGTGGTTTGGGGTTGGCACAGGGCGAAACTTGAGCATTTCTGAAGCTCTGAAACCTGTTGTAGGGAAGAGGACCCAGCTGGGCCATTAACCTGCTGTGTGTTCCTAAGCAAGTCAATGTGCCTCTCTGGGTCCTTGCTTCCTTGTGTGTGCAGGTAGGACAAGAAGATCTTTCTAGCTCTATCTTGGGATAGCAGGATAACTCTGGGATGGCTTCTAGGTCTGTGAGATCTGTTCTGGGTTAGGACATTGCAATCTGGCTTGAATTTATGACCAAGATGGCCGTTTGAATGCCAATTTGATATTTCTTTCATGGAGAAATAAATATCATTCACAGGGTAATAATCCCTGAGCTAATTCAAACCAGGGATTAACAGGAAGAAAAAATATTCTCTCCCCGAAGTGGCTTAAGTATAATTGTGTTTATACAAACATAGATCTCACATGACTCTAAATACTAAACTCCAAGTGTCTGTTAGCTTAAGCCAAGAAGCGTGATCATTACAATTCTATATAATAATTGCAGAAAGCCCAGAAGCTTCTAAGGAATTAATAGGAAAGGGACACCATCTCCTGTAGAATACCCTAGAGCTTCTCTGGCTTAAGAAAATTTGGGAGTGTTGTGCTAGGGCTTCCCAATATGAAAGTCAGATTAAAAAAAAAAAAAAATCCTAGGATTAGAATGGAAGCAGGACACCCTCCCTAATTTACCTTTCCAAGTGCTAGCTCTAAGGCCTGGCCCTTTTAGGCCCAGCCCCCACCCATGCACTGCTGACGTCAGCTCACTGTCTCCACAGCCGGCAGCCCTGGGAGCTCAGACTTGCTAGATCAATGAAAACATCAACCTTGCCAGACGTGTCTGCCCCACTCCAAGCCCACCAAGGAGCCAGGGGTTCAGGCACGCAGCCGGACCATCTGTCATTAGGCACTGCCGTTAATTGCTGTGCTAATGAACAAGGTTTGAATTGGAAGCACGAAATGCACATGCAGATTTAGACACAATTCTGTAGTTCTGGGTCCTATCCCCTAACAGCCTGGCGCAGTCTCCAGGATACAAAGGCAAAAGTGGCCAAGTCACATCGTGGGCATAGACAGTGCATAACCCAGTCAGCAGATACTTCAATAGTTAGTGTTGAGAAGGCACTCATGTGTCCATTCATCCCTCTATCCACTCAACAACCACTGGCTTTATGGTGAACACTGTGTCAAATGCCAGGACCCCAAAGATGGCCATGACATAGTCCCTGCCCCGAGGGGATCATAATCTAGCTGTCGAGATAGACAACTTGACAAATACAGCAAATGCATTGTGACAAGTGCTAGGAGAGGTCAGCAGAGGGGCTGGGGGAACACAGATGAAGGGTATCTAACCAGCCTGGAATATCAGGGAAGACTTCCTGGAGGAGGAGAGAATGTCTGAGCCAAATCTCAAAGTAGGAGCAGAAGTTACCCAGAAAAAAAATAGAGAAGGACAATACAGACAGAGGGACTAGGAGGTAGGAGAGAACACTGACACTGATGTCTGAGGAAGCACAGGCAGTTGGGCATGATGGGGCACAGGCGTGTGATGGGAGAGTGCAGGGTGAAGACACTGGGGGTACAGAGTGAGAGTGCTAGAGAGAGAGACAAGGTGCAGATGGTGAAGAACCCTGAAAAGCAATTACTCCACAAATCTGTATCAAACTCTTGTACTATACAGGGGATAGGACTAGGTCAATGTCGGCCTCTGCCTTCAAGGGATAGAATGAGGAAAGGACGTTGTGGTGGCACAGAGTGACTTGGAAGAAGAAGTGTCAACAGACTGCATTAGTCAGAGAAGTTATCAATGTAGGGGCTGCCAGAACCAGGCCTCTGGTTTTAGGCAGAACATGGACAGGTGAGATAGTGTTACGAACCAGATGTTATGCATATCTTAACTCATCAAATCAACAATCAACCAATGCCATGCCATGCTCCCATTTTCCAGGTGAGGAAACTGAGGCCAAGTTCAGCAGCTGGGAAGTGGTACAGCCAGAATTCCAACCCCAGCTGAGCCTGGCTCTGGAGCCTGTGCCCTGTCCGTTATTCCATGCTGCTTCCAAGGCCTTCCTGGGAGAGGAAAAGCATGAGCAAGCTTGAGGGAAGATGATGGAAGGCACGCTGGAGACTGACCAGTCAAGAGAAGGAAGGGTGCACTGGGGCCTTGGATGTATGGGTGATGGTCTCACAGAATGACCCTGGCTTGAGCTTTGGAGTCCAACAGCCTCCATCCAGACTTACCCTCCCTTGGCCTCAGTCAATTCACTGGAGAATGGGGACCTCACCTGTACTTCACCCGTACTAATGGTGGTCATTAGCAGTCAGTGAGGTAACGCAAGTAAAGTCCTTAGGATATTGCTTCTCGGTTTGTGAGTCCTCAAATGTGGATGATTGGTCATGTTAATCAACAGTCATCATGATTCCTTATAATAATGATAGCAATCACTACAACCCCAGAGGTCGGTCAGGGTACATGGAGAATGCTGAGTGCCAGTTCAGGCACGTGGTCTTGATCTCACTGACATGGGAGACCACAGGGGAAGGTTTTCAGCACAGACAGGAAACAACAGAGGTGCTAGTACATGCTAGTACATTTTCTCCTCTCCCACAGGATGACCCAGCAACCCCCACTTCAAAGTTTATGATTCTTCTCCAATGTGGAAAGACTGCATCACAGGGGAGATGGGATACCTCAGATGCAGGCCACGTGGTGTCAGTGGAGGGCGGAGTGACTGTCTGAAGCCTGGATGCTCACCACAGAGAAGGGCTCCAGAGGCTCCTGCTGAGGTCAGGGATGGGGGCTCGGATGTCCCCAACTGGTGAGAAGGAGGAGTCATCTCTGTGGGCCCCTTAACCAACTCTGTGGGCCTTATGAAGCTGGGAGGTAGACTTGCCTCAGCCCTTCATCACCCAGTCAGAAGCCTCTGGAGGCCACACTCCTGTAACCATAGAAACAGGTGCTCTCTGGACCACTCCTCTCCTTATTAAAAAGGATACGCTGTTGGATCCCCTGGCTTGGAGATGGCTGAGGAAGGGCAGGCCTTTGTGAGGGGCCCACTTTGGCTTTCTGTCCAGTCTCACTGTCACCCTTTGGATGGTCAGCAGACGGCGGCTCTGTGGAGAATTCCAAGCCGCACAGCTGCCCCTGAGGAAGGGGACAGGGAATCTGGCATCTCTCTGGGCCCTAGCACATCTTTGAACACTTCCAATCCCTTGTGACCTCTCTGTGAAGCAGGCCTTATCTTCACTTTGCAAACAGGGAGGTGCGATCCAAAGAGGGCAAATGACTTGTCTGAGCCATGCAGCTAGTAAGAGCTGGGCTGGTTCCAAAGCCCCATCTGTCGAAACTCCTAAACCCTGGGTTAACTCCCGCTGCATTCCACCTATCAGAGCATGGGGTGGACAGATAAAGTTGGCTAGAGCTCTTCAGAAAAAGAACCAAAAGATTGTAGCCAAAGAGAAAGGAAGGATCCAGCTGACCCTCTGGTTCTAAGTCACGCAGAGGGACAGTCCTGGGTTTGCATCTCCCTGGGTGACCCTGGGCAAGTTATCAATCCTCCCTGATTCCTGCATCCTTGTCTGGAACGTGGATCTCAGAGGACCTACTTGCAGGGTGTTTGTCAAGATCAGAAGTACATTATTGACGCTCTGGCCTTCAAAGTGTGCTCCCTAATGGCGGCTCTGATTAATGGTATTAGTGCTGAGCTGCAGATAGGATCAGGGGCTCCTCCAGCAGCCCCACC
This sequence comes from Mustela nigripes, assembly GCF_022355385.1. Taxonomy (NCBI): domain Eukaryota; kingdom Metazoa; phylum Chordata; class Mammalia; order Carnivora; family Mustelidae; genus Mustela; species Mustela nigripes. Next base: position 32,702,831 of record NC_081557.1, read on the forward strand.
GACATGGAAGATAAGCCAAGAATGGAACCGTGAGCTGGGCAAGGCATAAGAATCCTCTTCCTGACAACTGGCTCTCGGAAGCCATCCTTTATTGCTAAGCACTTAGGCACACTATCTAACTTCATCTTCCCCACGACCTGGAGAGACGAGGATTGTTCTCCCATGTTATAGGTGAAGAAACTGAGACTCGGAGGCTAAGAGACCTATCACACTTGAAGCCAGCCAGCTCCTGCTTGTCAGGCTCCCAAGTCTGTGCTGTTCTCAGCCCTATACCCTGCGGCTCTGGCTCCCCATGGCCACTCGGGTCCATAGTCTCCAGAAGGAAGTCTCTTCTCTGTCCTTGGTCCCCCCACTCTCCTGTCCGAAGCTGAGCCCTGCAGCCACATGTGACCCAGGCACTCTTCTGAGCCCAATGGGAACCAATGACCACCGGTTGTGAATGATGCAAGCTGCCGATTTCACTAGGACTTGGGAGAAGCAGGATTTGGCCTGCAATCTGTGGATCCTCGCCCTCCCTGCCTTATCACCAAATGGTTATAAGACCCAGACTCAGGCCTGCAGGACCCAAATGAGCCAGCCAAGCAGACACATGGGCCTCTTGAAGGGATTCCCAGGCTGGCCTTCCTTCCACCCCTCCCCCCACCGCAGCCCCCATCAAAGCACTGCCACAGCTCCCAATGAGGGCCCGGGGAGTTGTAAAATCCCCATTTGCCACAATTAGCAGATGAGTAATGAAATGGCAGTGGCAGCTGGTAGTGGCCTCTGCTCCCTCAAGGCCCACAGCCCTGCCTCCTGTGAATGCCAGGTTATGACAGAAACCAGCAGAACGCCTGGTACCCAGAGATACCTGGACACACACCACAGGCCTCTCCTGCTCTTCCTCCCAGAAACCCAGACCACCTTTCATGTCCCTGGGGAGTTCATGTTCTCTGCAAGAGGGCTTAGGGTCCCCAAAGACAGAGTGCAATAAGGGAGAGGAGCCCCAAAGAAGGAGAAAGGAGGAAGCAAGGAAGTCGAAGGGCTAGTGTTTGCAAGGACCCTGGACCAAGAAGGAGGTAGGATGGAACAGAAAGCTTGTGGTGTGATGACGGGGAAAGGGCTGGATGTGTGGGGCAGAGGCAGGCAGGGGAGCCCACGGGCCATGGGGAGGATTTTGCCATGCCAGAGGCATTCCATGGCTCATTCCCCTCTGCACTGGCAAGTCCTTTAATGTTTTTCTAGGTTTCAGCAACGTTTCAAAAATTCATCTGTACATGGTGATACTTGCCTAGATATGGTATGGGGTTGGCTTCTGGGCCATAGTCTGGTCAAACTGCCATGTGTATTGTTTACAGGCGCCTGGCATATCCAAGGGTTAGAAGCAGCCATCATCCCAATGATCCCTGAACTCAACGGCTGCCTGAGCAGCAGGAGAGCCCAGCTCCAGGTGCCCTGCCAGAAACCTTCTGCCTTCTCAGGTCCAGCAAAGAAAGGACTTCAGGGCTCTCGGGCCCAAGGAGAATGAAAGGAAGACTCAGCCATAGAGAAAGAGCTATTCCTTCAAAATGCTTCCGTCCAGCTCGGTTCGTCAAATCTGCCTTACGTAGCACAAAATAAACACACACTCATCAGCAGGTTCCTGCTGCAGCTGAATTATCAAAAGGGCATCCCGCTTCCAGCCTCGGCACCCCAGAGAAGGCACAGCATCTCCCCAAGAGGACTGCCAGTGTTTGTGGAATCATCACTCCTCTGGTGTTCACACAGTTTGCCTCATTTCCTCCAAAGAGCTATTTGCTGAAGGACATCCCCTCCAGGTCTGATCTCCATGAAATTGCCTGCCCTGACCAGGTCTGGTCAGACAGGAGGAGTAATATAGCACACCAACGTACTGGGCTGGATGGCAAGCTCAGGCAGGCAGAGCGAGGGAAAGCCTTCCTGGATGCCAGAACTGGTAAGGGAGTGTCCTCACTTTCTTTCCTTCATTATACAAATATTTATGGAGGGGCCACTATCTTTGGGTGGTGGGAGGCAGCAGGGTGTGCCAGCCATTGCTGGAGTTTCTAGAGCTACATGGTCAGAGTTCAAATCCTAGCTCTCCCTAGGATTATAACAAAATGACTTTTGCCCATTGATTCTAATTGGCTTCTTCACCCGTAAAAGGTGCTGGGCATACCACGTGGGGGCCACCAAACCCTGCTTGAGAACCACTCCTTTAGCCACTACATCTGTTGGGGGGTATCACTAGTTCCAGGTGCAAACTTCTAGATAAGCCTGGCCAAGAGCCTCATACAGCTCTGTAGCTTGACCTGGAATTCTGGAATGACTCCTAGGCCTTTGGTGCCCAACCGCCGCCTCCTTGCAGGGCTAAAAACAATCACTTATTGGCAGGCCAGACAGAGGTGAATTTGGAGTGCGTGAAACTAGACCGAACGCCAGGCACCAAGGGGCCATTTGTGGGTGACGCGTTACTTCATCTGCTCAGCAATCTACAAGAAGACACTGAGACCAGAGGAGAGTCAGTGATGGGCTCAAGGACATGCGAGCCCTCAGGATCAGAACCAGAAAGTGTTGAATCAGGGAAGAGATCCCACAGAAGAGCCCCCCCCACCCACCACCAAGGACATGCTCACACCCTAGAACCTCTCCAGACTGGCACTCGGGTGACCATACATTTCTGCAAGACACAGCTCTGAGATGACCATCGAACTACCATTGGCAACCGGGAAAGTGGACTGCGGGCCCAGAAGAAGGGAATTAGCAACGATTCCTTCTGCCACTTTCTACCAATCCAAATTCATTCTCCTGGGTGCCAGGACATTGTGCCATGAACTTTCTAAATATGTTAACATGTTTTCTTCACACCCACGTCCCAGGTGAGGTGCTGCCTCTCCCCTCCCCACCCCTCCCCTCATTCTGCCGCCAAGGAAACTGAAGCTGATGGATATTACATAATTTGCCCAGAATCACATGGCTGATCATGCTCCGATCCGGGGGTCAAAACCTAAAGTCCATGGGCTCCACTATTATTTTCTTACTCTACAAAATCGTAAGTTTAGTGGGAGTCGAGAACCTGAGTTTCCAAACTCCCAGTCAGCTTGTCCCATTTTAACACAGAAGGCCGATGTGCTCAGAGGTCTTTCAACACTTGTCGTCTGCGCCTGGTCTCAGCCTGACACACAACCGGGCCTGGCCGAGGCATGCCTGGGCCACGCCGCCACCTCTGGTCAGGCTCTTGAGTCCAAAGCTTCCCCTCATAAAAGCAGCTGCTGCAAGGAAGGAAGGCTTCCAGAGAACCTGGAGCTCTGCTGAGTATGACCAACACGCCAGCCGGCCTGAGAGACAGGAGTTGGCCCCAGGCAGCCTGACCTCCTACCCAGAATCCTCTCTTCAGTGATTCCCTCCCAGGCAGTAAATGCTCAACTGATTTAAGGAGCATCACCTAGAGTGAGAGGTCCAATACACCTCCAAGCCCAACATCAGGGATAAAAAGCCCAGTGAGCTGCTCTCTCTGAGAAGAGGAGAAAGTGGACTCTGGTCCCATCGGCAGCTTCTAGGCTACGTGTGAGGGAGCCATACCTAAGGGACTCTTGTGGCCTGATGGGGAGAAGTGGGCTGGGTGATCAATATTTTCACCTAAAATATCTGTAAAAAGTAAGGTTAACAGCAGTGTTAAAGCATCATTGAGAGGATCTGATGAGAAACTGTGAGTTAAAGCCTGGGGGAAATTAAATTGTTCTAGTTCTGAGGAAAACAGGCCCTCCCTGGAGCTTTAAAAGGGGCAAATGAAGATTTCCCTGCTCTGGGCTTCCTACAAGACAAGCACAGCAGGAACAGGTGCAGAGCATTGCAAAAGCATGTTGATGGGAAAGAATGGGCCTCAGGCCTGTGGGCCTGGATGCTGGGCTCAGCGCAGGTATTAGAACTTTTAAAGAAAAACTATAGGTCGGCACCGATGGTGGGGCATGACGGGAGCTGGCGTGTTCATATTCCAGGGCTATCGTGACAAGGTCCACAGCCTGGATGGCTTAAAAAACGACATTTATTGTCCTAACAGTTCTGAAGGCCAGAAACCTAACAGCAAGCTGTCAGCTGGCTATGCTCCCTCTGGGACCCTGGGTGGCATCCTTCCTTGCCTGTTCATGGCTTATGCTGGTGGCCAACCATCCCCACCATTCCCTGGCTGGCAGCTACCCCATTCCAGTCTCTGTCTCCATCATCATGTGGCAGTCTGCTCACTGTGTGTCTCTCTCTCCTCCTCTTAGAAGGACACAAGCCATCTTGGATCAAGGGCCTTTCCTATTCCAGTATGACCTTGTTTTAATGAGTCACCTCTTGCAACGACCTGACTTCCAAATAAGGTTGCATTCTGAGACTGTGAGAGTTCGGACTTCAATCTATCTTTTTGGGGGATGCCATTCAACCCCTAACCACTGGCCACAAAAGAAACAAAGTAACGGGAACCTGAGGGCAGGGCGTGCATACCATGTTCCTGTCCTCTGGAGCACCCCCAAACCCCCATCCATCCCCTCCACGGAGACACCCTGTGACTGCTGCCCAGTGACGGGAGCATGGTGGTCACATCAGAGTGCCACCACTCTGGGATTTGGCTGGACAACCTGCAAGCCTTCCCTGGGGGACACTGGCTCCCACCCCATCATTTTCCATACAAACAGCCACTTGAGATGCTCAGGGTCATCACACCTCCCATCAGCTCTTCAACACTACCGGGTCTCAGCTTTTTTTTTTTTTTGGTTGAGGATAACACCCTATCAAATTCAAAAGCTGTGGATGATACATTCTAAGTGGCAAAAAGACACAAAGCAGCAGGAACGGAGTTGGGGATAATTACATAGTTGCTGCTGCAACAAGACCAAGTCTCACCCTTTCTGTGAAAGGGCTCAGAGGGGCCCCTGGGTATCTCAGCCGGTTAAACATCTGCCTTCTGCTCTAGGGCTGATCTCAGGGTCCTGGGATGGAGTTCGATGCTGGGCTCCCTGCTTCCTCTGCTCCTCACCCCTGCTTGTGTGCTGTCTCTCTCTCTTGCTCTGCTCTCTCTCTCAAATAATTAAGATCATTTTCTAAAAATTAAAATAAAAAATAATTTTAAAAAAATCCAGTTATCACACTTGTCACCCAGGGGCTATAGAAGCATGGATGGAAACCATGCCGCCCCGCCCCCCCTCCCCCAGCCTGGCTCGCTGTGTAGTGAGCGGAGCTCTTTAGTGCCCTTTCTGTGTGCTCCTACGGACTATCCGAGCCAAGTTCTCACATCTTTCAAGTCAATCGTGAGAACTAACTTTCTGCTTCTTTTCCACAGCAGGTTGTACTCCCTCTTTGTAGCAATGTCCAAACCAGTGGAAACCGTAATGTATTCTGTCATTGCCTTGCTTGTGGATCGGACCAAGATGCAGTGCATGCCTGTGAAGGGCAGTGTAGGACATCGATACTGAGACACAATGCTGGAAAGCCATCCGGGACTGACAAGGAGGAGACAAAAGTTACTTTTTTCCTCCAAAGCTTGAAACAGAATGGTTTCCGGCTGAGTTATCTAGAAATTCCAATGAGACATTCTGCCCCATCCTAAGGAAATGAGCTTCTACTCTAAGAACCTAAAATACAATGTGAATGCATGGCAGGGACCCTGGGATGCTAGCCCACCATCAGGGGATGGGACTGGCTCTTTCCCTCTTCCTCCCACCCTCCACGCGCCTCTCCTCCTGGCTTCCCAGACACGTGGACCACTTGGCAGTTGGCATCTCTGTACCACTTCCCATAGCTTCCTTCCCCTCTCAGATTTCCCTCCCGCCTTCATCTCTAATTAAGTCCCAGTGTCTGTGCTCAGCGGCTGCCCAAGAGAGGAACCTGCCAGCTCTGGGTTTCAGTTTCAGCGAATGAAAGAGGCTGTTTTCCCAGGAGACAAAGTCAGAGGAGCCTGCAGAGTACCACCTACCGAACCCCCTCAGCCCCCAGCTCTCAGGATATGGATCAGATACCCCCATCCCCCTCCCACCCTCAGAGGAAGGGCACCTAAGTGTCCCAGTAGAACCTCCCGGGTGGAGAGCTCCCCAGGGAGCAGGGAGGTTTCCTGATGGGAAGGAAAACAGAGTCTGTCTATTTCCCTTGGAATCTGTCCAGGCCGAGCAATGTCAAAGACTGGGCTGGGGTACAAAAGGCATTAGGCAGGGCCCCCAGAGGACAGTGTGCAGAATTCTGGCCATCAGACACCAGAATATGTTGTTACTGGCTACATCCACTCCTATTTGGCAAATGCAGTTTTTGGATGGGACTTTGTTTTTCAGTCTGGGTTGGATGTGCAAAGTGCCCCAGGTCAGAAGGGAAAGGCTGGGCCAGATGGCAAGGCCTGAGGCTGGGGAGAGGCTGCTGGGCTCTCCAGGGCTCCAGCAAGGGCACAGGCCCCATGGGTGGTCCCCAGGGCACAGTGGCCTGGGTGATGAAAGCGGTGAGCCCCTCCAGCATTACCTCCCAGGCCTGAACTGAAGGGTGTTGGAGACTGGCTGAGAAATAACAGTTGTTTGATAAGAAGTCAACAGTGTCTGTTTCCAGAGGCTTTCTGGACCAGAAAGGCTGCCTGAACCAGCTTCCACTCCCAGCATGGCAATTCTCACGCACTGGACCTCCCTGGTCCACACCCCCAACCACCTTCCCCACATTTGTTAGGTAAGAGCAGCTCTACGGACAGATCATACTCATACAAGTCATCCAATTAAAGTGTACAACTCAGTGGCTTTTAGTATGTTCAGAGTTGTGCAACCAGTCACCAGTTTTAGAACATTTTCACCCCCGCCAAAAAAATTAAAAAAACAAACCCAAAAAACAGCCCACATCCCTTAGCAGTTACTTCTCCCCCCACCTCAAATTCTTGCACATCTCTAGGCGACCATGAACCTACTTTCTGTTTCTACCTTTGCCTGTTCTGGGCATTTGGTGTAAGTGAAATCAGACCTTCCTCCCTTTTTAAGCACCCAGGGACCTGGTTTAAGCACCCTGGAGCGATGGCTCCAAAAGACCCACACGCTTATTGTCAGGAAACATGGGCAGGGATAGGCTTTGCCCTTTCCTGGCTCTGAGACCCCAGCAAAGCCTCCTGGACCTGTCCCTCAACCACAGAGCAAGATTAATACATATGTGCCCCATAGCTTTGCGGCAAGGACCCACCAAGATGTAGTGTGTGAACACACACATCGCACATCAAAAGCACATCACATGCCAATAAATTCAGCGCAATCCCAGCTCTTCTTGAGTTTATAAGCACAAGTAAAGAGCTGGTCTTCCTACCCTGATAATTCCAAGTCCTCTCTCCCAGTGCCCATCTTTATTCTTCAGGGTTCTTTACTCTGTGTGCCGTGGACACAGCTGCCAAGGAAAACTCAAGAGAGGGAAAGAAGAGTTGCCCGCTTCTCCGTGCTCTTTGGTAAGAAAACAAAAGGATCAGTCCTTGCTGGGCTGGGCATCCCACGAAAGATGCTGGGCGGTGACGAGTGGGGACTCTGGACTGGAACAGTCCTGGCTCTAAGGCCTGGTTCTGTGTTGTCGCCTCTGGCAGCCCAGTGAACCTCCTCTCAGCTGTCTCCTCACCTGTACGATTTGGAATAAAAATAGGTCCATCCTTATGAGGTGTGTGGTAGGATCGCCGGAGACAGGGGTTAGCCCAGAGCTGGGTTCACAGTCAATAGTAAACTGTGGCCACCACTGTTAGTATTATCATGGTTATAATCATCACTGCCATTATCAGAGGGTAAGTCTAGCTATTCGGTGAAGAGCACTGGCTCCCACCTCTTGATGCCTCTGTTTCCTCATGTTTAAAACAGACACAATAGGGGCACCTGGGTGGCTCAGTGGGTTAAAGCCTCTGCCTTCGGCTCGGGTCATGATCTCAGGGTCCTGGGATCGAGCCCCACATCGGGCTCTCTACTTGGCAGGGAGCCTGCTTCCTCCTGTCTCTCTGCCTGCCTCTCTGCCTACTTGTGATCTCTGTCTGTCAAATAATAAAATAAAATAAAATAAAATAGACACATTAGAGTATCAAACTGAGAGTGTAGCTGTGAGGGTCAGTGGGTTCGCACCCACAGTGTGCTTACAGCAGGGCCTGGAACAGAAAACTGTGGAAGGATTAGCTAGTATTATTTCTACAGCCTTCTTTCTCATTCCCCCCCAGGCCAAACCCAGCTCCTGGGTATCTTCCTGCCACTTGCTCCCTCTATACCTCTCCTTGGTCCCTGCTCTCCATTCAAGTCTTCTTCTGGTATTTTCCCATCTCGTAAAATAACCTCTGTTTTTCCATTGAACAGTCTGTTTACACCACAGAAGTCAAGGAACTAAAACCACGTGATAACTCCTCCTGAAAAATGCTAATGCCCAGAAGAGGAGAAAAAGGCCCCCAGACCCGTTGCCCGGGATGGGGTCCCTGCCTGTAAGATCCAGCTCATAACACGTCTGGCTGGACGTTTTGGGTAAGATTAAAGCAATTCCAGCAAATATCAAGGGTTTAACCACCCAGCCTCCAGAAGAAAATTCATTTCTTCCTTAGAGTTCTAGGGGCAGCAAATCAGTGGCTTAAGGGGGTAAACACTGATGAAATCCAGAGAACCAGCAAAAAGGGGGTGGGGCAGCTAGTTATCTTCTCATCTCGCCTCTGCTGATTGCATTATCATTTATCACAGCTCAGCAGGAAAAGGCTAGGAAAAGCATCCTATGATCCTGGGTTGAATAAATATCCCAACTATCAGTGCTGGGAATACAAGCCTGATTCAGCCAATTCTTAAATGCATTTGCATTTAATCCCTTTATAATCCTTCCTATGGCATGCTATAAAAGCTGAACAAGACATTCCAGCCTTCGTAGGGTGCACAGGACACAGATGCTCCCAAAGTCCATGTGAAGTCTGAACTTTGGAATGTAATTATCCAAGGCTGGGGGCTCCCCTGAGAGCTTGCAGCGCCCGTGATCATGCTGATGACAGTGTCCCTGTCCCAGATGATTCTATGGACTTAATGCACACATGCACATACACGGATGGACGTCAGGGGACTAAGCCTCAGTCAGAGAAGTACGGGTTGAAAGGGTTCTTAAGGGTTGTTTCAGCCCCCGATCCCACCTTCATTTTATAGGACAGGGCACTGGGGTCCAGAGTAAGGACTAACTTGCCCTAATTAATGCCCCGTTATCTTTTTTGTTTCCTCGTTCGTCAAATGCAAATCATTTCCCCTATATTGTAGGGTTTATGAGGACAAAATAAAAAATGCAGTAGATGCCTAGTAATTTTACCTTCTTTCCTTCCTTCCCACACTGACCTGCTGTGTGATGACTTTGTTTTATCTTATTTGCTTTTCTCTTGAACACTCAGCAGGACCACAGTCAGCCTACCGGATATTGAGGAAGCTGGGAAAGCTGTGATGTTCTCACCTTGCAAGGCACAAGCACCCCTCCCCCCACTCCACCCCGTGCTGATAGTGGAACTTTGGAGGTTCCATTCATCTATTTATTCAGCCAATTCAGAATCGGCCATTGTTACAAGCATTCAGGGATACAATAGTAATAAAAGACTGATTGAGAGAGACAGATCTTAATCAAATCATTACACTCATAATTAATTAAAATTTTGATAAATGCTACAAAAGACAGACAGGTGGCTATAGTAGTTATAACAAGAGGGCTTAGCAGAGCCCGGGGAAGGGGTTAGTCAGGGAAGGCTTCCCTGGGAAAGTAACACTTCCCTCAGATATGAAGGTTGATTGGGAATTTGCCTAACCATGAGTGGGGCTAAGAGTGAAAGAAGTGAAGGCTGAGGAAAACAGCTCGAGAAGACAGACCTTGGGGAGAGTAGTTACCTGCCATATTTAAGGAAACACAGCATTGAAGAGAAGTCCAAGAGGCTAATTTGGGACTTGAATATTTACATGATTTTGTTTCATTTGGAGGAAGACAAAGATCTTTAGCCCCAGAGCCCTGGGGAGGAAGGACCCTTGGAGGGGGAAGTCAATGAGTCGGCCCATTAATCTTGACTAATCCTAACCCATAATTCAGACCAGGGTAGGGGTTTTTGCAACTCCAGAGGAATTGGTGGGAAAGTCCTATGAAGAGATCTTTGAACCCCTGGGACAGAGCAAAGCTGGCCCACAGAGCAACCCCTACCAGTAAAAGCCTATGCAAACCCCTCTCCTCTACTCTTGCCCCACCACTGCCTTTGAGATAGAAAGAAGTGTACTCCTTATTTCTTCAAGAACCAATCTCCCAGAACCAACATGAAATTTAAAGACTACATATCTCTCAGCACTTTTTCCGGTTTCATGTCTTTATTAATCCCCATCCCAGAGGAACTGTATATAGCATTTAAGGGCTTGGGCTCTGTGATTAGACTGCAGGGGTTTGAATCCTAACACTGTCATTTACCAGCTGTGTGACTTCAGGCAAATCTCTTAACTTCTCTGTGTCCTCATCTATAAAATGACACAATTTACTCACTTGGTAGGTTTGCTATAAAATTAAATGAAATAATGCAGATAAACATTGGGACACATAGGTAGGCATCCTCAATAAATGGAAACTTTATTTTTATTATTATGATGATGAATTTCATTAATACTGCCATATAGCAACCATGCAATACATGTCTACAATATTCCAGAAACTGAGCTAAGTATTTCATATACTTTATTTTGAAAGCTCCCACAATTTGGTATAATGATCCTGATTTCCTAAATGGGGAAACTGAGCTCAGAGGAATTAAGTGACCCAGCTCTTATGTGACAATGAGGATTCAAACCCAGGCTCCAAAAGCAGTCCACTCTCTGCATTTCCAGCCCAAATTGGCCACTTCCCTTCCATGCATTGTATACTCTTGTTAATTACAACTAATGAGAATGAGGTTCTACATACTACCTGTTCATTGATTTGCAGATTTTTAATATCATTCCTTGCCCTGGAAGAACTCTCTGGGGGACCATCATTACCATATAATTCTTTGGGGGAAATGAAACAACAGCCGGCCTTGCCAATCACCATGGCAACACTCCTGTAAGTACACAGACTCGCATCAACACAAAGAATTATATCTCTATGTGTATGTTCTATATTTGCCCTTAAAAGCCATGTTACACATTGACTTGCTGATGACACCATCAGGACTCAGGTAGAGCCATTTTCAGTCAGCTCCAAAATCCCTCCCCATCTTGGGATGTTTCCAAGACCCCATCATGCCGGCACAGGTAAGGAGAGAGGTTGCTAGGGAAAAGGGATCACTGCCAAGCTCTGGCCCATAGCAGCACATGCTTCACTCTGACAGTGTGTAAGTGTGGGGACAGGCCTGGTGTTGTGGGCACGTGACCTATAGAGTCGGACCGGGCTCTGCCTTCAGAAGGACCCTGTGCTGGCTTAATGCTCTGCTGACATCGTCTTCAAATTCTTAATAAATTTTAAACAAGAAGCCCCACATATCTACTGTGCAATGATTCCCAGAAATTAGGCAGCAGGTGCTATGTGAGGAGTGAGCAATGGACAGATACTTTATGCATTTCCTTTCTGGCTGGCATTTTCTGTCTCTTTTCAACTCTCTCAGATCTGCCAATATTCTAGCTCAAGAGTCTTTACCAAAACTCAATGGTTTTTCCCCCAGGGAAAGCAGCCCTGCTAATGTCACCGGAATTGAGCTGCTCCTAACCCTACTAATAATGGTCGCTCTGTATTTACTACTGGCTGTGAGCGTGGCACCACACTCAACAGGAACTGATATAATTTCTGATCTGGAAGATGTGGGTTACTATCAAGTCCATTTTATAGCTGAGGACAGTGGGGTTCAGAGACGTGCAGTAACTTTGCAAAGACACAGCACTCGGGACATAAATTTTATGAACATTCCCAAGGGCCTTCTCAGGGGCTTCTCAGTCTGCCTTGGGTGCTTCTGGGCCTGACTTGGGCCCAGGCAGGTCTGCCATTTGTGGCATACCTCTTGTAAGTTCTAGGGATGCCGGCCCTGCCCAGCCACATGCCTGCAGTTTCTGGCTCCTCTGAACTCTTCCAGACTCGGATGAAATACTCTGCAAGCTGGTGTGAGAACTGCTATCCCAGAGGCTGCTAATGGCACTGGGTTGGGTGAAGTAGAGTTAAGTCCCGACTGGACGCAGTGACCAGTGAGGAAAATGGGGTCGAGAGGGAGCTGGTCACCCACTCTCCTTCCTTTCTTTCTCCATGGGCTACTTCATGACAGCCTTTCCTTGCTGCCCACCCACAGAAGTCCCATGCCGAGAGATCCTACATGTTGACCTGTGGGGTTTCTCTGTGGCTCTTTTGAGACGCTCTTGAGACAGCAGCCATCAAGGTAATACGCCATTTAGCATTACTTCACGTGCTCTTACCTCATTTCCCTTTGTCTCACCTTTGTCCCCTGAGTTTGCACCCCCGCAAAGGAAACATCCAGATCTTAGTCTTTGCCTCAGGCTCTGCACTCTGGAGGAGCTGGTCTAAGACACATCTAGGCAGACTGCCTTCTCATTCAGCCTATGTTATGGCTGAGCCACCTACAGGCTGAACTTGGAAGTGAGATGTGATTTTTGGTCCTGCCATGAGCGTAGGAATGGCCCCATCCAAGAGATACCGTGGTCACTTACAGCCTTGCTCACCAGCACTCGTCTTCTTCTCGCCCTCCCCACCCCATCCTTGTCTTCCAGGGACCCTCCCACCCTCTGCAAACCATCGTTAATTGGTCCACTGGGGATACCTGATCTAAGCCAAGCCAATGAATTCCTCCTTTCCTTGGGGATTTTTAACCTGGGTGTAAGTAATTCAGTCTGTTTTTCTTTATACATACCTCCAGTGTCTATGGCTGGATGTAAGAGATTTTTGTAGTGGTTAGTGGCCATGCTTTCTGCCACCTGGGTAAGGTCCATCTGTAGCATGAAAGAGCTCTGCCCACATGCAGAGAGGAGCCAAGGCAGAAGCTACAGAAAGAGCCCTATGAGCTGTCCCAGGCATGGTTTCTGTGTTCCTTAAACTCAACAGTTCCTTTATCCTCCTTGGGGTTAACTCGCTCTATGTGCTTCTCTAGTAACTTCCATTAAATGTCCCCTGGTTACCTAATGCCATCCTAACTGAGTTTCTGTCACGTGCAACCAAATGAATCCCAGTTAGTCCAGTGTATTCCCACTGAGGGAAGTGGAACACAGAAGTGGGAAGAGGCTGGGTTTGGGGGACCTACAGGTCTGGGTATGAATCTTTAACTCCAAGGCAAGAAATTTAACTTCTCTGTGCCTCCGTCTTCTCATCTAAGACGTCAGGGGAACGGTACCATCTTTCAAGGCAGGTGTGAGGATCTAATGAGGTCGTGCTTTAGTCCCATCCCCATCTCTGCTCAAAACGTAGATTCCCTTCCCTTGTCTTCCATATCGGTGGTGGGGACTATCCATCGAGGAAGGTTTTGCTTCTGCTCCTAGTCCCATGGGGTGTAGTCGCAAAGCCCTGTGAGTCACTCCAACTGTCCTCATTCATAGCACTCAGGACTGAGAAAGACCTCGATGCCTTCCCCAGAAATCAAAGATTCATAAACATTCCCAAAGTATGTACCGCACAGGTCATATGGCTTCACCTTTCACATTTGACCACTTTGAAAATCTTTAAGAAAAGGTCATTTAGCTTAGACCTGAGTATTTTTGGTGGCAGGACCCTCACTCCCTCACAAGGGCAGCACATTCCATGTTTCCATGGCTCTGATGTGAACAAAACATTTCATTTGTCTCCTCCGTCAGGCTTGGGATCCTTGACAGGTTGGAAGCTCCAGATTTCTAGAACACAGTGGAATCAAAGCCTTGAAGCTCCTCTGTGTATGTTGCCATCATGAGCCTAGATGAGACCTTTGAAAAAGACCTCAGGTAGTTCACTTTAATAAACACCGTGGGGTGTCTGGCTGGCTCAGTTAAGTGTCTGCCTTCAACTCAGTTAAGTGTCTGTCTCAGGGTCCTGAAATCAAGTTTTGCTTGAGGCTCCCTGCTCAGCGGGGAGTCAGCTTCTCCCTCTACCTTTCCCCCTACTTGTGCTTGCTCTCTATCTCACTGTCTCTCTCTAATAAAAAAAACCAACAATAAGCACCATGTTTACCCAGTACTTTGTGTCCACACACCATGATCCTTAAATCAGAATCATCTCGAAGATTAAAGATTGCAAATTCTTTGACAAGCTTCCCATCCAGAAGTGAGGTCCAGGTCCCATCATCCCCTTGGATCTGGGTGAGTTCTGTTTCCACTCTGACCAACAGAACATGGCAGAAGTAACATTGTGCTGGTTCCCAAAGCCAGGCCTTGTGAAGGTGGCAGTTCCCATCCCCTGTCCTTTGGAACACTGTCTCTTGGTGCATCAAAATTCATACCCCAAAGTCAGCACACAGATGGAGCCCCATATAAGTGCTCCAGCTGAGAGTTCCACCTGAGCCCAGCCCTCAGGGCCTCTCTCCCGCCCGGCACCAGACACATGAGTGAAACCATCTTGTACCCGCCAGATCGGCTCATTGTTTCCTGAATTCCACAAGTGACCTTAGTCCACACCATGCCACGTGGGACAGAATCATCACTCAGCAGAGCCCTGCCCAAATTCCTGACCCACAAAATTGTAACTTATAATAAAATGGCTGTTATTATAAGGTACTAAATTTGGTGGTGAATTGTGTTTCATATATGTATATGTATATATATATATGTATATATATAATATATATATACATATATATAATACATATATACATATATATAATATGTATATATATACATATATAATATGTATATGTATATATATGTATATATGTATACATATATGTATATATATGTATATATATAATATATAATATTATATTAACTTACTATTAACTATATTATACTAATAGTAACTATATATATTATTATATTGACTTAATATAATATTACATATATTACTATAACTGGAACAATCATTATCCCACCCAACAGATGAGGAAACAGAGGCAGGGTACAGTAAATGAATTATCTAGACATTTGGGTGGCGACAAGTGGGGCTGGAACCCAAGACTTCTCATTATTAGTCTTATTTTTCTACTTCATCTTGATGACGTTGTGAATGCCAAGACCATCATCAGCAAAGAGCACTCACCATTCATTATAATTTTAGCTGAAGTAACATTCTCTGGCACTTTCATAGCCTAGAGTCAATAGAGCTCTTTGGCTTTGTTATAAATGCTCTGTTCCCATTTACTCATTTAATCCTCACAACAACCCTATGAGGTGTTACTATCATCTCTAATCTGCAGATAGGGAAACTGAGGCGCAGAATGATTAAGTGGCTTGCCAAAGGTCATGTAGCCAGAAAAGAGCAGAGTTAGGGATTCAAACCCAGATGCTTGGGCTCCTGGGACCATGTGCTTAGCCACTGAGGATACTGTCATTCAAAAGAGCCAGGCCGCCTTGGGTCAAGTCAGAGGTGATCTGAATCCATGGCCACTATAGTGTGGCTCAGTGCCATACTGACCTCCACCCCGAGCTCTCAAGTCCTAAAAGGTTTTCAGATGCTTTTAGACTTGAGACCCGCCCATTGTTCACTTACAATGCGGAGCATGGATGTTTTATATTCAGTTGGGTGAAAGGAAGCATCTTTGTATCTGCCTGAAACCCTGACAGAGAAGCCGGGGCCACCCAGTGAATGCCACAATTAATTTCCCAGTGCGCAATATCGCCCGTGGGGAGAGGAGACACCGGCTCATTTCTTATTCATGAAGTCACACTGCCAAGCTTCATTTGCATGAAATAATTTCTGCGGCTGCTACCCCGCCATAAAATAAATCCGTTTCCCCTACAGGATCTGGTCTCTTTACACCAAGAGAGATGAGTAAGCAATAAATGCTGAAGGAACACACCCTTTGGACCGTTTTAATCAGAAACATGTCTGTAGCTAACCGCAAGTGATTTTATAGGAATAGAAAGTACCGTGGAGGCAAAGTCCTCGAATGCAACTTCGCCTCAAGATCTGTTCAGGGGAAAGTATTTAGCACTTCTCTCTACTCGCCCAAACACTGAGATTTTATAACCAGTGGGGTTGATAAACTATGGTGGTCCAGTGGTGGTGGACGGGAGAGCAGAAGAAGGGGAGGGAGGTTAATAACCCGCCAAAATCTGATGAGATGAGCCACTGGAAATGACCCTTTGTACGGCAGGCAAAACAGGGGTCCTGCCAAGGGGGCCCCATCTGAGCTGCCGGAGCCTGCGACTCTGTCACTTCACCTGCAGATGGGACTTCACCAGTGTGATTAGGGTGGAGGACCTTGACACAGGAAGAGAATTCTGGATTATCCAGGAGAGCCCCATCCAGTCATAGGATTCCTTAGAAGTGGAGGAGCTCTCTTGACCATAGTCAGCTGGGGAGATAGGACCACACATGAGGGGTCAGAGAGATCCAACATAACTGGCTTTGAGGATGGAGGAAGGGGAGTGCCAACCAAGAAACACAGGAAGTCTCTAGGAGCCAGAAAAACCAAGGGAACAGATTTACTTCTAGATCTTCCAGAAAAACAAAAACAAAAACAGAACAAACAAACAAAAAACCCCACAGTCCTCTTGACACCTTGATTTTGAGACTCTATCAGACTTCCAACCTAACAAATATTAAAATAGTAAATTTATGTTTCTTAAGCCGCTGTTTGTGGTAATTTGTGACAAAGCCATAGAAAATGAATACGCCTTGTATCCAGAGTTCTCTGCCACTCATTAGCTATGTGACCCTGCCTGAGTCACCTCACCTATCAAAAATAGGGAAGGTTTCATACATCTTAAAGTGTGTTGTGGAGGTAAGATTTTAATGTCATTAATGTTATTATTCCAGCTGACTACACTCTATGCGATAGACAGCCCTACAGGGATGGCTGGGATTTTCCAATTAAAAATCATTTAAGCAATTAATGCCAGCTTCCTCCTGACCAAATATTTTACCAGGCATGAATAAAAAATAAAAAAAAAAAAAAAGACAAGAAATGTTCATTATGTCTCCTGGCCACTTTTTAAGATCCACCCCAGGTATTAATTGGGAAAGGTTGTATCAGCTGTCTATTGTCACAATAATGCTATGTAACAAAATACCCAAAAAACCTGTTGCTGAAAACAAAAAGCATTACTTCATTTGTGAGCCTGAGGGTCTGTGATTTAGGCTGGGTTTGGCTGGGCAGTGCTGGCTGTGGCTCCGTTCACTCTCATAAGCAGTGGTCAGATGGCTGTCGGGTGACCCAGTCCTTCTCTAGGTGTCTCTTACTCCTTACTAGGCCAGGCTGAGCCTCTTTTTATGGCAATAAAATTGGAGCAAGAGCAGAGATGGGCCCATGTCTCCTTGAGCCTCTGTATTTGTCACATGAGACATCCCATTGGCCAAAACATGTCACCTCTCCAGCCTTAGAGCCAAGGAAGTGGTTATTTACGGAAAGCAAATGCGGATACATGGCACAGGGCATGGATACCATGGTGTGTGTGTGTGTGTGTGTGTGTGTGTGTGTGTGTGCGTGCGTGCGTGAACAAATGGAAAAACTGATACAGTTAATCTACCACAGAGAAGAAAAGCAAAGCAAACAGGCTCATCTTTGTTTGGGATTAAACACCTACTGTAAGCCAGAAACTCATCTAGACGACACGGAGATAAAACCTATTTCATGGAAGGGACTTACATTCTCATGGAACATCTACAATGAGTACTTAAGGAGCAAAAGCCCAGGCCAGTTCCTGGGGACACAGCTGCAGACATTATGTTATCTCACCGGTTCTACACAGTGGGTCTGAGAGGTAATCATTATGCCCATAGCTATTTAATAGGCAGGAAATCAAAGCCGAGCAGGGTAAAGCTGTGTCTATTTCCAAGTTCAAGATGCTGAGCTAGGTCTGTGTCATTCTGAAACCCAGATTCATTCTCCTCTGCTCTGAAAAACATCCTTTCATTGGCTCAGCAGATATCTAAATGCCAGGTACTGTTCATATCTCCTTAGAGATAGGAACATCTCCCTCCTAGCATCCATCACACATCACCAATTACAAAGAGAATCCCTACCTTCTCCCATCTTTACCCTGATGTGGGGTCATCACGGTTGAGAGACACTAACTAGCTCCTTTAACACACACACACACACACACACACACAACAACAACAACAACAACAAAAACCTTCTAGGAGAAACAATTTGTCATCATTATTGCAACCTCTGGTTCACTTCAATCTTAGGTTCCCCACCTTTTATTTATAGTGCCTTCAAAGAGGTTCCACATCATTAATTGCTCCCCATCCAAACCAATTAGATGAGGTAGGCACTCCTGGAAAAATCACACTACCCAGGTGGCAAGGGCAGCTGTGCCTGCCTGGGGTGTTGGCACTGCCCTCTAAGAAATACATACGCAACAGCCCAGAGCCGGTCTGAGCAGGTTGTCCGGGCTGTACGGTTCAAGCAAAATGAATGAGCTAGAGACAAACATTGACTGTGGATTTATTTCAACAACACAGATTTGAACATGACGATGGGCTAAACTAATGGTTTAATGATGGAACCTCGATACTAAGTGAAGGAAAACCTTAGGAGGAAAAGCTACTTTAATAACAGAGCTGTCAACCCATGATTTAAACCTGACTTATTAAGACTTTGGACCTCTGATTATGACGTGGTACTCAACAGCGTATACCGAACCCAGATTATGAGCTACTTGAGAGCAAAACCCTTAGCTTTCCCACCTTTGGAAGACAGCAGACAGTAAGAGCACAATTATCTGAGGGAATGAATGTGTGGATGAGCGAATGGATGAGTAGGAGGAAGATGGACAGGCAGATGGATAGACGAATGAATGGAATAGGATAAATCTGGGGATAAACTGGTAAGAGTAAATGTTTGTGACATAAAGAAATGGGTTTGTGATTTTTTAAAAATAGAGTTTCACAATATTTATGGGGTTGGGTGGGAATGAGAAGAAAACATTTACTAGTACCTTCTGTATATCAACATGATGTATGTATTTTCTCATTCAGTTCAACCTGCACCCTTCTGGAGTGTGCTTAATTGTCCTCAGTGTATAGAAAAGGACGCTGAGACTCAGAGAGGTCACTTAGGGGACCTGGCCAAAGAAACCAGGGTTCCAACCTAAATCTGCCAATTTCCTAATGCCTGTGTCCTTCTCACCAGGAGTTGGGAGGACTTTGGGGGATCTGATTTTGTAGCTGAGGAAACTGAGGCAGGGGGAGTACAATGATTTGTCCATAGCCACCAGGGGGTCAGTATCTAATAAGAGCCAGGGAACTGCCTGGATCTGTTGTCCTCTTCTCCAGAGGAGCTCTGTGGTGCATGGGGATGGCCCCAAGAGACTGGAGCCCCCAGGATGGCATATAGAGAGCCCAAAGACGGGGCTCTGGAGTCAGGCTGCCTGTGTTTGAATCATGGCTCTATCTCTTCCCAAGTGCATGTTCTCATGCAAGGTACTGAACTTCTCAGTCCCTCCATTTCCTTATCTGTAAAATTAGGACAATGACAAAATGACCTCAGGATAACCATGAGCACTAAAATGAGCTCTGATGGTATCTGGTTGAGAATAAGCAAGCCATGGTGTTAATGATCTCTCTCAGAGTCGGCTGTTCCAAACTCCTTTATGTTCCTCCCTTCTCCAAACCTGACAACCCCCAGCACAACATCTGAGCAGAAAGGGACTCATGGGGGACCTTCTGCCAACTGATGTTTAAGAGCAGGACATTCTGAAAGGGAACTGTATTTTCTCCATCTGGCTTTCAGGTCACAAGTTCAGGTGCTGGGCTCATCTCCTGGTTAGCAAAATTCATTTCCTCCCACCCCCTGATTAATGACTCCTAATGCTCAGAGCCATGTGGACCCTCAGGTCTGGGGTTGCAGCTGTTGGTCTAACTGTGGAAAAGTCAGGACAAAATTTTAAAACAGGAGGAGAGTCTGGGAGATTTGAGGCTGTGAAAAGCCAAGGAATAGCCGACACATTAGACCACTCCAGGGAGGCCTTACCCACTCTAAAGGTGCCCACTCAACCAAGGCAATGAAACCTTTTCCCCCCAGTATGTTCTGGTACCTTCTGTCTCTGTCACGGGGCAAAAGCCTAGATGGAGGGGAGAGAGTTATCCATAACAAAACTCCTACTATACCCTAAGGTTATTTTATTTCACAAATACTCATATAGCACTTAGGATATGCTAGACATAGTGCTAAGCACTTTATTAAGAAATGCTCATTCTATCCTCAGAACAACCCCATGAAGCAGAGACTATGATTATTGCCATTTTATAGAAGTGGAGAGGCAAAAAGAAGTGAAGAAACTTCCTCAGAGTCAAATAACCCGTATGGGGTAACACCGGGATTCAACCCCTCACCTTCTACACACCGGGATGGGTACTGTTCACTGTTAGTCCTAAGAGCCCCCAGGAAGAGCACTATTGTTACTCTCCACTCTATCAAGCGAGGAATCTGAGACACAGGAAGATTAAGTAACACGTCCACGCACAACAAGTGAAATTCCGAGCTAACCCGAAGTTTGGAAGAACTCAAAGCCTGTGTCTCCTCTTTTGTCATTAGGAGCCCACCCGACCTTAAGTAATAAGAGTCAAGCAGATTGGGTTTTTTTTTTTTTTTTAAGTAATCACTTATCAAAAATTTCCTGGAATAACACGAATTGCATGTCATTTTAAAACACATTTTTCTTAGGTGCCAATTTTGGGAGCCAGTCTCCAAGATGGCGTCCAGTGATCCTTGCCTCCCGCTAGTCACGCCCTTCTGTCGCCTTCTCCCTCACTAAACAAAACAGAACCGTGTAACAAATAGGATGTTGCAGACCCAATGTTCCATGAATTCCGAGGCTAGGCCACAAAACCCACTGGGGTTTCTGCCTTGTTCCTTCTTGAGTCACTTGCTTTGAATGAAGTCAGTTGCCATGTTGTCAGGGCACTCAAGCAGCCCTTTGGAGAGGTCCACCTGAGAAGGGCCTTCTCCAGCCATCCGCACTAACGTGTCAGGCATGTGGCCGAAATCATCTCAGAGGTGGAGACTCTGGCCCCAGTTGAGCCTTCAAATGGATGCAGCCCTGTCCAACGTCTTCACTGCAGCCTCCTGAAAGACCTTCAGTCAGAACCACCCAGCTGGGCAGCTCCCAGATTCCTGACCCTCAGAAACTATGAAATAATAAATGTTTATAATTCAAGCCACAGAATTTTAGGGTAATTTATTACACAGGAACAGATAACTTATCACATATTTAAACATGAGTTTTTAACCCTTTGAAAGTTTTTTTTTTTTTTTTAATCAGAAAATTTCTGAGAATGTGTCAGTATTTTATTTGGAAAAAAACAATCACATGGTGACTCTGATTTTCACCCAACGCCATAGCCCCAAGTCTCTCTCTAGCCTTGATCTGAGGAGAAATTCCCTCTTTTCAGTTTTTCTATTCCTAAAGCCCCTCCTCCTTTGGGTCTGAGCTGTAGCTACTGTGTTAGATGAGAGGTGAGACAATGTAATCTCTAAATCCAGTAGTAGACCAGCCCCCTCCATTCTCTGTCCTCTCACCCCTCCCTCCCCTCTATCTCAGTGGCCCTCCCTCACCCCTGCTTGAATATCGCTTTATCAGAGAAGCCTTGACAGCAATGTCTGGAACTGCCCCTCCCCCAGCACTGCCTATTCTCCTTCCTGGATTTACTGTTTTTGTTTTTGTTTTTGTTTTCTATAGGTCTTATTACCACCACCACCACATACACACACACACACACATACACACTATACAAATGCATCTTATCCATGCATTTAAGTTTTATGAGAACAGAGACTCAGTTATGCCTAAAATGGTTCCTAGAACATGGGGGCTCACCTTTTGGTTAGCAAAATGCATTCCCTCCCAGCCCATGATTAATGATTCCCTTAGTAAATGTTTCCTGAAGGAATAAAAGGCAGTTTATGTTTAAGCACTCCTATATGTTCTGCTGCATAGATTGTTGTTCAGGACACTTAACAAGCTGCATGTCAGTAACCACTGACACCTCCTCCATGCAGCCTTCCCTTTGACAGTGTTAACTGTAGCCCCCCTCTGTGGTCTGATAGCTGAGTTTGCTTCCATTTCTCACAGCAGAAAGCACAGCACCTAGTGGTCTGTTGATAGTCTGTCATGCCTATTTGAGCCTGCTTCCATTCCAGCTGCCCAAACCAAGAGAGCCTGGAGCTGACTTGCAGAATGAGGGAGACAGCCGAGGTGAGATAAGAAAAGAACAAACAGAAGACAAGGGCATTCAGCTGTCATGAGCTGAGCAGACATCTGGGTTCATGCCGTGACCCGAGGGGCGGACGAGTGTTCCCATCCCAACTGTCAGCCATAGAGTTAACCCCCAGGTCCTTTGGAGACCAGGGCCCTAGAAAGTCGACACATTTTCCCAGCAGGCAGCCCCAGATCTGTTCCCACAACTCTCCTCTAAGGACAGAGATCAGGCCCAGCAGAAGCAGAGGGAAAAATGGGGTACGGTGTTCTGACCAGGGGCCCCAGGACCACCATTAGCCCAGAGGTCAGCTGAGGTCTGCAGGAAGCTAACCAGGAGTGGAGTGAGAAGGACTGGAAAGAGGATGGCAGGGCCCCAAAGACCAGCCCAGGTACGCACTCCACAGACCCAGCACCATGGACTCTTGGGCTTAGCACCCCTGCTCCCATAGCACCGGGTTCACGCAGGGCAAGCACTCGGGATCCTGGAGCCTCCTGGTGATCTTCAGCCAGGCTGACCCTCAGCATCATCTGCCGAACGGTGATTCGGGAAACCTGGGGCAGGTTCCTGCCATCTCTGTAATGAGCAAGTCCCACAGGTGACTCTGATGCATGACCCGGGCTGAGACCGCCACCTTTGGAGCACACGCTTTGCAACCAGACACATCTGGGTTCAAACCCTGGCTCGGCACTAATGATCTGTGTGGTATTAACTCTCAGAGCCTTACTTTCCTCATCTGTAGAATGGGGACAACTTTGTAGGCAGGTATGAGGATTAAATCACATATCAACATTGCCTAGTAAAGAACAAACATTTATTAGGTATATGGTTAAGTCCCAGGACCTGGCAGCTCAAAGAAGTAAGGTTTGGGGAAGGAGAGGAACCTATGAGCCAGGAGATCAGAGATCACAGCAGGCCTGGCCCGAGTCCCTGCACATTTAAGTGAATAAAAACTTATAACAGCAGGTGCCCAGCCAGTGGGTACTTCTGCCCACAGCGACCCAGCTGGGCCCCTCCAGTGCCCGGCTTCTACCTCATTCAGTTGTCTTATTTTCTGTTCTCCAGGACACTCCAACTAGGGCCTCAGACCCCATGGCACCGGGGTCAGCCGCTCCTCCGCCAGGGGCCTGGGTTCCAGAAGCCGCTCCTCTGTGGCTTTCCGATGGGTCTGCAGGGCCCAGACCAGCATCTGTCATCACCGCAGCTGCAAACCCAGCCAGAGGGGAGATAAAACAATTCCCTACTAAGAGGATTTGCAAAATACACAGCACATTAACTAAGCATATGTAGCTAGTGGGCTCATGTCCTGCTTTCTTTGCTGCCTTTTTTTTTTTTTTTTGTTTTTTTTTTTTGAGGCAAATAACTTTTCTTCCTCATAGAGAATAGAGAATTAAACTCACTCTCTGGAGGGCATTCATTAGGAGCAGTAGCCATTCTTCCAGGTGAAAGAAGAGACTGGAAAGAAATGCTCGGGAGGGATGGTGGGGAAGGTAGCAGGTCTTCCGGGCAGCTCTACTTAGAGACCTGTCTCTCCAACCCCTCCGGCCACCTGCCCTACCATGAGGATCCACCCCACCAGACAGGGCTGAGTCGGCCACCTGGGGGCTTCCTATTCACCAGCTCCCTAAAGAACCAGTTCCCACAAGGCTTGGGATAGCTTAGCGGTGCCTCACTTTTTTATATGAGGGAAATAATGTTATGTTTAATGATAAATTATGACAATATTTCATCTCCATTGTCTAATTAGACATTACAGAGAGGCTTAAGGAACAGGGCAAAATCAATAAAATCTACATCTTAGAGATAAGCACTGCTGGTGTGTTTCCCTCTGGACTTTTCTACAGATACATACAAACTTCTAGAATCATGCTGTACAGTCTGAGTACAACGTGCCTTCTAATTTCCAGTAAAATCTCATTTGGTCACCTTTATTGTGTTCATTGTAGTGGTGTTGGTGGTGCAACTACCTTTAAGTCCAGGAGAGTACCCTGGTGGGGGAGAAGGAGAAGCAGGCAGGGAGAAGAGAGAAAGGCTGCTAGCTTTCACCCTATGACTACACTGAGTTAGGCACTAGGTTAAGTGCTCTACCTACCTGATATTATTTTATCCTCCTGACAAGAATATAAACTCACACTATTGTTATCAGCCTGCTTCACAGATAAGAAAACAACTCACAGAAGTGAAGTAGAAGTGGCTCCATTTACAGAGCCTCTGAGGGGCCGAGCTGAGGCTCAGACCCAGGTCTCTAACTCCAGACTCCACGTCCTTAACTTGCGGCCACTGCTCTGTTATGTACCATGTTCCACCTAGCCTCTCCTCTACTGTTGGGAATGTAGGTTGTATCCACTTCTTTTGCAATTACAAAAAACCAATTAGACTGAATATCTTTTCCCACATGACTTTAAGCATTACCTAATTACACCCTTTGGATAAATTCCTGGAAGACAAAGGGATTTTTGTTTTAAGATTTTATTTATTTCCTTGAGAAAGAGCACAAGCAGGGGGTGGAAGGCAGAGGGAGAGGGAGAAGCAGGTTCCCTGGTGAGCAAGGAGCCCAATGTGGGACTCAATCCCAGGACCCTGGGATCATGACCTGAGCTGAAGGCAGATGCTTCACTGATTGAGCCACACAGTTGCCCCTGGAAAACAAAGTTTTAGCCCTTTTGGAAAACAGAGATTTTCTATCTGTATCCATGGGGATGAGGTTTTGCTAAATACAATAGAGAAAGTAAAAAAGCAGTGCTTTAAATGCAGCAGAGGTTTATTCTTACATAAAGATGTCTGAAGATAGACACTCTATGCTGGCACATAAGGGAGTCAGTCTCCTTCCACCTCACTGTCTGCCCCTCACTCTGAGTATGGATTTTATCCTCATATTCCAAAGTGGCTGCAAGAGCTACAGCCATCACATCCAAATTCCAGGCAGCTGGATCATGGAAATGACAAAGAGAAGTGTGGCCCTATCCTTAAATATCTGATGATACATAACTTTGTAAACTTAGTAACATGTCCACATTTAGCTACAAAGGAAGCTGAGAAGTATAGTGTTTCCTAGGGTGGAAATATGTACTCAGCTAAATACTGGATTTCTGGGATTGTGGGGGGAAATAAGAATGTATTTTGGAACATCCCTGTAGATCCCATGGCAGTGTCCTTCTCAAGAGACAGTGGGAAAATCATGGGCTTAGAAGTCAGGGATGAATTGGGGGAGGAAAGCTATCTTCATAAGAAACATTTTTTTTATGATTTTATTTATTTATTTGACAGACAGAGATCAAAAGTAGGCAGAGAGGCAGGCAGAGAGAGGAAGGGAAGCAGGGTCCCCTCTGAGCAGAGAGCCCGATCCAGAGGACGCTGGGATCGTGACCTGAGCCGAAGACAGAGGCTTTAACCCACTGAGCCACTCAGGCACCCCCCATAAGAAACATTCTTATGATAGTTAACACTTCCTTGGTACCTAGTATACCCCAACACTCCAAGAGAGTTCTCATGTCACCTCTGATTTCCCAAGACAAAGCTGAAAATCAGGCTCAGGTGATTCTCTATCATATCTGAACACCTCCTTGTGCATTTCATTTTAACTCCTGACGTCCAGGCTGCTGCTTCGTCTCTCAAAGTGTCCCTCTGCAAGTCTGGGACTGGACTCCTATTCGCAGATGAAGCATTGAGATGTAGAAAAGTGGAAACAGTTACGCGAACAGCCTGTGACTGGTGAAGCTAAAATTAAACACTACTGTGCTTGAAACCAGATTCTCTGCCTTTCCCATGTCATAATGCAGAGTATTGCTTTCTTTTCAAAGAAACATATCATTAGAGGTGACAGCCGAAGGAGAAAGGCAGCATGATTTTCAAACAGTAGAATACCCTCCTTCCCCGCCCACCCTTACAGAGGCTTAAGACACTACTGTTGAGTCTTAGGTTTCCGTGATTTCCAGGTAGAGTTTCACCTAAGACACAGATCTCTGGGGAAGGGATGGAGGCCTTGGATCTTCACGGTCCCAGAGACATGCCCCCACACACCGTCAGCCAAGACAGTTTCATTACCTCTGGGGAAGCTGCTGGACATGACCCACTCCATCCAGGGAGAAACAGACCCTTGGAGAGCAGAAGAGATGCAGGGTTCTGGGCTCAAGAAAGCATCACCTGTGTGACAGAACTCCTGAGAGCAGACACCCTGATGTCCTCCAGAGGGTGGCCTGCCCAAGGGATCCAAAGCAGCCTGGGGAGAAAACTGTCTGCTTTACCCTAAAGAGAGGAAGACAGGCAGGGCCGCCCTCCAAACAGGGAGTCCTGTAAGCTGGCATCTGAAACACTCCACCAGGAGTTTGGGCCCAGGCCTTGCACACAATAAATGCTCAATAAAGGGCCTCTATGTGTACATTAGCATATCAAGAATGATGCAAAGGTAAATGTTTGCTTATTTGAGTAGTTATTAGCACTCACTGGCTGCTAAGTTCGTTCTATCGTCTAAGTTAATTCTTATCACAACACTGTGGGGCGATTGTTACGATCCTCACTTCAGAGAGGAAGCCGTGGCACATGGCCTGGAAGGAGCAGACCTGGGATGCAAACCCAAAGCTGTCTGAGTGCTGCAACCCCCCTTCACTTTTACTTGGCCACCTGTATATTTGTACCATTGAGTCCCAAAAGGCCTGTCTTCGTTGTCCTCAGTGAGAGCCTTCCTCAGCCATAGTCACTCCCTGCCCAGCAATGCCTTACATTGAATCAGGAAAAGGGAGGACAAATCATCAAACATATGGAAGTCTGATTATGACTATTTAATAAAGCTGGTCAGCAGCACTGTGGTATTTAGAGTAGTTTTTTTTGTCATTTCGTATCTTTTCAATCAGTTACAGGAAGCAAAATTACTAAGGAGGAGGAAGGCAATGTTCGTTGAAATGCTGACATTATGATTCACCAAGGTCATCGTGCTAACCCAACTCTCTCTTTTACCTATGGAGAAACTGAGGCAGGAGAGGGGCAGTGCCATGTCTGCAGTCACTCAGTGACACCATAGGGTGCTCTCCCTACTCCTCTGAAGTTGGAGAAGGAACTTCCTAATTTTTAGGCTATCTCCCGTTTTTAGGGCTTCCATCCATGGCTCCCTAAAACTCTGGGAGCATGTATGAGTTATCTATTATGTAACAAATTACCCCAAAACTTAGTGGCTTGAAACAACAGCAGTTTCTGTGGGTCAGTAACCCACGCACAGTTTAACTGGGTCTGTACTGCAGTCTCTTTTACAGGCTTCAAACCAGGCACCAGCTGCGTTGTTGTCATAGCAGGAAGGTCAACAGGGGAAGGATGTGCTTCCAAGTTCACCCACATGGCTGTTGGCCTGACTTGGTTCCTTGAACACAGCTGGACTAGGAGACTTAGTTTCTCCCTGGCTGTTGGCCAGAGGCTGCCCACAGGTCTTGCCACCTGGACCTTTTTTTTTTTTTTTAAAGATTTCTTTTATTTATTTATCAGAGAGAGAGAGGGAGAGAGAGCATGCACACACAAGCAGGGGGAACAGCAGGCAGAGCAGGCAGAGGGAGAAGCAGGCGGCCTGCCAAGTGAGGAGCCCGATGCAGGACTCGATTCCAGGACCCTAGGATCATGACCTGAGCTGAAGGCAGCTGCTTAACTGACTGAGCCACCCAGGGGGCCCCCACCTGGACCTTTCCAACATGGTTTGCTTCATCCAAGCAAGCATGCTGAGAAGCCAATAAGGGAATCCAGCGAGACAGAGTCACAGTTTTTTGTAACCTGATGTGAATGTGACATCTCTACATCAACGCCATATTCCGTTTTCTAGAAACAAGTCACTAGGGGAGGCGACCGCAACAGGCAGTGAGTTGTGGGGTCACTGGGAACGCGTCAGAAGCCTCTGGGAGCAGAGTACCATCTCCAACCCCCATTTTGTGAAGCTGTTTCTTTTCCTTGGGAGGAAGATTTTAAACAGGAATGCCTTTCAGCACTGAATCTCCCCCATCACTTCTAGGGTGACCTTGCAAGCGTCAGATCTTTGCATTTTAAAACCACTGAGTCAGCCCCTCCCTGCTCCAGCTGGAAGGTGTCCCAGTGTCCTCCAGGCATTTCCCAGGGAAAGGCACCCAGAAGGGGAAGTGACTTTCCCAGGCAATATGCCTAAGCCTTCTCTGGTGTTTGAGCCCAGCGCCCCTCTGGTGAGGTGGATCCACCCGAATCCTGATCACTCTCTGAGGGCCAGGAGAGGACTTGCAGCTTGCAGTTAACTGACTGTACTTTTCCCTGGGCATCCTGTGGGGCCTCCAGGAGCTCTTTGGGGCTGCAGAGCACCCACTCCAGGATACTAGAAAGTGCTTCGATAGACTGAGGATGGTTCTAGATCTGAGGGACTACCCACATTCATTCTTTCACTCACTCATGGGCAGGCTGCTTCAGAGAGAAGAGCCTGAGCTGAGTCTTGTAGGTTGAAAGGCAGAAAGGGAAACTGAGGCAGAAGAACCTGTAAAACCCACGGTCTGGGGATTGAAAAAATGGTGGGAAAGCCCATTACCTGGTGGCTTCAGGGGCACAGGGTTTGGGGGAGCTTTTAAGTGGATGCATGTAAAGCCTCCCTGCTCCTTGGCACCTGCCCACAGCAACTCTGAGGCCACCCACTTTTGCTTGGTTGGTCTAATACCCCAGAGGCTACACTGGGTAAACATCAAAGGAAGGTTAGGTTGAGCCTCTTGGGCGGGGCTACTGCGCGGGGGGGGGGGGGGGGGCGGCGGGTGTATGCTTTTGCTCTACCCCACTCCTGAAGGGCTGCAAAACCCAACCCACTCAGAGAAGTGGGCAATGCAAGTTTCCCCAGTACGGTCAGGTTGAGGCACGTGGTGCAAGGGGCTTTTGCCAGACTCTTTTCTCCAGCCCTGCAGCCTGGCTCAGGCCTGCCCTGGACAACGCAAGGCCATAGGGCCTATTGTTGGCGTAATTAGAAACCAGAGCATCTCCATGCCATAGCATCCCACCCCTGTACACTCTGCGCCCTAATATTCAAAGGTATCCCCTGGACTGTCCACACCCACCCACCATCCCTCCCGCCCTTGCTGTCCCCCCCTCAATTTCTTTCTTTCTAATCCTTAGTAGATTCTCCCATATCAAAACTCATTCTACCCATGTGGTCTTTCAAGGGTCTGCTTCACAGGAAACAAATTCCATCTGTTGGGAGTTAGTGGATGGGAATGAGTTTATTCAATTCTCTTCCCAAGTACCATATTTAAATGTTGACAGGTGACTTCTGGATACCATGTGCCCCCAAAAGAGTGACTACAGTTGTTAAATTAACAGTGATGGAGAAGATATTGGTGATAGATGAGCCTTTCAGGATCTCCCAAATCAAGCCCCGTTTGCTGGTAACATTCCAGGAGTCTGATCCCAGGCAGAAGGGAGGGCAGAGACAGATGAATTAGCCTTCTTTTCCTCTACTTACTCACTTCCCACTTGAACATGGTGCCCAGGGGACATCTCAAGTCAGTGGGTTCTGACAATGAGAATTCAGGACCAGAAAAACCTTGGATATCCACCTGGCCTCAAGACTCCTCCAGAAACCCACACATGCCCTTTGTGAATGGGAAGATCAGCACCCAAGCTGGGGAAGTGACTTGCCAAATGTCACGCAGCAAGTGTATAGCCAAGCAAGGATCCTGGGACTCTGGAATCCCAGGCCTGTGCTTTGTCTAATGTACATGCTGATTTCCGGAGGGGTCCATGGGAGTTGCCTATGGTAAGTCCTACGGCAGAGCTGAAGTGGGAAATCAAACAACTGGGTTTGCAGCCTGAGCCTCTAGCATGCAGGGATGAATGAAGACATCCCAAGAAGCAGGGATTTTCCTGGCCTTGGGAACAGAACTCTCCTATCACCCCATATGGATTCCCTCCTAGCCTTGTCTAGATGGGTAATGGGCGGGGCAGGAACACGGGCGGAGAGCAGGCAGATGAAAGTTGGGCCCTGTGCCAGCTGCCAGAGACTCAACACTGAGTGTTCTTCTTTGCACCTGCCGGCCCATCCATCAGCCCTTTGCCTGCCTGACCCCAGAAGCCGGCAGCTGTGCGGCTGATGAGGGCGTGGGCTGGAGGGCTGATGGCTCAGGTGCCGGCAGGCTGATGAGGGAGGGGGTTGGGTTCAGGATGGACAAAGCCTATTGCTGCCTCCTTCTGGGGAAGAAAGACCCGAAGCTGGAACTTCCCCCAGAAGGGGTCCACTTTTGGGAACAGGGAGAAATCACAGCCCAAGGTCAAAAAGAACAGATACTTCAGGGTCTAAGCAAAGGTTTTTCAGGTCAAGAGCTAGAGCGCCCCTTCCTCTACACAGAAAAACACCAGTTGGCCGAACTGCTCATCGGGGGCAAGGTTTTCCAGGGGACTATTATGGTTCCTTAGGAAGAGATGCTTTTTCTAACAGCCATGGCTTTGCAACAGTGGAACCAGCACTGATCTCCCCGTCATCAGAGGGGTACAGAAGTGTTTGGACCCGTATCTGCTGAGTCAAAAGTTTGGGCTTCAGAATCAAGAGACTTTGGTGTGAATTCTGGCTCTCCTACTTCTTGGACAAGTGGCTTCGCCTCCCTGAACTTCTGTCTTTTCTTCTGAAAACCAAGTCGAATCACAGTGCTCACTCAGCTACGACAGGGGTTCAGCGTCTGACTGAGTCAGAGGGCAGGCTCAAAGGCTTGCACAATGCG
Organism: Mustela nigripes; assembly: GCF_022355385.1. Classification (NCBI taxonomy): domain Eukaryota; kingdom Metazoa; phylum Chordata; class Mammalia; order Carnivora; family Mustelidae; genus Mustela; species Mustela nigripes. The sequence goes on from NC_081557.1 coordinate 32,733,739, forward strand.
CGGTACACAGGAAGCGGGGCTCAGGAAATGGAAGCTGGTGTTTAAGTGAGGACGGGGGTGTGGGGCCCAGCAATGGTGCACAGTAGCAATGAGAGGCATGGTGGGGAATGTTCGCTGCTCAAGAAAGCCCAAACACACATGCCTACAGGCACACACACTCATATTCACCCGTGTGTGCACATGTGATGGTGGAGTCTTTGTGACTCCCCTGAACACTTAAGGGGAGGCTAACCCCACCTCATTACCTTGTGACAAACAGCACTAAGGCTATTGCTTAGATGGTCCTGACCAAAAATCCCAGGTCACCGCCCACCTGGCCAGCTCAGGCTGACTTCTTAGCCTCTCAGGACCTTGCCTGGCCTGTGCCAATAGCTCTGGCTTGCAAAGGCCATTGGAGAGGACAGTGCTGAGCGGTCAGAGTGGCTCACATCATCTAAAGCCTGACCTTTCCCGGTCATCGACATCAACACATCACCTCCATTTACAGTGAGTTTACGTGTATCTGCAAGTATTGCTTTGGCCATGGCCTGACTCATGGAAGCCTGCCTTCTTATTCCACAGGCGGCAACAACCCAGGGGTCCTGAGGGACTTCTATTCTGGTCCAGAGCAGTAGAGTTTAGATGGATATAGCTCTGGTAACAAGTTACTAATTCAGCAGCACATTCTCATTACTAGAGGCTTATTACAGAATTGGGAGGCTAACCATGAAGCAGCAGAGGGCTTGTAGAGGAAATTCATCTTGGAGCTGATGTGGTCCTCTTTCCAGTGATTATGTAGATGGTTCTTACTTTCATCGTCTATAAAATGGGAATGATGATGGTACTTGCTTTCCTGGGTTATTGTGAAATATAATTAGATTACAATAAAGTTCTGGACAGAGTGCTTACGCAGAGCAGGCTTTCAATAAATGAATAATAAATTGAAAATTACAAACGTAACTTATACTTTCCTTTTTAAGTTATCTGTCCCTATGCAAAGCATTAAGAATTTTCCACCTGAGCCAGACCTCTTGGTTATTTGCCCAGGATTCTATCTTTGACAGCAACACTAAGGGACGTGCAATGAGTGATATTATGAAAACCACCTGTCATTGACCACTTATTATTTAAAAAGTGTCTGATGTTCATTAGTGCCCCTCCCCACCTTTGTGAGGTACCCCTGAGATCTATTGTTGATATTCAATAGCCTTTTGGTAGACAACGCTATATTAATACAGTCTACCACAAATTGTGGCTTTTTTTAAAAAAAAGATTTTATGTATGTATGTATGTATGTATGTATTTGACAGAGAGGGAGAATGGCAGTGAGAGAAGGAACACAAGCAGGGGGAGTGGGAGAAGGAGAAGCAGGCTTCCCGCTGAGTAGGGAGCCTGATGCGAGGCTTGATCCCAGGACCCGGAGATCATGACCTGAGCTGAAGGCAGATGCTTAACTGAGCCACCCAGGTGCTCCCCCACAAGTTGTGTCTTAAGACAGCTAGCACAGGGGCGCCTGGGTGGCTCAGAGGGTTAAGACTCTGCCTTTAGCTGGGGTCATGATCTTGGGGTCCTGGGATCGAGCCCTGCATTGGGCTCTCTGCTCAGCAGGGAGCCTGCTTCCCCCTCTCTCTCTGCCTGCCTCTCTGCCTGCTTGTGATCTCTGTCAAATAAATAAATAAAAATCCTTAAAAAAAAAAAAAAAAAGACATAGCTGGCCCAGAATAAAAATTTACCATTAAGAGCAGCCTCTATGTGTTGACCATTTACTATGTATCAGGCACTGTTCCAGATGCTTCACATCAATTATTTCACTTACTCTTCCAAAGAAGGTCATGGACACGGCTACCACTATGACCCCATTTTACAGATGGTAAAGCAGAGGTTTAGAAGGGTTAAGTAATTTGCCCAAGGCCACCCAGCTAATAATAAGTGGGAAATACAGAACTCGAACCCAGACCTTTCTGCCTTCAGAACTCCGTCTCTTAGCCACTACTCAGGTATTCAGCAAGAAATACTTAAAAGATAAAAATGAGGATTAAGGATTTTACAGAGTGGTGGTATAAACGTCCACACTTGCGGTCTCACAGAGTGTTACAGCCTATGTGTCAGAGACAGTTCTTGCAAGAACTCACTCCTTTCCACAGAGCCTTGAGCTGGTTTTCAAGCCAGAGTTCATAGGTCTAGCCCATGGGCCAGGTCCCCATCTGGCTCCTGGCTCTTTGACCAGCCAGAAGTCACTTTTGTCTTTAGCCATCCAGTACAGATGCCAGGAACTAGAGATTTTCCAGGACCCAATGGGGAATATTTGAGAGTGTAGCTCTGTTGAAGACACTGGTAATCTGATTAGTTAGTGGCCAAGAATTGCAAATGGCCCCATTGTCCATTTTTACAAACTACCCGTTGGTCACCGGTCTACAGTACAGGAGCTGGAGGTCCCCACGTCTGAGGTCTCAAGACTTCCATGCAGCCTCTCTGTTCCGCCCGCACACCACCATCTCTTGGGGTAGGCTCCATCTGTAGAGGGCATGACTGGCCAGTAGGCAGCCCCAAAGAGGATTCTAGAGAGGGAAAGCCTGAGCAGGGAAAGAAAGACAGACAGACAAAGAGCTCAGCAGCAGCTGGTCAGGGAGGCTGGATTCACACCTCTAATCTGCTTCTGCAGATTATGCTTCATGCAGTCAATAGGGGAGAAATGCCACGATTTACATGACAAGAACCAAAGGAGAGAATTATAGCAAATCAATTCTGCATGAGGAGATAAAGCCCCATATTTAATGTATGCAGTGAAAGGTAGAAATTCAATTCTCATAATGTCAGATGATGCTGATTAAACCTGACATTCATTATTAGTATGATGATTTTTCCTTCTCTTCTTGGGCTTGAAGAACAAACAGGCCTCATAAAGACAGGGTTGTAGAACATCATTGTAATCGGACAGCTGAATGAGGAAAAGGCTGCTCTGGCCACCACCGCCGCTGACCCCCCTCTGGAGAAGGAGCCACTGGAGCTGCACCGAGCTCTCTGACTGAAGCTGGCACAGGGCAAACAGTACCGCACAGCCCCTCGGGAAACTCCTGGGATTGAAGTCAAGTCCTTGTACAACCACACATGAGTTACATGCCTTGGGGCCACTTTTTCTCTTTAAGCCCCTCTTCTCCTCGACCAAATGACTGAGATCAGTCTCCGGCAGTGCTTCCGAAAGCTCAAGGATGCCTTGTGAAAAGGGGGGGGGGGGGGGGTTTGTCCTCTGGTCAAACAGGTAAGCGTTTGCCTCATACTAAATAATATACAGCCTTGTCTCGGAACTTCACAACGTCTGAGAAGGCATGCGGCAACGAAACCCATTTAATTTGAGTCACTGTGGGTTTCCTTAAATCAGGGTTGACAAACTTGGTGTGAACGGGGTCAGAAAGTAAATATTTTAGGCTTGGGACACCAGCCAGGCTGTTATAACTGTTCAACAATGCTGTTACTGTGGAAAGCAGCCGTAGACAATCTGTAAAAAAAGGGAGGGGGGGAGGGGAGACTGCTTTTCAATAAAACTTTATTTAAAATACAGCTGGTGCATCAGTTTGCCAGTCTTTGCCCTAGACCATGAACCACCCCAGCCCCAGCCTTCTTTTCTAGGCAAGACCTACTAAAACGTCAAATAACACAGCAGGGGAGAGTTGAGGTCCGAATCCCAGTTCTGCCAGTTAGTGATTCTGAATCTCTGGTAAATGACTTAAGCTCTGCGACGGCTCCTGGTATATGGATGCGGGAGTCACTGTGACACTCTGTTGTAAGAATATAAAGCACTCGGCATAGCCACTGTCACGTAAGTGCTCCCTAGTTATTCATGTCACTGATGACAGTTTAGTTGGTATCATTAATATTACCATCCAGCAGTGGTGCGTTCTCTGAAACACCCAGAAGGAACAATCTCCAAAGAGGCCCCCTGGGTTCCTGCATTGTGTTGGAAGGTAAGGAGTGGGCAGGACTCGCTACTAGTGTACCCCCCAGAGCCATGGAGGCAAAGCCCTCTTGTGGTGTTCCCAGACTCTCATCATTAATTTCCCATCAGAGTTCATCCTCTCTGACCTCCCTGTCAGCGAAGTTGCTTTAGCTTCCTTTCAGCTCAGTTAATTGCACCCGACACAGTGACCGGGGCCACCGAATGAACTACTCCCAGCTCAACTCCCAGCTGCCCCCCAGACTCAGCCCCATCCAGCTGGCTGGGGCAACCTGGTAAAAAGCCCACCCACCTCTGTGGGCCCAGTCCAGACCGCCAATGTCACGGGACACCTCTGGAAGCTGGAAGCTATACAAAAAACGTGCACCTGTCTCATGTAATGAGAAACAGTTCTTCGGATGCCAGGCAAAGCCTCCGCTTTAATCATCTTATTAGGGGGAAAGCCTTGCTTCTAAAGTAGACATTGTGTGTGCATCAGAATCTCTGACCTGACAAGTCGGGGACCTTGCCTTGGCACAGAGGAGGGATGTCCGGTAATGCTTCCGGAAGCCAGCAAGAACGGAAGATGGGGATGCGTGTGCACACACCCAAGTGTGTCTGTGCACATGTGCACACATGCATGGGACGGTAGAGGGGTTAGGACAGCAGGTGAGACCTTGGCTCTCATCTTGGTGGGTCGGTCGTGGTTTCGTTTGAGCCCTACCATCTTGCTAGTATAGCTGCGAGTACCAAGCCTGACACACAGTCGGTGTTCGATACATTTTTGTTGACTGATTGGCTGAACTATTTGATTATTAAGTGATTAGTTAATAAGCCCCCTCTTTTTCCTTCTACTTGGGTCTGCTAGGCCCTTGCTGTTTTCCTCCTTGGTGAGCTCCAAACTGGTCTGCCCTGTCTTTAATGTTGTCAAAAATGTTGCTTTGACATTGTCTCCTGAAAACCCCCAGCCATTCCTCTCCCAACCCCTCACCCTGAAAGCCCTCCATCAGCAATTCTTGCAGGCACCTGGCTCTGGTTCGGCCTGTCCAGTCACCCTGAATGACCCAGACTCCCCTTTGCTTTGCTGATGCAGAGCTTTGCTCTCTGAGTTTCCTCTGCTCTTCCCTCCTGCTGTGCGGACCAGAATCCCACCTCCCTCCACCTCTCAAAGGGGGCTCCTGCTCCTGTGCTCTACCCTTTTCCCCCGGACACTCACACTTTCTGGTGTTGATCCTGACTACCTTTCTACCAGATAGAACCCTGTGCCACGGGCACAGCTTCTTACCCTTACAAAGGCTCCTTGAGGGCTCTAGAACATCTTTCTAGGAAAGACCCTTGCTCACTCATAGCGATAAGTGCTGCATCTTTCATGACAACACCACATCAGCCAGCATACGAAATGGGGTTTGCATTGGGCAACGCACCGTCAGGTGGGAACCAGTCGTGTGCTAGAGGCCACCCAGCATATAGAATAGGAGGTCCAAACTTTAAATCTTGGTTCCCGCCATCCTCTTGGCTGAGAAGCCTCTAGCAAGGCCTTCGACCTCTCTGAGCTTCTGTTTCCTCTTTGGAAAATGCAGATTGTCCTGATCCTGGCTTCACCTGGCTCAGGGAGCAGGCAATGAGATCATGCACGTGAAAGAAGGTTCTAGCAAACCTTCAGGCATCACAACAATGGTAATCTCCTATAGGCTGCTATATGCCAGGCTCTCTGCTGGGAATCCTCGTGAGGGCTGTGATGGTTCCGGTATGATCCCCGTTGTACAGATGAGAAAACTGAGGCTCAGAGAGAAGCGATATGACCAAGTCCTGTAGACCATTTTGTTCCTGTTCTATCTGATTGCAGAGTCTGCAGCTCCTGCTCTGCCACACGGTGGGCATTTGGCTATTTGTGACTCTAAGGTGGGACCTTCTACCTGAGGGGTCAGCAACCCCACTCAATAAATCCTTCTTGATTAGCTGTTGGAATGCATAGGGTATAATAAATAATGCAAATAAAATCAATGCTGCTCCCTGCCCTCTAGGACTTTCAGTGTCATGCAAGCAGCAAACATTGTAGGAGACAGAGAACGTCAGAGTCTGACAAAAAGGGCCATGAACAAGATGGGTTTTACAAGCTTTGCCATTTTTTCTTACCAATACCCTCACCACCGTTCATCTGCCAACATTGATGAAGGGCTGTGCGAGTGTCTGATTCACCTTGAAAAGCGTCTTCATATCCTTATCCCAAAACATCATTTTACTTAACCCCATACTGTCTGCTTTTATCCTACTGTAGCTCAGACTGGGGGTTAGGGCGCTTAGGAACATGGTATGATGGGGAAGGTAAAGATTTCTTACCCTCCAGAACCCCTTGATGTCCAAGGGGGGCATGGAGAGGAAATTGGGAGCAGGACAGAAGGAAGATACACAGCAAGGGGGCCACAGGGCCTGCTGGTGCTGGGCAAGACACCGTGATGCTGGCTGAGGACCAGGAGGGCCAGACCCGGGCACTGAGACTTGCTGCCAGGCAGGAACCTGGGCACCGTCCTTCCCATCCTGAGGATCCCAGCCACAGAACTCTAGTGGTCTAAGGTGTTCCGTGAAAATAGGCTTCCTTGGTAAATTCACTCAGGAAACAGACACCTGTCAATGCCTTCAGGGCTCTGGAAAGCCTGCCTGTGGGGATTGACTGACCTTATTTTGTCTAACAGCACTTCCCAGTATACTGGATCAGGGGACCCTATCTATGTCCCACAGAGCTAAGCTACTTGGGACCCAGTTTAGGATGCTCTTTCTTTTATATAGGAGGACACCAGAACCCAAAGTGGGGCAGGGGGTGGGGGAGTGGGGGCAGTCAGAGCAACTGGTTGCCTAAGATCAGTTGGTGAAGAACTTAGACCAATGTCTAGTCTAGCAGCTTCAGCAGTACCCATTGGAGCAGAGCTGGCTATGAGAAAAAAAAGGAGGGGGGGGGTTCTGGATGATCCTATGCACATTATCTTACATTTTAGTATGCCAGGGGTTTGGTAAAATAAATATTTTTGGACGATAAGATAAACAATAGCACAAGAGTGATATGCTTTTTTTTTTTTAAAGATTTTATTTATTTATTTGATAGAGATCACAAGTAGGCAGAGAGGCAGGCAGAGAGAGAGGGGGGAAGCAGGCTTCCTGCTGAGCAGAGAGCCCGATGTGGGGCTCGATCCCAGGATCCTGAGATCATGACCTAAGCTGAAGGCAGAGGCTTAAACCACTGAGCCACCCAGGCGCCCCAAGAGTGATATGCTTTTAATGGCAACTGACATTCAGCCTGAGGGCAGGGGAGCAAAAGGGATTGGTGGGAACTATGGCTTGGCTAACAGGAGTACTCTGGCCAAAGGGACAGCACTCTTTGGCTCCAGTGATATGGCCCCGTGGGTGTGCTGGTCAAATGTTGTTGCGATTTTATTTCTCAAGAGAAGCAGGAGAGACAGATCCCCAAAAATAATTTCTTTGGTAGGCTGATTTTTTTTCACCCCCGTGGGTCCCCAGTTTGTCTGTGCTAGAGCCTTCCCCTTCCATCTCTATCCACATCTCAAACTCTATCCACAGCCAAACTCTAGCTCTCTGGCAATCTGGGCAGAGCCAGGCAGGTCAGCGGGAGGCAAAGGTTTCCTGTGCCCAGCTTGCTTTGCGTGGAGGGATTCCCCATGGGGATACACTGGGACAACAGTACTCCGCAAACAGCCGTTTTCAACATAAATATTGCCAGGTTTGAGCTAATGTGATATCAGCCCAGCCTGTAATCCAAACAAAATAGATCATTGTCCTGTGATTATTTTTCCTCGGGACAAAAGGCTCTAAGCACTTGGTTTCCCATTCTGTAACCTCTGTATTTATGGGCCATGTTAATTTAATTCAGCAGCTCCGCCTTCAACACAGTTCAAAAGCAGTCAGAATTTGCATTTCATGATTTCAAAGCCTTTCTGGTCTGCTAGGCTGCACTGAGAGGGAGGCTTTGTCCTCTTCATTCTGAGAAAGAAGAGGACAGAAAAACCACCCGAACCCTTTGACATAATACAAAATACATCCTCCGCAGCAACACAGGCTGCTGCTCATACCCGAGAAACAGAGACCCGTCGCAGAACACCTGGAGCATTCTGGAACAGTCTGTCTCGGCTCCCACATGTGTGGGCTGTGACCAGGGAAAGAAGCCCTCCCCTTCCCTGTGGCTGCTGACCCAGGGCCCTGCTGAAGGTTGTCTACACTGCTGGCCACTGGCCAGTCAGACTGAGCCAACGCCTGTTCATTTGACCAGCCTGACACTCTGTCAGGAACAACCAGAGGACCGTTTTCTCCAAGTCCATCCTCTCCTTCTTCATAGAAGTACACTAACAGCTTCTTAAATTTGACCCATTGGACCTTGTGATATTTGAGATGCAGTTTGTGAGTGACATTACACAGATGGGGAAACTGAGGCCACAGATGTAGAGTGATTTGTCCAAGGCCTTGAGGCCTCTTGAAATGAAAATAAAGGATGTTCTCTGGAAAGCAAAGCTGGCTTTTCATCCATCTATCCTTGGGAGAAGACTTTGTGATTCCCATGACTGAGGATGAATTTCTTTCTTCTTTTTTTAAATATAAATTTCTAACAAAACAGGGGCACCCAGGTGGCTCGGGTCATGATCCCAGAGTCCTGGGGTCGAGCCCCACATCAGACTCCTGGCTCGGTAGGGAGGGGAGCCTGCTTGTCCCTCTCCTTCTACCCCCACCCCTGGCTCGTGCTCTCTCTCTCGCTCTTTCTCTCAAATAAATAAATAAAATCTTAAAAAAATTCTAATCAAACAAATAACCCATGTATGTATGCTAATATATTCTTTTTACCAGAGAGTATAGAAAAGGCTTAACGCTCCTTCCACACCCCTCCTCCATCCCCTCGCCGCACCCCTGCACTCACACACGCAGTCTCTCCTCCTTGAAGTCAACCACTATAGAAGCTTCTCTGGTAACCTTCTACTGTTCCTCAAAGCATGCACAGTCTATATACTTCCAAGGCTACACGTTTATGCAGTGTTTGTCCCTTTTTAATGCTAATCGTATTGTGAATATATTTCCACAATTTAGTTTTTATACTCAATTAACTCTTGGGGATAGAAGAATGCCACAAATCTAGAACTTTCCCAGTCTTCTTAACATGCTCTGTAGTACAACCATGCCGTGGTTCACTAGCTGTTCACGGATTTTTCCCTCACCAGCCACACTGCGCTGCTTCCTGGGGCCCATCTGCAAGCATTTTTTTCAGAGCGGATGTGAGATGTGGGATCGCAGCAGGTGACAGGGACTGCTTGCTCCTGGCATCCTTCCACCGCTCCTATGGTTTAGAGCACAGCTTCTTTAATTTGGGTTCCCTAAAACTGTCTCTGGTGGAGAGTATTGCAGGCAGAAGATTCCTGGGAAGCGCTCTAGGGATGGCTACCCTCTTCACCCATGCCCCATTTATAACCCTCCTGCAGACTATGAGTGTGCCCATTTCGCAGACATGACTTTGCACTGGGCTAGCTACATTCTCCAGAAACCTGGGCCCGTTTCTGACCTATCTGCAAGGATTCTAGCAACTGTTAAAGATTCTGTCAGAGGTATGAACAAAGCAAACCCAACTTGGCCAGAAATAGACCCGCACAGACCCCACTAAGCCACATTAGCTTCTGGTTTCGGCTGGCTCTGATCTCAAAGCACATGGCTGGGAGAAGCAGCAGCAAAGACGCAGGTATGGGTCTGACCCAGAATGCCAAACTCGGAAAGCCTGGCTCCAAATCCCAGCTTGGATGCTCTCTCCGGAGACCTGGGAAGATTCCTGTGAGCCTTCACTCTTCTCTTCTGGAAAATGGAGTCCACTGGCCTGCAGCACAAAGCGTGGACTCTGTGCCTAGACCTGGAAAGCCTCCACTTAATCACGGTGCTTGTGGAAGCCCCACAGCCGAGCTGCTGGGGGGGCCCCACATCAGATCGCGAACAGCACCAGACCCGGCGGCCTCAAGGGTGCTGTCATCCCTGGAATGTCAGGCCGATCTTCATCTTCCCTGCAGGTACCACTGAGTCCATGAACAGCACGGCATCAACAAACCAAGAATCAGGAGCCTTGAAGAAACAGCATCAAGGGAGGAAGGTGACAATACTTTCCCAGGGCCTATTCTGGGCCAGACGCTTACAGATAACATCGATTACTCTTCCTGATACTCTGTGAGACCTAGGTCTGATAGAATGGGGAGATCAGGTTCCAGACCAATTGATGAATTTGCTGGGGCTGATAGTGAGGCTTCAATCAGCCCTGTGTGGCTCTGGGCTCAATGATAACAGCGGGCGTACTATTATTACTACCATATCTATGTTAAGTATTATTCTAAGCACTCTGCATATACCAGCTGTTGAATTCGCTGGACGACTCTGTAAGGTAAATGCTCCAATTATCCCACACTTTACAAAGGAGGGAGTTAAGCCCTGAGAGTGTACAGCAAGTAGAGGTTGGAGCCAACTTGGGAATCCCTGTGCTTACCCGCTATGCCATCTGGCCTCACTGCCCCCCATTCCTCTCCACACTCTCAGCTTGCCATAGAATATTGGAGCTGAAAGGGGGAGCAGAGAACAGAGTCTAATCTCCCCATCCTACAGATAGACAAACTGAAAGCCAGAGAGGAAAAGAGACTTGCCCGATAACACACAGATGGGACCAACAGTCCCGGGAGCAGAGCCAAGATCTAGGAAATGGGGAGGAACTCAAAATTCAGTTTAAAAGCAAAGCACTTTTTACTCCTTGAACTTCATTTTTTTTTTTTTTTAAATTTCAACAGATCTAGGAATCTGGTAGGTCTAACTGGTATTCAAGAAAGGTGCCTGTAAGGGGGGTGGGGGATCTGAGGGCAGCACCTAAGGGAAGGGAAGCAGAGTGAAGTGGCTCGGGAAGAGAAGGTCCTAGAGGCTCTGGGAGCCAGAGAGATGGGTGCCAGGGCAGCCCCATCCAAGCAGAGCAGGGGCCGCGATCATACCCAGTTCCCTCGCTGGGCTGAGCAATGCCTTCCTCATGCTTTCTCTACCTCTGAAAATCAAAGGTGAGTACTTCGTGAGGATGAGGATGGGGATGTATTCACTACTGAGAAGGAGCAGAGGGTGAGGGTTATAAGAATGAAGTCCTGGGTCAGCTCCCTCATCGGCTCTCAGTGTGACGATAGACAGCTTCTTAAGTTCTACCCCTCATGCCCTGCACAGATAAAATCGTGTTGGAAAGAAGACCTCCTCCACCAGAGAAAACCCAATCTACCGATGGTCCTAAAATCAGTCACATCAGCCCAGCGCAAAGTAAGCGCAAAGTAAGCTCAAGAAATAGTTGTTGCTGTGGCTCACGAGGGCTACTGCCACTTGCTTGGCATGGACCACATGTCAGGTACTGGTAAATACTTCCTCATCTTAACCACCTGCTATGGAGGGCATTACCATCTCCAACCTACAGACAAATAAATGGAGACTTGGAAAGGTTAAGGAACTTGCGCAGGGGAACCAACCAACTCCTTGGCATGCGTGTTTTGCGTGGAGCCCTGTCTCTCCCTTAGAGCAGTGTTCAAAAGGACGCCAATATCAGGAGGATAGAGTCATGGGTGCTAAGAAAGTCATCCAGAAAATGGAGATGGGGAAAGAGACAGAAGGCAAATTTCAACGCCAGTGCAAATGACCTTCACTAAAACCAGACTTTGGGGCAGTTGGTGGTGACTGATTTTCTCCTTTTGCCCCACCAGATCCATTCTGCACACTTCTCCACCCTGTTCTGTGGCTCAAGAGACTCTGCAGACTGCCTTGCTCTCCCTTTCCTTCTAGGTCAATGAGAGGCTCTCACATGAGAAGAGGGAGAGAAGGGATCGGGGAGTTACTCCCCAGCTCCCTCCTTGCCAAGATGCCTCATTCTCCTGCCCCAAGCTAAGGATGCTCTGGGGCAGCCCCTGCCCAAGGCTAGAGCTCTCTCCCCTCAACTCACTCCTAGGGGCTGGAAGAGCTCTTACTTTTGTTAGTTGCTACTGGCTCCCGTACCTCTGTCCAGACCTTTGTAAACAGTCCCTCAATCAAGCCCCTCCAATCACTCCTTCCCAGCGTGCCACCCACTTCCTACAGGAACCCTCTTTGAGGCTTCTAAGATTGCAGGGAGTCTATAGAGCAGAAACATTACTGGACTCACTCTGACTTTCCTGCAGATTGTCTAGGGGACAGTCCAGAAACCTCCAGGGGGTCATTACAGCAACCAACATTTCCTGGAAGCCCCATGAGTCAGCCAACACTGATTCACTGGCCCCCTCTGGGTCTTTCACCCCTACCTCCACTCCAGGGGGACTGGAAATGAAATATCTGCAGAAATAAATTCCCATGAGCCCCTGTAAGGGCTGCCTGGTATGACCTGGGCTGACCCTCTAGCCAGAGGCAAACTCAGCGTCAAGATACCTCCAGGTCATCGGGCAACCCTCCTCTCTTAGCATTAATATAGGGACTGAGATGACAGACAAGGCACAGGGCCTGCCTTAGTTTGCATTCTGGCTTCCTTCTAAGAAGACAGAGAATCAAAGTGAGAGCACCTCAGGGGGGCTTTAGCAGGATGGGCCAGAGTTGCCTAGTTGGAAAAATTCAATACAGCAAGAAGAAAAATTAACTAAAAGTAGTCCAGTAAGAAGATACAGAACAGGCTGAAACACAGGACAGCCAGAAACAAATGTAGCCATATCAGGAAAATAACTTTGGGACTTCAGTGGTTTTCTTCTTGTTCTTTCTAATGCCTGCCAAAGGTGCCAAGAAAAAGCCTGCCAGGATCCTGCAAGCAGGTGACAGTCCACCCGGTAAGGTGAGATGAGAGGTCATCGTGGAATATGCTGGAGATGATGGACCATAGGGACTAACACCCCTGGCCACATGAGCACAATGGCTCTGGTGGACCAGATAGCTTTATTAGCAGGGCCAGTGGGACTGGTCTCTAGGAATGGTAGGTCTTTCCTGCTCAGTCTGGAAGGGACAGCAGAGAACATTCCATCCTCTGGAAGCCCCAGGCCAATCTTTTAAGCCCCAGGCTATCTTTCACCCCACCCTCAAAGAGCCAATAACAAAGGCCACAGACCATAGTCTGAAGAGATGGACTCCCCACCACTTCCGCCTCATCCAGGGGTGGGGGAGGGGGGGTTGCCTCTGTTTTTTCTTGACTCACATCCACACACAGGCATTCCTGGGACCGGAACCAGAACCAGAGCCAGGGTGCAACCACCAGCCTTTGGGAGGCAGCGCATCCCAGCTCTGCCATGTAAACAAAAGGACTACCAGTTTTTGAGGACTTTCCGCCTGCCAGGGACTGGGCTAGGAGCCTGACATGAAATGCTCTCACTCGAGCCTCGCAAGAACTCATGGGCATCCCACAAGGTCAGTGTGATTATCCCTAATATGCAGCTCCGAGGTCACAGACATGGTTTGTGGGGACTGAAACCGCAGCTCTTTGTCTCCCCAGTCTCTACACCGAACCATTATGGGATACATATTTCACATAACCTCTTTGCACCTCAATTTCCTCTTCAAAAAATGGGGGCTAACTAGCTTCCTCAAAATGCAATAACAACAGAGAGAGGTCTAGCTGCGCGGCAACCGTAATAACAGTTCCCAGTGATAGCTTCCAATTTTTTCGATTTACTGCAGCCTGGCACTGGACTATGAGTTTTACTTCAATTCAGTCCTCCTAAGCAACCTGTAATGGGTTGAACTGTATCCCCCCCAAAAGTCCTAATCCCCAATATCTGAGAATGCGACCTTATTTGGAAATAGGGTCATTGAAGCTGTAATCAGTTAAGATGAGGTCATCTCGGAGGAGGCTGGGCCCTTGGTGAATGGTAGCCTTCTAAGAAAAGGAGAGACACAGGGAGAAAAGGGACCTGGGAAGACATGGGAACACACAGGAAGAAGGCAGAGGTAGATCGGAGTTAGGCTGTCACAGGCCAAGAAAAGTCTGGAATACCAGAAACTGGAAGGGGCAAGGGAAGATCGTCCCCCAGAGGCTTCAGAGGGCATGTGGCCCTGCCAACAGATTGATTTGGGACCTAGACTCCAGAACTGTGAGACAATCAATTTCTGTTGTTTTACGTTACCCAGCTAATCGTACTTCATGACAGCAGTCCTGGGAAACTACTGTACAACCCTAGGCAACTTCTTTTTTCCTTTTTTTACAGATAAGAAAAATGAGGAGGCTCAGGGGAGTTAACTAACATGTCCAAGATCACACAGAGAGTGAGTAGTGGGGCTGGGAATGGAATGTGAGGGGGTCCAGAACTGTCATGCATGACCACCAAGCCTACAGCCTGTCCGCAGGAGAGGCTCAGCACATGCAAATTCCCTTCCATGTACCTGCTGCCCACCCCAAGGCTCCTTGGCTCCATGGTCCACCTCCCCTTGGAAGCCTTGCCTGTTGGCTCTCACCCTGGTGGCTTCTCCCTTCTCTGAGTTCCTGTGCTTCCACAGAGCATGTGTGGCCACGTGGCACCTGTCTTTATGTCGTCCTCTCTGTGGGCCCTCTTCAGTTTGGGCTGAGCCTGGGCTCCATCATTAGACTAAAAGCTCTTTCAGGCCAGAACCAGGTGGACATCCTCTCTGCTCTGCCCAGAGCTAAGGGCAGTGAGTTCAGCCTCACCAAGCAACTGCCCAGCTGCCCTCAGACTGTTCCATCCAGGGACAAGATGCTGAGCCTGGCAGCAAGAGGTCATTCTGATCTGTCCAAGGATCTGAGAGATTCACAGGTGCCCACGAGAAACAAGATATTTCCCATATATTTCGGGTAACACTGGACATCAGGTCTCTTCCTTCAACTTACTCTAAATGCAATGCTGTTTCTCCAGGAAAAATCTGTGTCCACCCAGGGTACCAAGGAACAAGTTCTTCGACTCTAACAGAAATGTAAATTGGTACAAACTTCCTGGAGTGGAAGTCAGCCACGAATATCACAAGTGGTTTTCTGTTTTAAGTACATAGATCATTTTCTCTAAGAAAATGATCAGAAATGCCAACTGAAATTCATGTTCAAAGATGCTTATTAAAATACTATTATTTTGAAAACAGCCTAAATGTCTGATAATAGGTGATGGATTATACTGTGGTATACTCATTGAATATTATGCCTTACTGATTTAAAAAAATTCTTCTGAAATATTAACTATCAAATCAGGCATATTCAAAATGTGAATTCTGAAACAAATTTAAAATCATGGGACAATATGAATGCTGTAAGTTTAAGTGGAAAAAAAAAAAAGCTAAAAATTATACATATAATATGACCACACTTGGACTGTAGGAAGGAAAGAAAGAGAAAGAAAGAAAAAAAATGGATAGGTGGGGGGTTAAGAAAGGTGATGGAAAGAGAGATTTTCTGATTCACAGAAGGAGATATATTTTAAAAATCCTTTTCTTTTGAGTAGCAGGCTAGAAGTGAAATTCTTCTCTTCTTTGTAACTTTCTCCATTTTCTGAGCTCTCCACAATGTTTTATAACTGGAGGGGAAAAAGGGGAGTGACAGCTCTGTCCAGTGAAACATTCAAACCTTTCCCCTTCCTGCTCCAAGTGGCAGGTTACATGGGGTTCCCCCCAGGCTCGTTCAGACCCGTTCCCAAGCCACGTGGAGCTGGGGACTAAGCAAACATCAATGCATTCAAGAGTCAAAGAGTGGACATCGTGAATGGAAAAATTTCCTGAGAATCTCTCTGTACCACATGAATGATTCATCATCTAGGACTATTTCCAAGAAAGGTTCATCTGCTCTGAGCAGCAGTGGGCTCGGGCACCTGCACACCTGCACACCTCTTACCTCGTTCCCAGACTTTCAGAAACAAAAGCCAGGAGGCACTGCAGGCAAGTCCATTCACCCCTGAACTGGAAAGAGTCCCTCCCAAGCGTGTTGCCACCAGCTCCATCTCAGGGACAGGCACGGTGGGGACTCTTGGTGGAGGAAACAGGGGAGTATGGACAGGTGCAAATGCATTTTCCCTGGTGAGGTCACAGGGGGAGAAATCCCATCAATACAGACAAAATGAAACATGTGAATCATTATTTTGGCCTATCACCCAGGGCAGCAACAAGGCTTTTATAAATGCTGCCTGTCCTCCCATCTGGCACATTGCTATAAAAATTTAAATAAAATACCAAACGCACACAGCACCAATATTATCATCATCATCACTCTCTCATGGAAACAGGAAATTCAACCAAATGAACTCTCTACTGTGAACTGCATTTTAATGATGCTCATATTCATGTACATTTCTGGACCCCTATGTCTCTCTAGGAAGCATCAAATGTTCTAGGGACAGGTTAATGCTCTTACATCAAAGCATTAGCTGTTCAATTTCCTCTCTACTGATTACCTTCTGGGTTCCTTCCTTAGGACAAAGACCATTTCTAATTCTAAGATAGAAAGAGTAAAGGAATCGGACAGCTGGGTTTGAATTTCACCTCCACCACCAGTGAGCTAAACCTCAATTTCTCCAACCGAAAAATCCCTATATCACAGGTGGTTTTGAGGAAAAAGTGAAATGTTAAACGTAAATTGTGGCTGGCCCCAAACACAACCTTAAATGAGTATGTTTTAGGCTCTACCCTCATCTGATCTTTGAGTTCAGCTACAAACTTGTTCGGTCACTTTCTCAAAAGCCCAACTCATGGGATTTTCTCTCAAGTTCCCCTTTCCATATCTTTCCAACACACAAAAAGTCCAGAGTTTCTTAGTCTTTCATTACAAATCTGAAATTTTAATTTATTGAATAACAGTTAAAATCTTTTAGAAAAATAATGGTTATTTAACAGAAAAAAAGTTTTTACTTTTCAAACCAATTATGATCTTTGGTTCTACTCTACCTGTAGGTACAGACAAATCCTAAAATAGAAATGTTGACTTCTTTGCAGCTACCATGGCAGGACAGTCCTCCCTCCAGCAGGGGGCTCCCTTCTCTTTGGGCAATCAGAAGCCCTCATACCTGCTACCATAGTTGACATATCTGCAAGAGAAAATATACAACCTCCCCATAAAGTCCCTCACCCCCATGTCCTCTTACTTCAAGGGAAGTAGAAAATGCTATCTCACAGGTGCTTTCCTGAGCCGCCTGTAAGATATTTTCATCCCAAGTCAGCCTGTCAAAATCAACACCATTCCAAACCAATCCAAAGAAATGGGACTAGTCCATAGAAACCCCATCAAAACCCTACTATTCCAGGCTAGCTCGTGAAGGAGCCAAGCTCCAAGCTACTCCACAGAAATGGTTTTGTCATCAGCTCAGTCCCCTAAAATGAATATGTTAGTTGCACTAAGAGCTAAACAGGGGTTTTGTGGTTTTGTTTTGTTTTGTTTTGTTTTGTTTTGTTTTGTTTTGTAGTTTTGGGGGTGTTTTGTTTTGTCTGTGTGTGTGTGTGTGTGTGTGTAGGTTGGCCAAGAAAGTTACCTTTAAATTGAATATTCCCTGGAAAGTGCATTCTGAGTTTGAAACAAGAGACCCAAAAACCAACTGTAGGAACACAGCACACATTTCAGCAGGGACCTGGCAGCAGTGGCTAACTTTCTTGTAACCCACAGTTTGCTTCTGATCACAGCGGCAAATGCAGATGAGGCGTGTTAGTTGTATGCATCCCTTGATAGATGAGAACAGACAGAGCCTGGAAACTTTGCTGACCAAACTCCCTATGAGCTAAATCTCCCTGGAAGTTGCCATCTGAATGAGGAACGAGGAACATTATAGATGGCAGGAGACGTAGACAGTAGGATTCCAACTTCTCTGTCCTGCAGGTGGGAAACTGAGGCCCAGAGAGGGGAAGGGTCTCACTCAGGGTCCTGCAGGTGTGAGTCCAAGTGCCAGACCAAGAGGAGAGCTGTCTCTGTCCATCACTCTGCTCTAGCCAGAGGATATCTCCCTGCATCCACTCACTCCCTTTCTACTCCCTCAACTCTAAAGCTTATTAACCAGAAAGCTCGGCAGCCAAAATTCAAAGGCAATCACCCCCAAGAATGGGGCCTGAAATATTTTTTCCAGCCCCATCCCCTCACAGTAGCAACAGAGCTCGGGCTCCATGAGAAGGACATTTCAAGCAGGGATTTTTTTTTTCTTTTTTCCAAACAAACAATCCCATTAGAGTATAGCCTGCAGTCAGCTCGTGATAGAAACGGGTGCTCTGGGCCGCTTTGGCCCAGCACTAATCAGGTTCTGTGCTTGATCCTAAGGGACCCGGATTACTACCATATGAAATAGAGAAATGCCTCCATTATCCCTTAAATCTTTTCACTGGATTCAGGGGTTTTCACACAGAGCAGGAACATTTCTTGCCTGTTGGCTTCTTTTCTCCAGGTTAATCCGCATCGGTTCAGCTTTTCCTCCTACGCAGCAGAGCAGTGGCTACTCAGCTCCCTCGGGCAGAGTGGGGGCCACTCACCCACCGGCTTTCAGGGGCACGCTGATGGTCCACGGGCATCAAGACGGCCAGAAGGTCCCTCCTTCCAACTGCAATCTCAGCAGCTCTCTTTCCTCACCCTCTGTCTTCCTTTCAGGTTCCCAAACCCTCCCTGTTCCTGCTTGCCTCCAGAACCCGGGACAGGAATAGGGAGATAGCTATCTGCCTGCTTGTCTGTCTGTCTTGCATGTATGGATGCATGGACGCTGTCCCCCCTTCTCTCTGATCACCACCCCTCCTTGAAACCTCATTAACTCCTATCTGTCCCTCCAGATTCCGCGCCTTCTGGAAGCCTGACACATCATGCACTCCCCAGAGAGTTCAACAACTGTCACACAGCTCCTGAGGACCTCTGCTTTCCCCTAGCGACATTTACAAACATCCCATAATTGTCCGTTTCTGGGTCTCACTTGCTAATCTAGCTAATCTAGGCAGAGAAGTTGGTGGTTTGTGCCCACTCCGTCTGCTGGGAGCACTGCCCTCATCGCCGTGGGTAGCCTGATGCTAAAGGTGCACGTTGAGTGCCCCAAGAAATGATATGCCAATCAGGGAACCTCGTCTGCCACGGGCCCGGGATCAGAGAGTGGAGGCACCTGTGCCAGTTTAGCAATAGACTGTGAGCTGCCTAAAGCCAGGGGTGGGGCTGTATCCAGTTCTGTGGCTTTGGCATTCATAGAACAGTGCGTGAAACAGAGCAGGTGCTCAATGAACATTTGCGAGTGGATGAATGAAGCCTATACTGCTTGCTACCTAGTGAGGGCTTGTTAAGTAGCAAGTACCACACTAAGTGTTTTTTGTATGTTATTTAATTTTCAAAGAATTCCTATGAGCGTATAGTATTTTTAGTCCTGTATACAAAATGACGAATCGAGACCTGGAGAAAATTCAGTAGATGACTGGGGATCACACAGTAACAGACCCAGCATTGAACCCAGCTCTGTCTAATCCCATGGCTACTGCTTGCTCAACTCAGCTACACGTAGAAGAAAAGAAGTATCTTCTGCATACTATACTCAGTAGAGTACTCTGAGTACTATGCTCGAGTATCCTCTCAATACTATACTCTCAGTACTATACTCAGTGTCCCAGCCCAGAAAGTACCAAATTTTGGCCTCTACGAGGGCTCTTCCAGAAACAGTTGATATAGGGCACATTCCTGAACAGTAGGGCTTTCTCTTGACCTTGGGGTCTTCAGGAAACCAAGCAACACATGTGTCAAGACTCCAAGGAAGACCCAGGCACGAAGGAAAAAACAGTGTAAATTAGCGTGGGCTTGCAAAGCTCGATGCAAGCTAAGGACGCTGCCTGGCTTCTCATCCAGCCTGTGCTACTCAATCACTCCCCCATTCTGGGTAGTAGGCCCTCATCTAAATAACGGGGGGGGGGGACTGAGTCTGCAAATGGCACATTTCTTCTATCTCAGGCTATTTATATGGGACTTAGAAAATGCAAACACATGCAAAATATACAGAGAGGAACTCCTGCTGGATCCTAATCACTGAAGACAGATTATTTCCAAAATCAAAGTAAGTACAGCACAGTTCACGGTTTAGGGCTCAGGCAGACTGGATCTGAACCCTAGCTCTTCCTTGTACCAACTTCAGATGGTGGTGGGTGAGCTACTCTCCCTCTCTGAATCTCAGAATCTCCTCCCCTATGAGATGGGGATAATTAGGCCAGTAATTTTCAAATGTTGTTTGCGAACCAACAGCACAACCAGCACCCGAAAACATGTTAACAAAATTTTATGTCCTACATAGCCCTATTTAATCAGAAACTCTAGGGATAGGGTAGAGCACGCTGCTTTAACAGGACCCCAGGTGGTTCTGATGTACATAAAGCTCGAGAACCACTTGAAGAGGCCCAGTGTGTTCACACTTTTCTCACCCAGCTCACAGTAAGTTAGGTATCTGTCATCATAACTAGTACTCCAACACGCACACATAACATTCATTGCAGAGACGCACGTTTCGGGCAACCTTCTTCCCCTTGCTACTCGCAAGGCTTTCTGCTATCTGCTCTTCTACTTCATATCATTTTAGTCTATTTCAATTTTAAAATGCTGGTTCCAGTTCTTTAAGATGATTTTATGACCCATGAGTGATCTTCAACTATGACCTAAAAAGAAAGAAGAATCCGAGCAGTCCCTTCCAAGCTGCACTGATCAGAAGAGAGGTTTGTAAAAATATCCAGCACATGGCCTGTTGCATAGGTTCTCAATTACTGGTAGCTTTCATCATCATCATCATCGGCATTATTATTAATGAAGTATGCACTAGGTAGACACTTATGAAGTATTTTAAGTGAAATGAAACTCACGTTCGCATCTAAAACCACATAAAACGCTCAAGTCCCAAACCTCTTCTTTCACGTGGGCTTGTGCATAAATCTAAGTGCATCTTTTCCCAGGAAATCCTTCCGAAAGTTATAATTGCTCTGCTTCTTGGCAATAAAATAATCATAGCGCTAGAAAATCCCCATGGAGGAGTGTTGGCGATAGACCAGTGAGGGGGGAGGCAGGGTCGCTAAACAGGGAATCTCCGTGGTGCCCTGAGCTCTGACGGATAAATTTCAACTTTTCCGTGGCATTTACTCAGCGTGGTAGTTGCCAGCAAAACAGATCTCCGCTAAAGGGACCAGATGGCTGCAAAGGAGCCAAATGGGAAGGTGCTGGTTACAAATTACCATCACAGCACCTGAATTCTGCAGACGGAAGCCGCTGGAGTTGCTAATCGCCCCCTCCTGGAAAATCAGACCTGGAATTTAATTCTAAGGATCTGAAATTATGAATCCCATCAGAAGCATGCTGTAAGTCTCAAATCCCTCTGTGGCACGCAGAAGGAAATGAGGAGCGTCAAGAAATCCACCCATCAAGCGAGGGGAAGCTCTCCTGCAGGGTCGCCAGTGAGATACTCACATACCTACTAAGCTCATCTTTGCTCTCCCTGCCCAGGAACTGTTTTAAATGATGATCTCCAACAACTACTATCTGGAGGTCATCCGCTCTGTGCCAGGCAGGCAACATGCTGAGCTCTCTTTGTTAGGTAAAGTAGGACTGTAAATGAAATCTTTCAGATGAGGACAGAAGCTCAAGAGATTGACTAATTGTCCATGGTCACACAGCTGGTTAACAGGGAGGTTTGGATTTAATCCAGGTGTCTGGCTTCAAAGCCCAAACATGCACCCTAAGTCAGTACCTACTTCCTGAAACTCTTCAGCCTAATCTATCACATGAAGAGGAAGGGGGTAAGAAAAGAAAGTAGTATTTGCTGCCTACTGGCAATATGCCGTACACCATGCTAGGAGCTTACAGAAATTTTCTAAAGATTATTAACCCATCTTCCAGATAGGACAATTTGAAGTAGGGGCGCTGGGTGTCTCAGTTGTTAAGTGTCTGCCTTCAGCTCCGGTCATGATCCCAGGGTCCTGGGATCGAGCCCTGAATCAGGCTCCCTGCTCAGTGTGAAGCCTGCTTCTCCCACTCCCACTCCCCCTGTTTGTGTTCCCTCTCTCACTGTCTCTCTCTCTCTCCCTCTGTCAAAAAAACAAATAAAATCTTTTAAGAAAGGAAGGAAGAAAGGAAGGAAGGAAGGAAGGAAGGAAGGAAGGAAGGAAGAAAGAAAGAAAGAGAAAGAAAGAAAGAAAGAAAGAAAGAAAGAAAGAAAGAAAGAGGGAAAAATGAAAAATAAGATTGAAGTAAAGAAAGGTTGAGTATCTTTCCAGGGTCACACAAATTAAAAGTGGAGGAACCAGACTTTAGTCCCACTCTCTCAATCTAAACCTCTTGCTTTCTCCACACTGATCAGAATCTTGGAAGGTTTTCTCCTTCCCACTTCCAAACCTCCCTATAGATTATGTGGTAGTGATCATTCTAAAACACAACCCAGGCTGTAGCACTCTTTTGCTCAAAAACATTCTATGGCTCCCAAGTACCTAGAGAATAATATCTAAAAAACTTAGCCTGGACTTAGGCTCTCCTCAGTCTAGATCCAGTCTTTCCAGCATCCACACCCAACAGTACATTTCCAGCACAAGAAGATTACCCCCCACCATTGTCCCCACCGTCTCCCTGGCCTGGTCCATCCTCATGCCACCACCGAAGCGTTCTTTCTAAAATACTGTTTGATTACACCACTCCTTTGTTTGAGCATGGCTCGATGGAGATATCTGCTGTATTTGCTACCATCTTTGTCCTTCTCCTGGTAATAGAGGGGACTGTCCTCCACTCAGTCTACCTTGGGGTCAGCCTGTGACCAGGCCTGGCCAAACAGAGCACCACACCCCCCAAACCACAGTGATAGGTCCAGGTATGGGCAAGTAACCTAAACCAAGCCAATCCCAGCCCCAGAGCTAATCCCAGGACTGGGCTCAGGCAACGGATGCTCTGTTCTTCGGGATCTTAAGTGCAGGGGCATTGACAGCCCCCTGGCCACCCCAGGGGAGATTGTATATGAGAATGCAGCTTGCAGAGAGGAGATGCACGTTCTTAATGACATGGTGTGTCATCCCTGGATCTAGCCTGCCCTAAACCTTCTCTATCCCCAGGCTATTCCTTTATGCTGTAGCTAGTTGGTGTTGGACTTTCTTACAACTTACAACTGGTAGCCTCCCTACAACTGGGAGTTAAAACGGATGGGGCTCTTCCCTGCCTTTAGCATGATATTCAGTCTCCTGAGGGATCTTGAGGACTTGAACATTAGAAGCTCAGCCTACATTTCCAGGCTCACGGCCTTTAGTTCTCCTCCACAACCCCAGCACCGGTCACCTGTACTCACACACTCAAGCCTCCCTGCCAGGAGCCAAGCTGCTCTCAGCCTGAGTAATTTGCCCCTGGTCACAAGGCCAAGGTTGGTTGAGGCTAGGTCTAGGTCTAGGTCAGGAGTTGAATCTGCACTCCTGCACCTGTAGATGACTGCCTACCAGAGGTAGGAGATATGTCTGGAAGGTGGCTTGATGGACCATTGAGCCAAGAGTGCAAAGAGAGGACTCTGGGCTCTATTTGTCATTTACTGTGAACTAGTTACACATGGGGCTCAAAAGCTAGACTTCTTGGATTTAAATCCTGACTCCTCCTCTTACCAGCTGTGGAGCTGGAACATCTTAACCTCTCTGTGCCTTGGTTTCCTGATCTATAAATCAGGGATGATCATAGATTCTACCTTGAAGGGTTATTGTAAGGATTAAACAGGTAAACAAACACAAAGCACTTAGAACAGTGCTTAGCATATACTAAGTGTCGTCTAAGTGTGGTCTGTTGGACACAGGGAGTCAGGGAATGTTCCGGGGCAGGTTTCCAGGGCATGTGCAGAGCTAGCCTTGACCTGCTCGCTACAGGAAGGCTTTGGTGAACTCTCTGCATGAGTGGAGGGTCCCTCACCTGATGCTTCCTCTCCATCCAGACCAGACATTCATGGGAAGGGGCTCTGGGAGCAGTACGGCTAGCCTGTCCCCATCTCATTCCCTTGACTCCTTGGCACAAGCCCCCTCTG
Organism: Mustela nigripes; assembly: GCF_022355385.1. NCBI lineage: Eukaryota > Metazoa > Chordata > Mammalia > Carnivora > Mustelidae > Mustela > Mustela nigripes. The sequence goes on from NC_081557.1 coordinate 32,757,589, forward strand.
CTCCCAGCTGCTGCACTGTGATTGTCACTGGAATCATCTCTTGCGGCGTGAGCCACTCCTTGGGTGACAGCGATGGGCACCAGGCCCAAATGCTACTCCAGGTCCTCCTCTTCCCATGATGCTTCCACCTCCCAGATGCTCTCGTCTGGCTGGGCTTGCAAACTGGGTGGGAGCAGGACACCTGACCCACAGGTGCCATACCTGTCATGAAACCACCCATGAGATGAGAGCCCAGACAAGGCTTGTGGGTCCAGAAAGAAGGTAGACAGATTAAGTGGGCCTGGAAGAGAAGACCCTCCCCCCCATCTCCCTTCCTCCTCTAATTCCTTGGGTACCTGTCTGTAGATGGTTCCATGCCCCACAACCCACTCCTGCCTTTCGTTCTCTTCAGTTTTCTATAATTATTTCTTGGGGGTAAAACACAAGTCTGGAAGGTCTTTTAGGGCAAGAGCTTCATCACAAATTTCTTTGTTCTCCCCTCTTCCCAGGACAGCCCTGCCTTAAAACTTATTATAAAATCTGTCTACTTTTCTCCACATCGCCTGTGATAGCCCGGGACAGGCATCTCCTACAGAGATGACAGGTCTTCCTGCTCCCTACTCCACCCCTGTATTTTCTCCTTCCTGTGGCAGCCCCAGTGACCTTTTCAAAATGTAAATCAGAGGGTGTCATTCGCTGCTTAAACCTCTCAAATGGCCTCCCATCCGAATTAACATGAAACCTGAACTCACCACGGCCAACAAGGCCCTCCAAGCGCTGGCTCTGTCTGGGACACTCTTCCCAGTGATAGGACAAACGTTCCCAGCCACAGAGCATCCGTACCTGCTCTTCCTCTGATGGGCCCCTCGGTCTTCACAGTGCTGTGTTTCTTGCCCCCAAGAAACCCTAGAGACCCTAGCGTCCTAGAGACCCGCTTCCCCCACCCAACCGGAGTCAGGCTTCCCACCCATGCAGCCTTTTCTATCCCATCATTTGACTTTGGTTAACCCCAATATGTAGCGTTACTCCCCCAAATGACATGGTGGTGGCATTGTTTTCCTTCTCTCCCATCTTATTTAAATTTTGCTTATATTCCTCCGCCCTAGGAAAATGAATTCTATGAAAGCAGAGATGTTATCTGTTTCGTGTACAGAGCCTTGAACAGGGTCGAGCACACAGCAGAAGCTCCATTACTGTTTCTGATCAATGAAAGAACCCAGTAAGTCTCCTGATCTCCCCCTGCCTTGATCATCACGCTTTACAGAAGAGCTGAATCCCGGAGAAGCGACAAGGGAAAAGGCACGTCAGAGGATGGGACCATAGACACTGTAGTCTGGAAGGCCTTGGGTCCATCTCCGGTTCTCCTCCCCTCCACAACCACGTGTGGCCGGAGAGATCACTGGAAAGCAGCATCTAGGGCTGGGGAGAGACAACCAAGCCATCCCAGAGGACTGCTCCGAGAGGAGAGCCGGGGGTGGGGTGGGATGGGGAGCCTCGCTGTGCTGTCAGACAGACCTGGTTCATGTCCTTTCCGAAACTTCCCCCTGGGAGGTCAGGCGAGCTCTTCATCTGCTCTGCAGCCCCAAGCATTTTGTCTGTGTAACAGCTACGTTACATGTTACAAGTTGTCCCACACGATAGATGTTACTTATCAATAATCGTTATTATCTCTCAAAGGGTTTTGAGGATGGAAGAGTGCCTGGAGACCCATCGTAGCACCTCAGACACACTAGGTGGTTTGGGGTTTTCCCATTAGGGAATACCCCAGAGCACCTGGTACATCACAGGTATCCTTGAAATGCAAGTTCTTTTACTTTCCTTTTTCGCCCTGTACCAGCAGAGCCTCCTGATTATGGTCTACAGAGTGGGTTCCTCAGCTGGTGGGAGGTGCGGACAGGAGAGATCCAGGCTGCAGAGATAAACCCACCTCACCCCCGAGGACTTAGACCCCGGCCAGCAGGTGCTGCTGATGCTGTCTGCGTGGGCTGCTCCCACCCCCCTCTGCAGGGCCGGCCCCACCATGAATATGCACACTCAGGCCTCAGCCATAGCCCTGAGGATGCCTGGGCCTTCAAGAGGTCAAACACCATGGCAACCCTGCAGGTCCCCAAATATCCCCGGCCTTTTGATGTGGCTCTGGCGCAGTAGCTCAAGGCTGAGAACCATTCTCAGAGGAATGTTTCACCAGCCAGACCTTACCCTGAATTCTGCTGGTGATTGTTGTGAAACAGCACAAAGGCAAAAGGACAAAAGAGGGAGGAGTTAACATAGTGCAGAAGAGCTTGGGTTCCGAGGCATGCCCCTCTGCCTCCTGGCTCTGGGAGGAAGACAACTTACTTACCCCTTGTTATGTTTCATCTCTTGCAAAATGGGAACAATACTAGTGCCCCTTGATCATGATGCTGGGGTGGCATTCCATTATTCACTCAACAAATATTCCTCGGGGCCCTAAGGGGGGGGCCTTGTGCCTGGTCCCTGTCCTGGTCTTGCAGAAATCATAGCAGGGTCGCAGAGACATACCAACAATGTGGGGCAAGTCATTTACTTCCAAATGCGGCGAATGCTACGAATGAAACTTACAGGATGCTTTGAGAGTATGTAACAGTCTAAAATGTGATCATTCTGTGGATATTTACTGGACATCTATCTCGTCTGCACCACCTGTGGCTCTAGGTGGTAGGGATGAAGGTCGACGGCCTCCCAACCAGTGTTGCATCTCCCCTTGCCGGCCGCCGATCCATCTCCTCTCCACGCAGCAGCCTGAAGGATTTTAAAATTAAAAATCAGGTCACGTCACCCGAGTGCTGGAAATCCTTCGGTGACTTCCTATGAAACTGAACATCAACACAGCTATGGCCCCTTTCCTGACCCTCCCCAGCCCTGCAGCTCTCGGGCAAGTCCCAGAGCTCCCCGCTCGCTGTGCTCTGGTGCAGGGGCTTCCTGAAATCCATCATGTGTCAGAGTCCCCGGGAGGGCTTCCGGGGCCCCACCCCAGGGTCCCTGACTCGGTAGGTCCAAGGGGGGCCTGAGGATTTACGCTTCCAGCCTGTTCTCAGGCGACACTGATGCTCCTGGTCTACGGGTCCACTTTGAGAGCTGCTGCTTTAGCCACTGGCCTTCGTCTTCCTCCTTGAAGCACTAAGGTCTGTGGCATCTCAGGACCTGCACGTGCTGTCGCCTCTGTCTGTCCCCCCCACCTTCCAGCCCTCACTCCCTTGGCTGCTTCTTAGGAGTTGCTACTTCCTCAGAAACGTTCTCTTAGGCCATCTGCCTCCTTCATGGCTTTCAGCTACGCTGGCCCCGTAATTCCTGGGCTGGTTCACTGCCCGTTCTCCTGTAGGCTCCCCAACAGAAGGGCTGGCCCTTCTTGGCCTGCCTGCCATCTCCGCACAGGGCAGGCAAGCGATGACCAGTCAACAAGTCTATGCGGCATGAATAAAGAACAAGATCCCTGTCCGCAGAGATGTTCCCATCTGGAACATTTCCAGTCTAGTCCACGTTAAGGCCCTAAGCACAAGGCCTAGCCACCCGTAAATGACAGGTGTAACGGACACCCTCCAGCCCTCAGGGTGACAGGCCTGAATGAGAGATCCACTCTTAAAGGTGAGCCGCATAGGGGCTATGACCCTCAAAGCTCCCTGAGACCTACTTTCCTGGCCAGCCCCAAGGCAGCTGTGGGCAGCTGGTGTCGGCCCCCCGCCCATAAGGCCAGGTGGATGGCTTCCCCTCTGCATACACCCCTTGCCTTCAGTATAATCAAGCCGAACCCCCACGCCCACCCCATTGCCCGGTCACCTTTGGGAGACGGAGCCCTTCCTCCTGCTTCTCTGGTCAGCCTCCCGACAAGGCCCTGCTGTCCCACCCCACCCCAGCCCTCAGCCCTCACCTCAGCCCTCTGAGTGGCACTGACCCCAGGGGCAAGGACTGTGGACTTTAAGCTGTGGTCTCGCAGCCCTAGGCCCCTCGTTGTGTGCGAGCTAGCATGGCTCTGTGAGAAGAATCCGTGTCCGAGGCAGTGGCAGAGAACGGCGTCCAAAATTGCCAGTGAAGGCTATTCAGAGGCATAATCGAATGAGCAATTAATAATGAGAAATGATCGTAATGGCCTCGCCCCACATAAAGGGGTTCAATTAAGGCACAATAGTGACGGGGAGGCAGACAAATGGTTCCTGATGGGCTCTCTCTTCCCTTTTCTAAAGAGCTGACTCCGGCCTTGAGCAGGAGACAAAACCTTAAATGAGTCATTTTTAAAAAGAAAGGGTTTATCAGTGAAAGGTTTAGACCCCTGGCTGGAAGGATTTCAGGAGAAGGAGGGGAGCAGCAGGGCCTCAAGGATTAGGCCGAGCCCTGGCCTCTGCTCTGAGGCCCAGGAGTGGCAGAAACGGAGGGGCTAGAGGCCCAGTGAGGTCTCAGCCAAAAACCATGACAGCCTCTCCTGGACCCCTCCACCAATCTGAAGAGAATTAAGTCAGGTTGGAAATGACCGTGAGCTGCTTTCAGAGCAAGTTCTTTCATGCAAACAGGGCTGTGGCAAGTTGAGAGGAAGCTGGAGCCCTTATGGTTGGTACTCTGAGGGAGGTGACGATGGCCCCTTGAGGAAGAGGGTGACTTCTGGGCGGAGCTTCAGGGCTCAGCGGACAGGCAGGCTGTGCTGGGGGGGACCAGCACGGCAGAGCCTCCAGGCTGTGTGGAAAAGCCAGGTATCAGAGATAACACCCCGTGCGTGTGTCCAGGCAGCCTGTGGGAGTCTCCAGAGGGTGTCCAGAGGAGACATCCACATACCAAAATGTGTTCGCAAGGTCAGGGATCCTCCAAATAAATACACTATTAAAATCCAGTGTAAGATATCAATTTTCGCGAACTGATCGAAATTTTTTCGGCCAACAGAACTTGGTCAAGTCCGGACCACAGCCCTGCTGGTCTTCCAACCCTGACAGCTTTGCTCTGTCCTCGGTTCCTATATCTGTTGACCAGGATTTTACTTTGCCGTCATCTGCAATTAGCAAGTCTCCCTGTGTTTCTTTTGAATACCTGCGATGTACCGGGTATAAGGCTAAGTGCTGGGGATCTAGAGGGAACCCAGCAGATGTGGTGTCTGCTGTTAACATTTAAAGGGGAATTCATAGCATTAAACACTGAATACAGGCAATGTACTCCCAGGGTTATGACCCCAGCCTCTGGACGCAGACTTCCTGGGGTCAAACCCCAGCTCTGGCACTCACTGGCCATGACTTTGGGTTTATAGGACACTGACCAAATTTCTTCATAGCTCTGTTACTCGGGTTCAACGTCTATAAAATGGGGACAGCAAGTACCTTTATTTAGGGTTGTTCTGAGGATAGAAACCATTGTGTCAGGGCTTGCAATCTTGTTGCTGCTGTCCAAGTGGAAATACGAGACTGTGAGGGAAAGAGAGCATGTGGCATCCCGACAGGGCAGGGGAGGGACCTGAGGAAGGAAGGTGCTCCAGGGGGAGTGGGTAACATTCTTGGAAGAGAAGAAATGCATGGGGCCTTTCATTACGGTCCTCTGTCTGTGGTCCTTTCCTCACCCTGTGACCTGTGTCTTCCTCATTGGTCTCGGTATCTCAGGGCCCAGCATGGCCAGAAACATGGCAGGTGCTGGATAACTAGTATCTTAAATGAGTTTTCCTTAAATCCTTAAAAGGATTTCCTTAAATTTGCCTTTAGTTGGACTGATTTTTGGAGGGCCATTCACTCTCTGGAAGGAACAGAAGGGAAATGAGGAGAAGGGGATCGTTGGCTTCATGCACACCCACATGCGTGCGTGCGCACACACACACACACACACATTTTGAATCCCTGACACTAGGTGCTCTAGCATCCCGCACTTCTCCACAGCCCTTGTGTCACCTGTAAGGTTCACTGGCTGTGTGACCTCTCGCCACCTGCAGATCGCAGGCTCCACTGCTGGGTGCTGCCAGCCTAGCCCAGAGCACACCAGGAGCAGGTCCGTGCTAGATCAACTGCTGGACAGAAGGAAGGAAAGTGGGAAGGAAGAAAGAAGGGAGGGACGGAAGGAGGAAGGGGGAAGACAAAACATGTATCATTTAGGAGAAGGTGTAGATGGACAAGGAGCCCATCAGAAAGAGGTGTGTTTCCCTTTCTGGGGTGTCACAGATTCTGTGCTGCTTGGGAGACAGAGGTAGAGTTCTAGGAATATGTGAGATTCAAAAAAGAAGAGAGTTGGGGAGGGGCAGGGAACAGAGAGGAGAGGGAGACAACACACACACACACACACACACACACACACACACACACACACACAGCAGCCTTGGATCTCCATTCCGGAGCAAGGGGATGAGGGCTGTGGCCAGAGGTAAGGGGCAGACAAAGCTACTAGATCCCTTTATCTTGGCAGCTCCTTCCGTGTTTCCAGAGTTCATCTGGGGTGAGTTAAATCTTCTGGGTCTGTGTATCCTGGGAGGGTAACTGAAGGAGCCCCTACTATGTGGTCATTTACTAAGAGCCTCTCCCATCCGAAACCTCCAAGTCGTTCTACCCTCTCTGAACCTAAGCCCATACCTTATTCCAAAATTGCTACAGCTCTCTACCCCACCCAGCAGACCCAAACGATCACCCACCACTTGGTACCCACAGTGCTCAGGCAGCCCAGACCAGGAAGCATCAGATACACTAAGTACAGGCCCGACACACATATGACCTCGATCTTGAAAGAAAAGAAACAATGCCACTTGGTGGAAACTGTGCATGACCATGTTCCTACCTCAAACCAAACCGACGAAGCCAGTCTAGCTGCAGGATTTCACTGCAAATGACAAAGTTGCATAAAAGTTACATGGGCAGATCTTACTAACTCAACACTCAGGAGGCCAGACCTTCATTCAAAAGTCAAAAGGAGCCTATGGATGTGACAGTTTCTGGTATTTTTATTAATAGGGCATTTTTTGTCAGCTAGGAAATAGCGAAGTTTTGAATTATGAGCTGCTTCGGATAAGCTATTAACAGATTAGGAAAGGGTTGTTCTTTTGTTTTTTGGTTTTTGGGGTTTTGTTGTTGTTGTTTGGTTTTTTGCTAATTATCCTATAGGACATAACAAATAACTTCAGGACTTAGAAGCACTGATTTGCCTGGGCCAGCTATGGCCCAAAAATGACAGACCAAGCCATTTTCCTGCAACCAGGGCTTTTTCCTCCAGGGCTCTGCAACTCGGAAGAGCTGGTCTTCGGACACTGACTGATAAAGAAGGAAATGAAAGGAGAAAGAAATTTGGAGATCCTGCAGCTCCGAGTGCTGATGATTCCAAGTGACCCCCTGCCACCGAGGAGTTGATCACTAGAAGCTGTGTAGGGAAATCAGCTGCTGCTTGACTTCCAATGGGCCACAGAGGGGATTTTTAAAGATTCATACACACCCTGCTGCCGCTCACCCCAGTATCTCCAGTGTGGGGCCGCAAATGGCCTTCTAAGTTCCTTGATCAGACCCTCACTGTCATCATAGAAGGTCTTCTTCTGCTCATCCCAAACGCTTAGGCAGTTACTTTCTTTTATGAAGTCCCAGTGGTGAATTGAAAGTGATAGGATTTTCAGGTCAGCCTCCCTTCCTGTCATGCCTACCCGCCCCCCACCGCCGCCACCCTAGAAAACCAAATAAGACTCCTTACTGCCCTCTGTTCTGGATCTCTGCTTAGTTCTACTGTAACAGGATGAAGCCACAAATTCAGGGTTGGGGGCAGATGCAAGAGAAAACTGCAGAAGGAAGAAAGGTCACTGGAACCCACAACCGTTTTCTTAGCCCCACCACTGACCTACTCTGGGCCAGACCCCGTGCTGGGCACTATGGACATAGAAGCCACTGCCATGGTCCAGCCCTGCCCTCAAGGACCACAGAACCTGGCGGGGGAGGCAGACATGGCCAGAGACTGTAATAAGAAAAGTGTACCCCAACCCATGCTCTTACCCCTGCCCCCCAAACATTCCACCTTAACTTTCCCTTTACCCTCAATGAAGAGGAAGGAGGATCAGCCCCGAGAGGTGGAAGTCCCTGCGGAAAAGATGGAAGCAGTCTCCACGGGCAGTGAAGGGCACCCCCGGAGCTCACGGTCCTCCCTGAAGGCACAGGACTGCCTTCTACCCATTCTACCCATGACTATGACTTCTCAACTCGTACTTTTCAAACCAGGCGCTCACGTCCTGGGAAGACGCCCCTAGGGAGTGTTGCAAGAGTCCCCCACCCCACACACACCACCATGGACACAGCCATGGGTGAGTCTGTGCTCAGCACAGAGCCTGCCTCACTGGCTCCAGCTCCCCAAACTAGGAGCCAGGTCCACTCTGGCTTATGAGAGCCAGGGGCTGGGGCTGAGAAGGAGGAAGGAGGGGAAAGTAAAAGTAATCACTCAGCTCCAGGCTGGCTCCAGGCTCAGTGAATTTAATAATCCATAGATCATGTTATACAAATTGTATTTCACAGTTTGGAAAAAAAAAAATAGTCCTATGCTGTGTACAATCCTGGGTGGTTTATTTTGCAAATAAATAACTGCGCTCGAAACAGCTCTATTTCCTTAGCTATCACTCTTAGCAGACTGACTCTCTGGCTGCCCTCTCTTTCTCTCTCCTGCACAGACTCTAATTTCATTGCCGAAGAGGCTTTATTTCTACAACTAGTCATTATAGGAGCAGAACAGAAAACAGACGGTATCTACTGAGGGCTTCCTATATGCCAGGCAATATGCAGCATGCATACACGTCTGATGCATTGAACGCCCACAGTAGGAAGGAAGAACTGTCTCCTTTTACCAAGGAGGAAACAGGATCAGTGAGGTTAGGCAACTTACTCAAGTTCATGTCATGAACTCTCATAGCCCGGAGCACCAAACACCATGTCCCCCCGCAAAATTGTCCAGCTAAAGAGCAAATGGCCTCCCCTAGGAGAACCACATACCAGGATCCAGTATAAAAACGGACTTGGGGTGGGGGTAGGGATCTAGAACCCCAAGGGTGTCCCAGCCCCAGGTGGCCTTTCCATCTTGCTCTCTGGGGAGGAATATATTACTCATCTTCCAATCCATGCAGTGAGACAGCCAGCATGGGCGCTGAAGAAGCACCCAGGCCATCCTGAACATCTTTAACCATTTCCCATCACTTGTGATGGGCAACAGCTCAGGCTAAAACCAGGGTGCTGGGATGTGTTTGGTCAAAAGAAAGAGAAGGAAGGCGGCGTGCCTCCCTGTAGGAGTCCTACGGAAGGACGGGTTCATGGGACACCAAGGATGAGAAGACAGAACTCTTTCTGGGACATCCTCACAAATCAACCCAAGTTCGTAGCTGGTCCATGAATCCACATTACTCTACTAAGTGAAAGGAGATAGGGGGTCTGGCCGTGAGGCAAACTTCTTTTTAAAGTCAAGGATGCATATTATTTCACCTAATAACTCGTAGATTATTACCTCGTAGTTCACAGGATTGTAAGAATTATTTATAGTGCTAATAATAGCTGCAGAGTAAATGCTAAACCCTGAGCCTAGTGCTTTAAATGCATCATCTCCTATCATCTTCCCCCAAACCTCCGCAAGACAGGAATTACTATCCCTACTTTGCTGATCCGGAAGCTGAGGCTGAGCACGTTGGTCCTGGCATCTCTGCCAGGAAGTGGAGAGCTGGGGTCTGAAGCTACTCTGTCAGATTCCAGAATCCAGGCTCCGACCCTCCACGCCACACAAGCTGCTCAAACGAGGATACGTGGGAGCGCTTTGAAAACCGTGAAGCAAGGTACAGATGCCAATGGTCACTCGGGTCTCCACAGGACAGTCTGATGGAAAATCTACCAGTTAGGCTTTGAAAAGAACCATCCTGCTCAGTTTCAGGGAAGCCACGAGTAAGCTAAAAAGAGACTGCCTGGGTCTTGTTTCCAACTGGTTTGCCCGCTTGGAAAAGGTTTTCAGGTGGGGACCAGAAGGGAGAGAACCCTCTCCTAACCACCGGTTTTCTGGACAAGAGTGGATCTTGGTATCTCAAATCATACAGTAAGAGGGGGCAAAACCACCAGGGTTCAGAGAAGGGAATGCACAGAACTCCCATCTGGCCCAACTGGCAGCAGCATGACCTCACTGACTCACGCTGTGTTCTTTTTCTCACTATTGATTCCCTCTCTTTGGTGAGAAATGGAATCACACCTGCCTGAAGGACTCAGAGGACCCTTGAGGGGCGGGGCTGACATCAGTTATCTCTCTCCACTGGGCCCAGATATGTCAACATGCATTCCCCATAGTCATCCACACAGATCCACATCCGGCAGCTGTGGGATCCCCGAGTGCAGAGGTGGACGGGCATACTCCAAGGACACCCTCACAATGCCCTGGGTCTCTCTCTCGTTCCCATGCACCCAAGAGCCCTGCGCAGGTCTGCAGTTCAGCTGTTCGTATTAATGATGACTCGGTGGGCGGGCAGCACTCTGCGTGAGCTGCAGTCCTCACTCTTATTATCAAATCCCCTAAAGCAATCGCTGGCCCCTGCTATCACCTGGCAGGCCGCAAGCAGCTCATTAAGAGGCAGAAACTCCCTCCACAAGTCCAAAAACTCCATTCCCTGGAGCGCTGTCCATCGAAGAGATAAACCCCGAGTTGTGTCTACTTTTTTTTAAACCCCAATAAGCCCGAGTCCTGTTTTTTGTGTTGGGTGGGCCTTGGTCAATGACACAAAACACACAGTAGAAGATCTGTGGGGAAAGGATGTGAAATTAGCACTGAAATTTTTCCTCCCCATCCTTAAAGAAATAGAGGAAGCTTGGTAGCCACAGCTAGGATGGGGGCAGGGCAGGAGCGGGAAAAGAGGGGCTCGGAGCCAGAAGAACCAAAATCCCTGACCCTCTGCTTCAAAGGCAGCTTCTTGGCTCCATTTCCATTTTCTTAGGCATATTCAAGTTGCCGCTTATCTTGAAGAAGTTCTGCAAAAAGAAGACCGAGTTGGAATGCTCTGGGTGGCTCAGTCAGTTAAGCGTCTGACTTTGGCTCAGGTCATGATCCCAGGGTCCTGGGATGGAGTCCCATATTTGGGGGGGGGGGATGTCTCTGCTCAGTGGGGAGCCTGCTTCTCCCTCTGCCTGATTGTACAATCTCTCTCTCTCTCTCTCTCCAACAAATATATAAATAAAATCTTTAAAGAAAAAGAAAAAAAAAAAAGAAGTCTGAGTCAATTAAGAGCTGGAAGAAGTCTTGAAGATACCCAATATGGGAATGCACAATAATTGGGGATGTTAGGCCACCAAAACATTGTTGACACACATGCCCAGGTAGCTGGATATGCCACAGAGATTTGGGACAAGTGACTTGATCTCTCTTTGGGTCTCAGTTTTCCATAACACCACCTACTTTGTAAACTGCTGGAAAGATACTGAGTTATTTGTTGTCCTGAAAGAATCCAGTGAGTCACCTGACACATGTGGCTTTCCTTCACAGCCTTTTCCCACTTATTAAAAAAAAAAAAAAATACATCAGAGACAATAAAGGGATGTGCTAAATGCCACAATGTCAGCCACCAGTAAAGATAAAGCAAGTACCTGGCTACTGTCAGTCCTTGTCTTTCCCCAGCTATGTTTCCAAATTCTGTTGGATCTGCTCTGGTGAATGCATGTGGCTCAAGAGACCGCAGAGTCCCTGCCCAGCTGCAGATGCAAATCTCAGCTCCACAGTTTACGGTGTGACTCTGGGCAGGTGTCATGGAGTCCTGTGCATCAGCTTCCTCGTCTGTAAAATGGGCATCCCAGCAACTTCATGAGGTTTGTGGTGAAGTAACCGTGTCTGGTGCACCCTGGGTGCTGGGGGTCCTCTCTCATGCCCTCCTTCTCTCCTCCGCATCCCCCACAGCACCCAGAACGGTGCTCCACCCACAGGACGCTCTCACAAGAGGCTGAGTGGCCAGTAGGACCTCTTCCAGAAGACTGTCGCCCGCTCCTCCCTGAATTGTGAGGTCGGCCCTGTCTGTCTTCAGAACCCCGTCACCTCCCCTTCCCACGGCTCCAGGCCTTTCTCAAAGCTGTGCACCGTGTTTTGAATCTTCACACCCCTCTTCAACCTGAGAGCCAGACCCTGGCCCCACCTCCCACTCACCCAGCCCCCAACCCTCCACTGACAAAATGACAATGGTGTTGGTGGTGACCATGGTGGCAGTTGTTCACTTTCACTGGCCTCATTCTGTGCCGGACACTGTCCTATTCTTCATATAGGCTTCCTTACTTGATTCTCACAACACCCTATGACCCACCTTATAAAGCGATTTAGCACAGACGTTCCACAGCTTGGAAATCGATGAAGCTGCAGCTCACCTGCAGGGGCTCTAATGCTAGAGACCTCGAGCCTGACCACCAGCAGCGTCTTCACAGGGCCTCCTAGAGAAGGCCTTCCTCTGCATAATAACAAATTATAGCAACAGTAGCGACAACAATATAACTATTAAGGTAACACCACCTGCTATTAACAGATAAGATCCAAAACCTCGATAGCTCAACACAAAGGGAATTCATGTCTTGTTCAGGAATAGTCCAAGGCTGGAGTAAGGGGTTGGAGCAGAAGGCCCCCAGTCTGCAGCCACTCGGGGTTCCAGGGTGATGGGTACTCTGCAGACGTCAGCACACACTTCAGCTGTAGCAAGACCGTTTTATGGGCCAGGCCTGGATGAGACATTACGTCACTTCTACCCACATCCCACCGGCCAGAACTTAGGGACATGGCTTTCCCGAGATTCGAGGAAGGCTGGAGAATAAAGTCCCTGGGTGGACAGGGCTTCCAAGCAGTAACTCTTCATTGTGGCAGGGGTCTCTGGTGGACAGCCAGCTGTTTCAGTCACAAACAGTAACAGTGGCAATAATAAAGACAATGGAAAGAAGCTGTCTTGAACTGAGCACTCACTATGCCATACACACCAGGCTCTGTGCAAAGCACTTGAATCGTTATCTCTGCTTTTCACACTCTAGAAGAGAGACATTGTTATCCCTATTCTGTAGTAACGAAAACTGACATTTAAGGAGACATGAAGAATTTGCTGGGCAGTGGCAGAGCCAAATGCCAAACCAGCTGTCTAAGTCCAGGCCCTCTGGAAAGCAGAGCTTCAGCAGGAATTCAAGGCCCAGCCCTCGTTGGACGGGGGGGGGGGGGGGGGGGGGGGGTCCCGGGGAGAGTGGGAAGAAAGGAAAGAGGACTGAGGCAAGAAGACGGCTCACCATGTGGGCCACTGTTCTACTGCTAGGAGCCACGGCAGGTCACGTGGCAGGTGTGTCTGCTCAGCAAGGACAAACTGTACCTCAGAGGGGTCTGTGGGAGGGAAAAAGAGTGGGGGCACATCTTCCCAGCTCCCCCACATGTCTTCCTTCCCATTGGTCCAAGTCTGTGGAGACCTGACTGGGCCTCCACATGGTATCATTTGGCCCCTCAGTAGGCACGGAGGAAGCCACAGGCTACAAGCTGCAGTGTGGCCCGTCTTCCATGTCTCACAGGCAGGAGCAGCTCCAGAAGGATAAGGGCCAGCACGGAGGTCAGGGGGCACCTCCTGGCCCAGAACTTCGGCTCCGAAGTGCTGTGAGTAATCTGGAAAATGCCCAGTGCTCGGGGCTCATGACCAAAGCTCACACTCTCTCAGCGACAGTATTTGGCCCTCCTCTCAAAGTAGAGGTGAATGTGGGAATTTCGGCACTTTGATGGAAACGTAGGGTGACCTCTTCAGGAATGTATCTCAAATCTCACCCCATAAGAGACCCACTGTGGAAGGAGCAGCTGAGGTCACAACATTAGGAACACAGGCCCTTCTACCTGGGTGGCTCTTTCGGTCAAGGGAAGTGAGCCACACACCTAAAAATAGGGGTTGAGAGGGAGAAGATGATACTTTTGATGGAACCCATTTTCACACTCATTGTGAGGATCGGGACTCTGAGACCAAGGCAGCAAAAGGGTGTCTTGTCTAAGTTCACACAGCCAGCTGGTGACAGGATGGAGCCAGAACTCTGGGTCTTTTCTGTGATGCCACCATCTCCTAAACTCTGCAGGCTTCTACAGACCAACACTGCCCTGACCCTAACTTTAGCCAGCGCTCCAATGCCTGGACTCCCTGAGCGAGAGCAGAGAATGGTCATCTCCCCACATTTGAGAAACGTACCTCCTTTCCCACCACAACTTACCACAGGACACGAGTCATTTTCCTTGGAGAAGGACCCCCTCTGAGGCGAATCATTTCACCTTGGGTTTTGAGGGATTACAAACCCATAGATATAATTATCCCTGTTTATCAGCTGGCCTCATCCCAAAGAAGTCAGCAGCTTGTCCATGCTGCCCGAAAAACGCAGATGGGAGCAGAGGGCCTACTTGAAACGCTCAGGCAAGGAACGCAAGAAGCCAGAAAGGAGAAACAGGAGTGCAAGGCCAGCCAGCCGTGCCCCATGCTGGCCCCGTTCCTTCAACCCACTGGCATTTCTGAGAGGGCCCCTGGGGAGATGGGGGAGCCGAGGATGCGCAGATGGGACAGGCTGTGGTCTCCCCTCCGCAGCGCCCCACTCCACTTCAGTCGTGATAGTCCCTGCTTCTGAACCTGGAGATTTCTGAACCGAAGGAAGGCAGACCCAACGGGTGGCTTCAAGCCGCCGCTCCCCCAGCCAAGCCATTAGGCGGAAGATTGAGATGATGGGGCGTCAGAGCTGCCACAATTAGGCCAGCACATCACTATCTCTGCAAATGGCATGGGCAATGTGATTTAACAGCTCATTATTAACGGGAAAAGTGAGATAAGGACCAGGTTCAGTGTCCAAGGGGAGCTCCTATACCAAATTGAATACGTGCTAATGCTCACTTTCTAGCCAACACTGACCCAGGGGTGAATTCCACTCCTGTCCAACGTTAGCACCCCAGGTCCGGGCCCTCCCTCTCCCCACACCGAGGAGAAAATGGGCTCTGATAAAGGCACATTATCCGCGTGACCCACACGGTCTCCCTGAGAGTCGCGACGGTGTGGAAGTGCTGTCTATCTTGTTTCACAGAACTGGTTAAAAACTAAAAAGCAAGTCATGGTCCTCTTTCTAGGGGCAGCTTTGACACAAGGGGACGGGGTAGGTCACTGCAGAAAGATCAGGAAGATTTTGGATTTCGGAGATTTCGGGCCTCTTTATCAGAGCTCTGTCTGGGGTTCCTACAGATAACTGTACCCAAGTCTGTCAGACAGGCTGGAGGCTGTGCATATGTGTGTGTGTGTGTGTGTGTGTGTGTGTGAGTGTGCAAGAGCAAGTGTGTATGTGGGTGCTCATACAAGCGTGTCAGAGTGAGTGTGTGTGAGTGTGCTTTCTATGCCCCCTCCAAACTGATGGCCTCATAGCAGCCCGTGTGACTGACCATGCCTCTCCCCTGCCAAGAACCCTACAAGTACATGGCATCTAGTTCTCTGGGGCCAGAGATCAAAATCTCTCAGGTGGCTGTGATTCTGCCCCATGCTCCCGCCTCACCCCACCGCCAGCTCCTCTTTCAGCTAATGCCTCAGCTCCAGCCACACTGGCCTTCTGCCGTGTCCTTGAACACCCTCTACTCTGCCCCGTCTTGGAAACTCTGCATCTGCTCCTGCTTCAGCCCGAGACTTTCTTCCCACCTTGCTCTGACCCTGCAGAGCCTCAGGCAAACAGCAGTTTCCAAGAGATCTTTTCTTGGTCCCTTTTATGTACCTTTACATCATCCTGCACATCTTCTTTGTATCACGTGTCACTATTTTAATTAGAGAATTATTTGTGTGTTTGGTTATTTAATGCCTGTCTTCCTTATTCCACCGGGAGCTCCTCGGCAAGCAAGGTCAACTTGCGTTCTCTGTGCACGGATTTCCAGAACGCTGTGCGGGAGGACTGGCCTGTGTGGCAATGAGGCACAGGTGTTGCCACATGTGTTTGCAGCATGGACTTGGGAGAACCCCTGGACTATCTGGTGAGTCGGGAGGGTCACGCCGACTCCACTGTCCCTCATTTGTTCAGTCAATCCCTCGCTCACTGAATGTCCCCTTGGCACCAGGGGAGTTGTGGGCCACACACTCAGCATCTCATGGCTAAGGACATAGGTGTGGACCATGCACGAGGCACAGCTCATGCATCCTGCCCCCTCCAGGGTCGTTCTTGGAACTTTCACCTCCCAAGTTGAGTTAGTGTTCTTCCCTTAGGATCTGTGTCCATCTCTTATCCTGACCATGTTTGATGACGCTGACAAGACTCTCTCACCCACTGACTATGGGAATCCTGACGTCAGGGGACACCTGCTTCTTGGGCACACCCAGTGTCTAACACACGTGGTGCCTCCAGCCCTCCTGCTGCCAAGTAAATGGCCAAGAAAAGAATGCAAGAATGAATGACTGGCGCCGCGCAAGCCTCCCTTAGATGGTCAGTCAGGGCCGTGACTTGGCCCCTCTCCTCTCTACCCTTTCTCAGTCCTCCTGGTTTCCAGCCACACTGACCCCAGCATTCTGGAAAACCCTAGGCACACTCTGGCACAGGCAGTGTCTCATACATAGGAAACCTTACTTTTGTCCGACCCCAACTCCTCCTACAGCTCATCTTGCTTAAGCATCACTTCCTTCAGAATGCCTTCCCTGACCTGACTGTCATCACCTTCACCCCTACCAGTCACTAAACCCAGATGAGGAAGGAACTCCTGACATGGCTTCCCATAGCTCCCAGGACAGCCCCTACCAGCTGTCTGTGTTCCCCATGTCACGTAGACAGCCACCACATTTGTCTATCTGGTACACCATCCCTTTGCCTGACATATCCTAAGCTCTGAGTGAATTTTTTGAATGAATAATTGTACAAATACTTGAGTAGCAGTTGCATATAAAGACATGCTTCAAACACTTCTGATACCTTGCCTTCAATGACATTAATTCAAATATATAGGCATTTGGCTGAGGGTCTTAAAGTCTGCCTTTGGAATTAATTTTTTTAACCAATTTGCATGTTATTCTCAATATCCTACATCATTGGCGGCTATACCTGCAGGCCTGGGTAATGAGGACTGATGTTCGGAGTGAATCAAAGATTAAATCACGCTCGCTGCAGAGAAGAAAAATGGGCTCTGACATTTTCTAAGTATTTCTAACAAGGGTTGGAATAAAAGAGGATTTCTAATTAACCCTCAGTTACCTAGGAAATTACATCCGTCGTGGTGTTCATTCACAAAACTACATTTCTTGATCGTGTCCTGTATGAATAATGGAGGGCCAAATATGTGAGGGAGCCTATGTGGGGGACAGAAAGTCAACATGGCTGCATGTCGTCTGTTACACAGATTACCCCGCCCAAACCTCGCCACCTCTCTGTGAGGTCAGTAAACTGGGCAAACAGGCTCAGAAAAGGTGAATCATTCTCCCAGGCCGGACACAGGGTTTGAGTTTGGGTCCATGTGCATGACCATCCGGACCTGAGCTTCCCATGACCCTCTGACTTCGCACACGTGATGACCCAACACCATGCCAACAATTCTCACAAGGAGACAGTGACGAGGGTGCAAGCTGGCAGGCAAATGCGGTTCGAGTCCTGACTCCCCACTAACCGGGTCTCAGACGCGTTAACCTCTGGAAGCCTCCATTTCTTCAGCTGTCCACTGGGATGACAATAGCACCTTCCTCGCAGGGTTGTTCTAAGGATCAACAAGTTCCCCCACATAGGGAGGGATGTACATTAAAGCCCAATGACGAGAGCTCAGCAAAGGACTCTTTTAACCCCCTGAATTGAAGGCTTAGAAGATAAAGGATGGGGGGCGGAAATCAGAAGCCACGGAAAACAGGAGTCAAAAGTAGACGCACTCTGTGTAATGGTCAAGCCAGTTGAAGGGTCCTGCACCAATGGGTTTTGATTTTAAGAATTTATTTCAGAAACATGAAACCGCCAATGCTTATGTTGGCACTGCCAGAGAATGATATTCTGTGGGAAAACACACATATGGATGGCTCAAAAGTGATTCAGAAATCTCAGGCTCTAATTGGAGACATTTTTGGAATCTCTTTCTCAACTTATCTTGTCTATGTCTTTTTCATGCGTGCGCGGGAGCGGTATGGTAGAAAGCTATGTCTAATTAAATATAAGAGAACTCTCTGTAAGTAGAAACATGCTAAGTGAGGAGAACGCCTCGTGTCATGGTTTAATTGCCGGTCATTTTTTTTCTGAATGGCACATAAAATCACTGTGAATTTTACAACCCGTGGCATTTGAGATTTGATGAAATTCAATAACTCACAAACAGACATTTGCTATATGACCTATTTGTGAGTTTTAGCTGTGAAAAATTGGGAATTCACCCTAAAGAATAAAGGACTGTTCTCCTTTATGTCTCCAATATTCCCCCATAGTTAATTTGGCTGGAAAATGAGGTGCCTAAAAAGATCAATGGAGAGAAGGAAGGGGGTAGAAAAGAAAGGTGCATATGGGACCAATCTTGATCGGAATCAGTATTTAGAAAACCCACCCCAAGACACTTGAAATCCTCAGGTTTGAAGGAAAGATTCTCTTGTATTTACTACATTATGTTTAGAAAAGAGATTGGATTTGGGGTTATGGACAAGTTTGCAAGGACTGGAAATGGAAGATTTTTCTTGTTAGCCTCAGATAACCAGAAATCTTTGAACCTGGGACATTGCAGCGACATGGGGGCTGAGGATGGTAGCAGCTTTAGCTCACAAGTGGTCACTGTCTCCTTGTGACTGCATGATCTAGAATGACCTTGCTGTCCCTTCTGCACTCCACTTACTTCACTCCACCACTGACAGATTGGCACCATCAAGACTTAGGAGAACTGGGAGCCAGTTGAGAAGTCAAAACAGATTTGGGGAACATGAAGAACTTCCTACCTTCACTGAAAAGAACAATGACAAAAGTCCCCCACAGTCTTTTGTTTCTTTCCTGTGCTTCTTTTGACCATAAAAGTATGAGAGATTAAGGGCATGTGGGTGGTCCAGTCAGTTAAGCATCCGACTGTTGATTTCAGCTCAGATCATGATTGAGCCCCAAGTTGGGCTCTGCGTTGGGCATGGAGCCTGCTTAAGATTCTCTCTCTCCCTCTCTCTCTGCCCCTCCCCACTTTCTCCCTCTCTTAATAGAAGTATGAGAGATTCAAATTACGTTTGATATTTCCATGTATATGTCATCTTTTTTTGATATTTGAAGGCTCATTTATAACAAAACCAAGGTGCTAGCTTCCATCTCCTGGTCTAGAATAATCTGATGTCCCAGGACAGGAAATCACCCTGAGACCTGTTAAAACAGTACGTGCCTTCTGAGAAAGCTGAAGAAGAAATCTGTAATAAAAGGGTCCTTGTGGTCTTAGACAAGTGATAAAATTTACAAAGAACTTGCGCGCGCGTGTGTGTGCGTGCACACGCACACACACAAATGAGCACAAGTTAAGGAGGAGGAGAAGGAGGGAAAAGAAGGAATGAGCTCCAAACCAGGGGTAAACCACTGGGGATCCATTCATGGCAACTTCATGCAAAGCCCAGGAGGGTAGCTGCTCACTCAGTTATGGACTCCCTGCTTCCAATGGCAACTCAGCTCCTTCCACTGCAAAACTCCTCCCTTCCCTTCTTTCTCTCTTGGCTCTTAATTTCTCTTTGTCTAATTATTTATAATAAAACTTTGGCCACTCTGACATATTATTTCTTCTCTGAAAGGTGCTTTATTCCTCCATCACTACATTGCACAGAAATGACCCCCAATGCCACTTCCTCCCTTAGGGACCAAGATGCCTTATTATCTTGAATGTCCACATCATCAACAGTCACTGATCCCCAACCGTATGTAAAATCAGATGCCTGGCTCCAATTTCACTGATAAATTTGTAACATCCATCTCTTGAGACACATCAAAAGTCATATCCTCTGTCTCTTATGAGAGACTGCTGGTATTCACCAAAATCTGTGTTAGCCTTTCCTCTTTGACCTATTTCCCAGACCTCTTTTCTCAAGGGAGGCCCTGTGATTATTTCGCACAAATGGAACATGGGCAAAGTGACCAACACCACTTCCACGCCTGGCAGCTAGATCGCCTGCACAATCTTTATGCTTTCTCTTCTTCTTCCTATTGGCCAGATGCTGAAGATCTATTAGGTTACCCTGGAGAGTGATCAGTAAGGTCAATGATAGTTTCATGGCATGGAGGGTACTAACAGTCCCTGGGTGATGTATGTGGTGGGTGAGCCTTGAGTTGGAAGAAGCCTGGGTCCTTGAATGTTTATATGGAGCACAGCCCCCTCCTGAGTCACTTGAAACCATGGCATGGGTGAGAAATATACCTTTATTGTGTTAAACTATTGAGACTGTAAGGTTTATCTGTTACTGCAGCTAACACATTTACTCTAACATAATTCTATTTTTTGAAAACTCTTTTCTAAGGCAGATTCTATTTGTGTGTTTTATTTGTGCTTAAACATTTCTATTGAATTTGAGGGGGGTTTTTGTTTTTGTTTTTGTTTTTTTGGAAAGGCAACGATCTGCCTTCACGTTGGGGGAAATGCAATTTGCCAATGGTGGTCACAACAGCAAGGAGTTAATATAAAGCTCCCAGCTAGATTCAGGGGCCTAATCAGGCAGCCCCTGTGTAGCTAACATCCTTCAACAGGCAAGCAGGCCGCCAGGTCACAGAACACTTGGTCCATACTACCACTTTTCACTTGAGCAGATGGAGGTTTTGATATAAATTGTGCTGGCATTTGCTGCTCTGAAAATAGATCTGGTTTCGCTTGCCTCCGAACTCAGTTTTAAAAAGCAACAGTCAAAACACTCCATTCCCTCCCTTTAGGCAGGTCAACAGGACTAGACCGCTGCTTCCTATTAAAAAGCAGAGGAATAAAGAATCCAAGCATCTCAGACTCGTGAGGACTCTTGGGCTTTGTCTAAGTACCCAATCAAATGCAGAAATCCCCTCTAAAGCATTCCCGATGGAGCAGCCAACCTGTGTTTGCTTGCCCTCATTGACGGGGAGCTCACTACTCATAGAAGAAGCACGCTGTAACATTGAAGACCACTGCAACTAGAAAGCTGAAGTGACAACCACCATTCCATTCTCCAGTCCCATATCCGCCCTTTAGAGGCACTCCCCCTCCAAAAATGCAATCCCATCTCCACATATTGACTCTTCATGGATCTGAAGACAGAATTGGAAGTTGGACACTTATCTTTTTATCTCTGGTCCAACATCCTCTCTTCTCAGTGTCTAGTACCCTTCCTCAGAACAGACTCCATGCAGCTTCTCAGTATCCTGTGAGAACCGGTGCCGGCAAGAGCTGCAAGCCTGACAGATAGGGAGAGCAGTGGGGGTGCCATCCAAGGTGTTCAGAACACCATGGTTCTGGGTGAGCTGGCTCTGACTGAGGGCGAATGGCTTCGATGGACAGCCAGGCTCTCCTCAACAGTCAAGTCTACCGGGAAGATCAAAACGAAGGTGAGGAAGCAAGAACTTGGAGTTCATGGAAACCCAGGAATGGATTAGTGCCGGGAGATGCTCTGAAAGTGTAGGGTGACTCGGGATGATGCAGGTTTACCTACGCGAATGCCTTAGCCGCTCCTCGGGGGTCCCAGACCCACCCCCCACCCTGTCCCACCTTTCTGCTGCCCCTGATCCTGTCCACCAACCGCCTCACCCTCCAGCCCTCAGCTCAGCTTCCATCTGCTCACTCCTGGCTGACACCTGCTTGCACCCGCGACAGCTCTCAGCTTCTCCCGCCCCTATGTGTAGTCTGTGGTGTTTCCCAGCACGTTCTCTGTGGTTTAAACTCCGAACTTCCACAGGGAGAGAACTTGATATTTTCACTTAATCACCATCACCCCAGTCATGCCCAGTTTCAGCAGCAGGTCGCCCTATCAGCTGCCAACCGGCCTACAGCTTGGATCCGATACTCTCTTGTAACCCACCAACCTAGAGGAGAAGGGCGGGCAGCTTTCACACAAGGGAGTCCACAAGGGCCTCAGCAAGATGGGCCTCTCCCAGCTTACCCTGTCATACACCACATCCATGAATCCAGGCGCATCCATACTCTTTTTTTTTTTTTTGAAGATTTTATTTATTTACTTGAGAGAGAGAGAGCATGAGAGGGGAGAGGGTCAGAGAGAGAAGCAGACTCCCTGCTGAGCAGGGAGCCCGGTGTGGGACTCGATCCTGGGACTCCAGGATCATGACCTGAGCTGAAGGCAGTCTCTCAACCAATAGAGCCACCCAAGCGTCCCGCATCAATACTCTTGACAGCCCCATTGCCATCTAAGCCTCCCAGAAAAATCCCAAAGTTGTGCTTTCACCAGCCACTGCTAAGCTGCCATTCTCCACCTGCACCTTTACGGGCATGTCTTTGCCTCTTATAGGAGATTTTCTTCAGAGATTCTGCCGAAGGTCCCGGGCCTGCAGGTTCTCTCTTCCTCTGCATTCTGTCTTCTGACCCTGGGCTTCTTATCTCTGCCCCATAAACCCCAATGGTTCCCAAGAGCTCTCTTGGAACCATGAAGACAGAAGCAAAACAAGAGCACTGGAGTCGGCCCCCAGCCCCACCCCCACTCTGGCCAGAAACACCACTGAGTGCAATTCAATTCCAGGTAAGAGTTTGTTGGAACACTGGCGTCTGAAATAAAAACAAAACTTGAAAACTGTGGAAGCCAGGCCCCTCTGGGCCTTCTGAGCTCAGCGACGCGGTTATTGTTCAGTGCACGCGCAATCCCCCAGGCCTCCTCCTGGGGCAAGCTGAAGCCAACGGGGAGGCTCCATCGCCCCATCGCAGCTCCAGGAGTCACTGAGTGCAGCCAAGACCTGGAAACATGACTGCTGACCTGCACGATCCAGAAAGCATGGCCCACTGTGTCGCTTCCCATTCCTGGCTTCAACATGCACCAGTCCAGCCTGGCACCATTGGACCACGGAGGGCAGAGGGACAGCAGGCAAAACTAACTGTTGGCAACTCCCAGGCGGGAGATGAGATGTCCCTCCACCTGCCCTTCTACATTGCCATTAATAAAGCTAAAATAAGCCAGATATGCATCGTAAAGGCTAGTCGGACTAAAGAAGGGGGCTTTTTCTACAGTGTCCAAATCTCGGCTAAAGCCTCAAGCTAAAGGTGATGGGAGACAAACAGCCCATGTTCTAGAGGGCTGCAGACACACCTGGACAGCACTTACTGAGAGATGACAAAGCTAGCTCTGAGATCCCTTCTGGACTCAGGCTGTGTAAGAGGAGGCTGGAGATTCGGTGAGGAGCAGACCTATCTATCTATCTGTCTGTCTATCTGAGAGAGAGCACGTGTACATCTCACACATGCACACATGGGGCAAGGGGAGGAGCAGAGGGAGAGGAGAAAGAGAAACTCAAGCAGATTGCGTGCTGAGCACAGAGCCTGACGCGGGGCTCGATCTCACGATCCTAAGATCACAACCTGAGCTGAAACCAAGAGTCAGACACTTAACCCATGGCACCACCCGGACACCCCAGGAGCAGATGATTCTGAGGACATTTGTAGAGGAATGGGGAGGGAGAGAAAGGTGGTGCTTTCCACCCTCAGCCCTCACTGGCCAACTGAGGAGGCCCAGAGGGACCACCTCAAGAGACTGAGGATCCATGCAGGAGGGGAGAATGGCTTCTCACCTCCTTAACTGGATGTGTGCAGAGTTCCAGAAACTTCTAAAAACAACTCCTTGACATTAATGGAGCAGACAGAAGTGAGAAAATATTTGGGAATTCAACAGGCACCCAGGATTTTGAAAGAGTCCGTGAATGGAAAGCTGCTGCCACAGGCTGAATGGTGATGACGGGACGAGAACACATGGGTGAGGAGTGGGTTAGCTGCTCACTCACCGTTCAGCAGAGCAAGGCTGCACAGTACCCATGGGACAGAGAGCACCAGTGAGGGCCAAGCAGGCGGGAATTGTCTCAGAAGAACCCTGCTGAAGAAGGCTATGGGAGAGGGGACTGGAGGAGGGAAGCAGGCACCCAAGAGGTCAGCTGGGGCAAGGGGACAGTGCATGTCATGGGGGGCAGTGCAGAGAGCTCAGAGGACCCACCACGTCTCCATGGAAGAGCTGACTTTGGAGAACCACCTTGACGAAGACAAGTGGCAAGCTAAGCAAGCAGTGCCAAGAGCATCAGCTGCAGTCCTTTCTCCTCTTCCCAGCCCTGAGGACCCAGAGCTGGGGGAGCAAGGAAGGGAGGTGGACGGGAGGTAGAGCACGGACAATGAAAGGCAGAGGTTTCCCCCCATCCCCAGTGTCACTCCCTGAGCTCCAGAACAGGCTAGAGCTGGGGGGAATCAAGCTTTAAGCTGAATATCAAATTACAGTTTTTGATTTAAATTGGACTGGACGTTCAGATAAGTCAAGATGAGAATTCTTCTCTTTAATGGCTGAAAGGGACTGGAAACTATGCATGTCACCAAATGACAGGGAAGTGAGATGGAAGGCATTGGTAGGAGAAAAACAAAGTGCTCTCCTGAAGGAAACTACTGAGTTCAGAAAACTGGAGAATCTGGTTGTCCAGTGTCCTAAGCCTTCCATTCCTCATCTGTTAAGTGGACAAAATAATACTCACCTCTTAGAGAGGCATCGAGGATTAAAATGGAAGCGTTTATGCCGACCTATAAATGGCATTTGGGGGGTGCCCAGCCCATGTCTACGGTTACTGAACAGGGGCCGCTCCCTTACAGTCCCCAAACCACAGACTTTTAGAACAGCAGATCTGAGGAAACTGTGGAGAGCCGTAATCTGACATCCTCATACTACCCAGGACAAAACTGAGGTTCACAGAGTCACCCACTGGGTTAGTGGCAGAGTTGAAATCGGGATCAAAATCTCCCGACCCCAAAGCCAGCCTTCTTTCTACTAAGCCCCTGGACATTTCCATAATAGCTCATTGAAGTTCTGTTGATTGATTAATTGATTGATTGGCAAGTAACCAGTGGCCTGACCCCCTGGGCAGAACCAGGAGCTGCTGGATAAACGAATGCATTGGCACAAGTTTTCACTCACCCAGTAAACCTTTACCATACACCAGCCCTGTGCCAGGAACTGTGAGTGGAGCTGATAAGAATCTAGAAACCACGATCCCTCTTCTAATTCAGCTCCCAACCCTAACGAGAGAGGCAGAAGACTCTGAGTGTGCCTGGGGGCGGTTCTAGAATGTCTACACAGAAGGGTTCATGAGCATGTGTGATGGATGGAAAAAGTCGGAGGTCCATTCAGGATTTTCCCTGCTCCCCTCCTCCCCAGGCAACCTCTCTTTGGGGGGTACCCAAATTTGAGTTTCCCAGCTCTGCGATCAGACAGGCACAAATCCCTCTCCTTTGCCTCCAAACACCTTACTGCCCTGCATAGAAGTCAAGGTTCTTAGGCAAGAGCTTTCTTGATACAGATGAAGGAAGGATCACATGGGAAAAAGTGTTTGCCAACAATTAGTTTGTACATCTCTGCTCGTTTCCTATTTTAACGGTCTTGCCAGTCAGCCCTTCTCTTTCTCAGCCTGATTCTCTGCTTATAAATTTTACACCAGGAGGTGACCGAGTGACGGTGAGAAAAGGTGACTGTAAGGCTCAGGACATCCCTGAAGAAAGCAAAGGGAGCAGAGCCGGAAGCTTCATTTGGACTCATCGAACTTCATATTTGAGTAGCACCCTTTGCCCAGCGATCTCAAAGCATTTAAGGGAAAGGACACGAACTGCACTTTTTTTTTTTAAATCAGGTAATCCGAATCTGAATTCAGTGTCTGCATAAGTCATACCAGGGATAAGCACTCACCTCTTTGGGTACAAAACCAATTACCTACAGCCAAGGCAGTACAGTGGCTTGAACGTGTCAGGGAGATAATTCCCAGCGATGGCTAATCGGATTAGCCCCTATCTGCAGCTGGCAAAAATTTCAGCGGCTGTCAAGGCTCAGTACTGGCCAGCAGACAACACTTCTAAGCCAAAGTCACTGGTACACAGAGGGCAAAGGCTTCAGGACAAATTGGGATGTGACTGGAAAGACACTGTGGAAATGAAGATGTACCTTATAGCAACAGCACACCTACAGGTGCCCCATTACTTGACATTTTCCAGCAGGATGACAGTCTGGAACTGTGTATCAGGGCTCCACAGAGCAAATCTAGCCCATGTGCGTGTTTTGTTAGACCAGCGTAACATGTGTATATGTTATCTGAGTTCGTTGTCAGTATTAATGAATGAACTATTTAACAAAAAAATCTGACTTCTGGGTTTAATTAAAAACTTGGAAGATCTCAAGGATTTAAATATATAAAAGGAAACTATTATAGTAGAAGAAGAAATCACTGGAGAATTCTTTTGTAAGCTCAGGATAAAGAAGGCTTTCCTAAGGAAAGTTTCCACAAGTAATTTTTAAAAATGACTGATAATTTGGACTACGTAAGAGTCAAAACCACTGTGAACCAAGTCAGAAAGATGAACAATAAATTGGGGAGAACGGAAGCTCATATTCCACAGGTATGAGCTCTCTAATATCTAAAGGCTTCAAGAAATCAGTAAGTAAAATATCAACCACCCAGTAAGAAATAAGCAGATGATATAAACTGACACTTCACAGGTAATGGTAGACTAGTGGCTCTTAAATACACAAGAGATGTTCAGCTCCACTTATAACTTACAGAAAAAAAATCAAGTTACATTGAGATGTCATTTTTCACAAGTTGGAATGGCAAATATCAAAACCCTTGATAATACACACTGTTGGCAAGGCTGTAGGAGACTGCACTCCTTCTCCAGACAATTAACCAAAAACAACTATTTTCTACCACCGTCCAGAAACCACCTGACTTTCAATCATGTGTGCCAACGATGAGACGCCCTTCAGAGTTTCACACCTGCATTCTGAAGATGGAAACAAGAATTTTGTCAGGATCCTATTTGGCTTTTAATTTGCACATGCTGCTCTCCTATTTTTAGGCAAAGGTTCTGGTTAAAAATAAAAGAGTTCCTACAGCATTATTTACAATAGCCAAGACATGGAAGCAACCCAAGTGTCCGTCACTAGATGAGTGGATAAAGAAGAGGTAGTACACGCGTGCGCACGCACACACACACACAGACACACACCATGGACTATTACACAGCCACAAACAACAACAAAAAAAGATGGGATCTTGCCATTTGCTACAACATGAATGGACCTAGAAGGTGTTATGCTAAATGAAAGAAGTCAAGCCAACACCATATGATTTCATTCATGTGAACTCTAAAAAAAGAAAAAATAATAAGTGAACAAACAAACAAAAAGAAGAATCAGTCCTAAAAACACAGAGAACAAACTGATGGTTACTAGAGGGAAGGGGTTGGGGTGGGGATTGACAAAATGGGTGAAGGGGCTTGGCAGATCCAGGTTTGCAGTTATGGAATGAGTATGTCATAGGGATAAAAGGTACAGCATAGGGAATATAATTAATGATGTTAATCGCTGTGCATGGTGACAGAGGGTAGCTACACATGTGGTGAACACAGCGTAAGGTTTAAAGAAGCTGAGTCACTATGTGTGCACCTGAAACAGATGTAACATTGTGTGTCAGCTATACTCAAATACACCAATCTATAAACAGATAAATAAATAAATAAAGTGAGTTTCTTCAATAATCCTAGATGCAAGTGCTCCTCCATTTCTTATTAAAGACAGAAAGAAAGGGAGGAGCAGCAGGAGAGAAGAAAGAGGTCTTGCTCGGTTGCCAAGCTCCACCGTACACCAGGAGACAAGCAGAGCTCCATGTGCACGATCTCATTTCTTCCCGACACCAGGGCCAAGTGCACAGTCATCCTCTTTTATATAGGGGAGGACACAGCCATGTGACCTGACCTTCCTTGACAGATGCGTACAGGGAGTTGCTGAACAAAGGAGCCACAGCTTGGGTCCCTGTGGAGGAGAGGCTTATTTTTATATGGGTGGTTTTGGTTCAATGAGTGAAAGGAAATTCAGAAGCTGAGAGCGTCCTCAACAGCTGCCGAGATGTCTCCGTCACGTTGTCACAGGGTGCCATGCTACGATTTACTCTGTGTTTCTCTTTAATCTTCTCCTTCAGTGAGAGAGGTGCCAAGACCAGTCTTCAATGGCTGCTGTGAGTAATGGAAACAGTGGGGGTGAACCCCCCCAAACACCACTGCTTCCTCCTATCAGAGGAGAAAGCATGACTGACCTTTTGTACCATACAAATCATCAGGTTCCTGGACAATGTGGTGGCATGGGTGGTCAGACAGCACCTCAAGAGGGACACGGATTTCCTACAATCATAGAGCACCTAGGGGAGGAGTCCATCAACTCATTAGAAAGCAAAAAGTGATATGGCTTTGCTCTCTGGGACCACAAAGAGGTTCTCGCTGGTTACAGCCTATTTTGGCTTCCCTCCCCCCAAGGCTCGAATCCTATTTCTTTCTTGGCATGTTCGCCATGAGAGACACCAGGATTCCTGCTGACCTGTCCCTCTTCGCTAATGGAACCATTTGTGGGTAGACGTTGTTATCCTTGGCGAGACAGTATCTTTGGAAACAGTGACTGGAGTGGAAAGGCCAATATTTTTTCTGTGAACAAGGAGCATCCCTGATTTATTTCTTCACAGAGTCCTTCATGGAGTATCGGGTTGTGATGGCAAAAATTCCCAGAGAAGAGTAATGGGGAAGAAGCCACTCGGTGGCCCTGGGAAAGCTGGTTCCTTCGGAGACTGCCAGCAGCACTTATCCCAGAAACCTCCTCGTGACCCAGCCCGGTCCCTCTTCGGGGAAGAGACAGCTCTTTGCATCTAGAGCTGGGATGCAGACTGCTTTGTGGGATGCCCTGAGCACTGATTAAAACCACAGAGGAAGGGAGAGGGTGGGCAGGAAGCTGTCAAATTTTGCAGAAAACCACATTCCCAGAGTCTCTCCAAACCCAAACTCGTGTTTCCTCTCACCATTACTCAAAATCACTGAGCCGGAGTTGTCCAAATAGCACATTTCTCCAAAATATCACAATTTCAGTTAATCAAACCTTGCTAGATCAGAGCCCTCAGCAACTCAGAAGCCTGATCTCCTTCCCTCTTTACCTCTGTCATAAAAACAAAAAGACAAAAATGTAAGAAAACAGTCTCACCACAGGGTTCTTTCTGCCCAGTAACTTTTAGAAGCTATCTTGTGCTTGATGTCAACAACAGAACTATAAGAACTGATGCTCAGAATTATAAGCCTGGGGTGGGGGAATTTGATATGAGCCTTATACTCTATCTACTAGAGTATAAAAAAGAATTCAGAACTAACAAGGGTTGAGAACAAAAGGGTTTTCTGGATAAGCCTCTATTATCCAGAACCATCCCTGTTCCCACATTTAGGAGCACCATAGTTTCCCATGTCTAGAAGCATGTTTCTTGGCCATTATTCTGTGACCTAATGGATCAGAACGATACAGAATGCACAGAAGACTAAACCACAAGGATCTAGTTCTAGTCAAGACTGTAACCAACTAGTTATATGTCCTTCTAACTCTCTGGCTCATAGCTTCCCTACCTGGTGTAAGACAAGCCAGTTGAATTCAAACAGGCTGACCTTAGATGGGGGGAAGGGAACCTACTCAGTTGGAAGAAAGAAAAAGCATTCTTGAAGAAGGGAAGAGCATAATTAAAAATATGTCAGTGGTAAAGCATGTTGTTATTTTCCTTGGATCTGTTGACCCTGTCCCCGCTCTTCTTGGACACGGATTGGCTATTCCTTCCCCAAGAACAGCTTTTCCTTCCTTTTGTACAAGTCTAAGTTCGATGCTTCCTTAAAGGTCTGGTTGAAAAGTCATGTCCATACTCTCTCTTTTACAAATAATCTCTCCAATCCACGGTTCCAGCACTCATTTGCCTCAATGACGATACTTATTGCTTTGCCTTATATCAAAACATTCCATACTAAACTGTAGTCTCCTAGACTCCAGGCTGGATTTCAGATTTGTGTACGTGATACTTCCTAGTAGAATGCCCTGAGCATAATAGGCTCTCAAATTACTGTAGAATGAATGAATGAATGAATGAATGAATGAATGAAAAAATGGAAGAATAGAATACCATTCTATTTTGTTATGTCTGGATATAATAAAATTACTCCACTTTAACCTAAATAAGTAAATATTTTTATTTTGAAATTCTGGCATGGGTTTTCTTATAAAAATACTAGAATAATCCCCTTCCAAATTCTACCGCTTATTGAGTTATGGGTCCCACATTTGACCACATCTCAGAGTGTACAAGACTCTTTAATTCCTGGCAGTGAAACCTTTGACAAGTGCCATGAGTAGTGTTCTTCTTGTTGCTCTCAAATAAATGTCCATGACAACATTTCAGCTCCAGCCTGATGGGAAAATGTAATTCTCTCTCACAGCCTCACCTCCCAAGAACCGGAAAATATTACTTAGGGAACCAGTAATCTTTGTTCAACACAAATAGAGGGGAAGACAATACCCAAGGCTCCTTAGAGCTGTATATTAGCCACACTGCAGAAAGTATCTCATTGATATTAATGTGCTTACAGCTTATTACACAAAAATTAATTAAAAATGAATAAGGCCAGAGCTTAAAATTTTCCATGTCTAATTTCCCTGCCAAGGCAGCTCCTACACTGAATAGCTAAAATTCTAAGAGCATTAGTTTATCACAGAGCAGCATATAACTTCCATCCCAAATCACCCCTTACACAGGAAATGGGGGATCTGGGGCTTCACAGGGTCTGCGTTAACACGGCATCTTTGTACGGGGGAGTTAGAGCTAAACGGGCTTGATGCTATTTTATGATCTCCAGCTCAAGCTTCAAGCCCTAAGGAGATGCCCAGTTATTTCTGAACCACAAGTGGCACATCCCAGGCCAGAAGGGAAAACCTGCCAGAAGTCTCCCCTGACCCCAGATATCTCTATAGACTCACGAGTAATTCAGAGGAAGGAAACCCGTAGCCAGTCAGATCAAGCGGACTCCTACATTCAGGTCCTCAGGCCCTCCTGTCCCCCTCCCCCAGATCTACTCCCTGGGCTGGGGGGAGGGAATGTGAAGTAAAGAGATAATGAACCCTAGAGGTAGACTGACAATAGCAAGCAAGCTGTAGCTCTGAACTATGTACGGATCCTCACATAGTACCTACCTCATGGGTTGGGTCTTGGTTAAACGGGATAATGCGTTCGCTGCACCCACACAGAGTAGATGCTCAGTAAATGCTCCTCGCACTTCAGACAAAACCCACACTATCGGACCAGCAGTTTGGCAGCTCTGTCTTTACTTGTTTTCCCCACAACATAAAATATTCACAAGCCTCTTGCCTGCCGAGTCCACTGGACAGCAAATTCTTAACAGAAAGAGCCATGTCTCCTTTGTCTTTGTGTTTCTAGCATCTTGCACAGAGCCTGGCATAGTTGTTAGCTGAGAGATGTCTGTAAATGTATGAATGAATGAATGAATGAGTGGAAAAGAACAGCCAGAAGTTACTGGGTGCCGACCACCAGCACTTCACACACATTAGCTCATTTGATCTATACAGTAACCCTCTGAGGCAGATACTCTCTCTGTCTAGCAGTGAAGGATACAGAAGCTCCAAGAGATTTGGCACAACTTCACGGAGGCTATATAAGTAATAATTAAGTCATAGGAAATGACCTCTCTCTCACCCTTGAGAAAATACATGTAGTATTTACTATGTGTCAGGCGCTGAGCTAAACACGCTGCATACATTGTAATTTAAGCATTATAATCCTGTGAGACAAGTGAAGTTCCAGATGGGGAAACTAAGGCTTGAAAGGGTTCAGCAATTTGCCCACAGTTCTCGACCATTTTAGACTTACAACAACGGCCATTTCACACGGATCGACCAGATATTGAACAGGAAAGTCAGGACTGGAACTCAGGGCTCTCCGCCTGTGAGCACTCCTGGTGTGTTACTGTGCCTCTTGAATAAGTGAATCCGTGAACGGCAGGTGAGAGGAAAGGAGAAAAAGAAAAAGAAGAAGAACAGGAAGGGAGGGTGATCTCAAATCCTCTCATTTTCTGGGTGGTTCCTATGAGGTCGTATCATTTCCATTTAATCTCCTGCATAACTGTCGCCCTGGAGACCTGCTGGTCCCAGAACCTGCAGTGTCCGGCCAGTGCATACCACGACAAAGGGCCGCCCTCTTGTTTGCACGTAGCCCCAGAAGGCCCATGGGAATGGCTTCCTGCTGGACAGGAATGGACCCCTCCTGGGCCTGCCCATCCCAGAACTCTACACAGGCAGCCACGGTCAGTTGGGGCTGGCATCACAGGGGCATTGCTCCCCTTTGCAGGGACCCTAAATTCCTCCCCACAGCAGTGGGCTCCTCCCCCCAAGCGGGCAGCCCATGTGGCTGGTGAGACCCAGCTCACTGTTCCATAGGCCCACTCAGGAAGGCTTCGTAAAATCACTGATGCTCTCACCACGGGCAGACGGACCAGCCAGCAGCGATCAGGGTACACGGTGCTGCTGCTCTTCTCGTAGCTGGCCCCGTGCCACTGAAGCGAGGACTTGCAGAACTACAGATGTGGTTCCTCAGAGCAAAGAGCTCTGGATTCCGGGTCTGGCTCTGACTCTGAACACTGTCTTAGGTGAATCCCTCCTCTCTCCAGGGACAGAGATGGACCAGCTGTGGGCCTGGGACTTGATCATCTCTTTTAAGTCTTACAACAGCACTGCGATGCACATGTAAGGTTTTACATTACAGATAAGGAACCTGCAGCTCAGAGAGGTAAATGACACACACAATGTCACACAGCAAGAAAATGGAGAGTTGGGATGTGACTCTAGGTTGATCTGGCTTTAAAACCTATATTTTCATCACTGCCCCATAAAAGACTCTGCTCCCTCATTGGTGGTAAGGGATGGTGGTAAGGAATGGTAAGAGAAGGGAAGGTGTCTTAACCTCCCATGCTAAGGCAAATGCCTGTCTTCAGAAACTCTCTGTTAAGGCACCTGTCACAGGATCGGTGTTAGGAGTCAAAATCATGATGTTGTTCCTCCCATCTCGGGCCTCAGTTTCCCCACTGTAAACCAAGGACACTAGATTAGTGTTTCCCAAACCTCCACCCTCATGACTTTCATTGTATCTTTATGTCATATATACTAATATTTAATGTTTGTCTTTGAATCAAAAGTGTTCTAAAATTTTTAACATCATCCTAAGCAATGATATACATGAATCAAGACTATAAAGCACTTTAAAAAAAAGATTGTAATGCACTGATCATACTCTTTCCTAATACACAACAAAATAAACTGATAATTACAAACTCCAGGTAATGCTTAGAAGCACACCATCAGAGGCAAGTGAGCCTTGTTTGGGGAAAATGCTGAACTCAGGGACCTCTGAGCTTCCATTCAGCTCTTACTCTGAGTCTGCCCTTGTCTGCCTGTATGGATGTGTGTGTGTGTGTGTGTGTGTGTGTGACTTGTGGTCTGGTCCACCATGGTAAACAGCAGTTATGGAGACAGCTGTGTGACGGGCACTGGGACTGCAGCCGGCAAGCAAAGGAGGCAGAAGTTGATCTCTGAGAACCGAGAGCATGGTTTCCAGCTGGGATGTAGCCAGAGAGGGCTTCAGGGTCTGGTCTGGGACAGGAGAAGGGGGAGCATGAAGAGGGCGAGAGCAGGAACAGACCAGGTCCCCCAGCCACACGTCAAACCTAAGGTCTGGCTTCCCACAGTGTGAGGCTAAGATAAGCGACTGACCAGTGCCTTCAGGGGCAGCAGTAGCCTCAGGGGTCTAATTCTGGTGGGCAGTGATGGGTAAGGGGTGGAAGGCTCCGCCAGTGCCCTCCCACACACTGCGGAATGCACTCTTGGTTTGCATGTAGCTTTAGCCTGTTTGTTCTCATTGGGGGGTAACAGTACATTATTTGTGTCTACTATAGTCTATTCATTCTACTCTTACTGGCTATTTGTAGAGTACTTGGGTCTTGGCTATTATGAATAATGTTGCTCTGAACACTCTAGACAATATTTGCCTTCAGTTCTCTTGGGCATATACGTTGGACTGGAACAGCTCCGTCAGGTAAGTGTACGTGTTCGGCTTTAGTGGTTACTGACAGTTTTCCAAAGTGGTTGCATCAACTTCCACTCCCACCGGTAGTGTGTGAGCATTTCAGTTGTTCCTTACCAACACATAGCATTTTTTACCCTTTCAATTTCAGCCATTCTGGTAGGTTTATAAATCATCCATATTTTGGTCTTGTCCAAACTGTACAACAAGCCCATTGGTTGATGACATTTCTCAGGAGCAGTGTGGTCTAGCAGAGTGCCTAGACCCTGACTGAGAAACCTGAGCCTTACTGTCTGCTCTCCAGCTACCAGCTAGACCCACTGGTCTCTGAGCTCTTGTGCATTCATCTGACCTTCACAACAAACTGAAGAAAGCAGGCAAGGAGTTTATTATATAAATTGTGAAGTGATTGCCAGACACAAATTTCAGGGCTGTTTTCTTCTGATTCCCTTCGCTGAGTTGATATTGACTCAACTCTCTTACTCCCCATTCCTAAGAAAAAGGTAGTGAACTACATGATCGCTGATGTTCCTTCCAGTTTAAATATGGTGGACTGATATATTTAGTCAAACATTTAGAATGTTTGAGTGGTTGACTCACTATGTGTGTAAATATGTAGACGACCCTGGGTCAGTCCTGAGAGGAAAACATGCGAAAGTCATCTGATAACTCAAATGCCAAATGACGCAGATCTTTGTGGCTATTAAGCTGTTGGAGATGACAGAGCACCAGCAAGACCAAGTGAATAGATCACAATTTGGTCAATGAAATGACAAAATGTATCCTGTACACACATTTTATTATTTCAGGATTTCCTAAGACTGAAGAGTATCCAACTGTCTATCCATCCATGTGTCCAATCAATAAACCATCAATCCATCCATCCATTCAACCAACCATCCATCCTGCTTTTTTAAAATTTTTTTTAAAGATTTTATTTATTTATTTGACAGAGAGAGAGAGAGAGATCACAAGTAGGCAGAGAGGCAGGCAGAGAGAGGTGGGGGAGAAAGCAGGCTCCCTGTGGAGCAGAGAGCCCAATGTGGGGGTCAATCCCAGGACCCTGGGATCATGACCTGAGTGAAAGATAACTGACTGAATGGGTCTCCAAGGTGCCCCATCCGTCCCTTTATTCAAGAAACATTTTTTCAACTCCTGCTTTGCCAGTCTTCATGCTAGTTTCAGAGATCACAGAAATTAATCAGAAATTATTCCTGTTCTCAAGCAACTGGGCAAGTGTCTCATCCTACAACCATTTCTCTAGGCTGTTAGAAGGAAAGGGCCTCATCTCACCTCTGTCATTCCCTAATCCTCTATTACTAAGCCTGGTACAAGGAATTACTAAGATGTCATTAATGAGAGAACTATTAATCCCAACAAATTCTGGGAAAAAATTGGAATATCCATTTCTCTCACTCCCCATTTCTTCTCATTGGACTAAGAGCCAGGTCTTCAGGTTTCACCTGCTACGGTCCCTTCCTCGTACCAGCCAAAGTGCAGAAAGGAAGGAGCAGGGGATTGTTGCACCAGCATCCGTTCTCAGCTGTCCTGAAGGATGCAAACTTCAGGGAAACACATTGTGCCCACATTCCCTGGAGAATCTTGTTCGTGAGCCCCATCCATATCAGACCTGTTTCCCAAGTTTTCTAAGTGGCTCATGACGGGTTTCTGTAGGGGTGTTGATGAGGCTTACCTGCGGCGCATTTTCTCTAAAGATAGCAGGAAAGCTGCATGGTTTCTAAAAAGCAAATGATTGTTAGACATAGCATTTCAACAACAAAGATGAGCAGAATATAGTCCAGAAATGGCCAGCTTGCAGGCAGGGGCCATGTACAAAGAGAAAGGCACTCCTCACTCTAACACAGAGCCAGCCCTCCAGGACCATTGCTCCCCAAACCTCCAGGGTTCGGCACCCCACATCCAAGGCATATGTCTGCCATCAGATGTGTTTAGGTCCCTAAACATTCTCTGAACTTCTGTTATGGGCATCCAGCAGCTGAGTGTTACTCTTGCCTTTCCCCCTCCCTTGGATCCCAGAGACCACGAAGCCCTGCATCCTACCAACCATCTATCACAAGAGTCCACACTTGCTTTCACTCCTTACTGCCACCCCGAGAGGCCAGTCCACGTCCTACCTCCCACAATAGCCTCCTAAGTGGCCTCCTTGCGTCCACTCTGGCCTTCCGGCCACATTACAG
The DNA here is from genome assembly GCF_022355385.1 of Mustela nigripes. Lineage (NCBI taxonomy): Eukaryota > Metazoa > Chordata > Mammalia > Carnivora > Mustelidae > Mustela > Mustela nigripes. Next base: position 32,793,749 of record NC_081557.1, read on the forward strand.
ATGTGAATCTGGTCACATTGCTCGGCTTGCCATGAACCTCCCATGGCTCCAAACAGCTCTTAGAAAAAATCTTCCAAATCCCTTTGATGATCTGGCTGCTGCCTCCCTTTCCAGACTCTTCCCTTGGCTGATTTTGCACCAGACCCACAGGTCTTTCAGTTCCCTAAATATGCTCTACTATCTCCACCCAGCAGACCCTGAATATGCTGGTCTCTGCTTGGAATGCTTTCCTCTGCCCCATCTCCTAAGTCACCAGTATTCATTCTTGAATATGAGGTTCAGCCTGGAAAAGAATTTATCAGCGAGCCCTTATCGGAGTCCAAAGTGAGGGGTGTGTTCTGTGCCATATCTACTCCCTCAGCAGTGCTCATCTTGGTGGCATTCTCTCTGTGCCTGGACTCCCTCCTGGGCTGTAAGCTCCCCCAAAGCAGGCACCATGTAGATCTGCCTGCTGACGACCCTCAGTTCCTGACAGGCAGTCTCCCAGATAGGAGGCTCTCAGTAAACACCAGTGGGTTGAAAGTTTGAGTGACTGACTGACTGACTGCAAGCAAAGAGCTTGATGTCAGAGAGTCAAAACCAAGACTTTCGGATCTTGCTCTAAAGACACTGGGGGTTCTTTCCAAACTCTGGTCTATAGCCACAAGCTATGTTACCTTGGACAGATCATTCCACCTCACCAAGCCCTAATTTCTTCATCTTTACATTCAAGATAGTAATACCTGCCCTATCTGCCTCTCTTTGGATGCTGTGCCAAAAAATGGGATGGCAGCTTGTGAAGATGCTTCATGAGGTGCAGATGTGCCAAGCTGGGCAGACACAGAGGAAGGGCTGTGTCCCAGACCAAGCTCTAACTCTGATCCTCTTCTCGCCAGATGGAAGGGCTTAGTCACCACGTCACCTCTCCCCATGTGCCACCCCTTAGTGCATTCGCAGGGTGCCTTGGGATTGGGCTAAAAGCCTCTTAATAAATAATAAATAGGACATAACCAGAAGGAGGGAAGCCAGAAGAGACTGCCAAGAGACAGAACAAAGACACCCTAGCCACATGCATGCACACACACACACGCATGCACGCACACACACACACCAGCTCCTGGTCATCCATGTCCCTGGGGTCTTGTAATGAAGGAGAAAGATTCTAGATACATTTGGGAAGGGGAAGGAAATGCTATTGATGGCATAGGGGTAGAAAATGTATTCTGGTTACTAGAAAGTTCCTTTAAATGTCCCATAAACCAGGGACTTTCAATTGCCTTGGGAGTGTTTTTGTTTTTTTAAGATTTTATTTGTTTATTTGACAGACAGAGATCACAAATAAGCAGACAGGCAGCAGGAGGGGGTGGGGAGGACCCCCACTATGCAGAAAGCCCGATGTGGGGCTCAATCCCAGGATCCTGGGATCATGACCTGAGCTGAAGGCAGAGGCTTTAACCCACTGAGCCACCCAGGCACCCGGAGCCTTGGGAGTTCTAGTGAGCTCACAAGACGGTCTGGAATGGAAGTATTCTGCTGCTGACACAGTGGTGTTCAAAGTACAGCTCCAAAGGCAGCAACAGCAGCTCTGGGAACTTGTTAAAATTCAGATTCTCAGGACTCACTTTGCCTTAATAAATCAGAAACTTGGGGAGTGGCACCTGACGTGTCCAGGTGACTCTGCTACACACCGGGTTGAGAGCTCCAGAGCTAACTGGCCTGAAGAACATGAAAGAGCTGGAGATGACACGGAGGCTTCCACAGGGCTGGGAAGCTGCCCCTGCAGCACCAACACCTGTTCCCTGCATTCCAGACCAGCTCAGGGCAGATCTGATACCATGCACATGCCCTTGATTCTCTTCATTGTAGGAAAAAAGAAAGAAAGAGAGAAAGAGAGAAAGAGAGAAAGAAAGAGAGAAAGAGAGAAAGAGAGAAAGAGAAAGAAAGAAAGAAAGAAAGAAAGAAAGAAAGAAAGAAAGAAAGAAAGAA
>NC_081557.1:32795723-32968799 GCF_022355385.1 Mustela nigripes
GAAAAATGATCCTGGAACTCAACCAGAGCCATGAATATAGAGTCTCAACAAGCAAATGAATATTTATGCTTCCTGCCTTTCTTCCTTCCCCATTACCTCAGGAAACAGAGGCTACAGCGACGATTTGCTCAATGCCTGCTCAGTCCAAAGGCTCTCACAGTGGAGAGGTCTGGAGCCTGAGTGGTGGGACAAAAACTGATGGACTTTAAGTGTTTCCATGTTTATATTCATCTCCACCGACTAAGGAAAATCCTTAGTTTTCATCTTAGTTTTCCTGCTTTGTTCTCTTAAAGAAAAAAGGTGTTTTGCTTGCTAAGAAAGAAACTACATCCACAGACAAGGAATAGAGAACACACAGAGGGGAGAAAAAAGGCAGAAAATTCTTGCATATCATGTGTTATGAGATTTGGGGTTTGAGGCAGAGAGAGGGGTTGGCTGCAACCGGAGAGGAGAGAAAAGGGAATTTTGCCAAGGCTTGCGGTAGATGATGATGAGTATCTTTGGTGTCTCCAGGACATGTAAGTAATGGATTTTAGTTACTTTTTAATTTGAATTTAATTACTTTTAAATTTTAATTTTGATTGTTAATCCTTGGGTCCAACAATGCTCCAAAGCTGGATCACGTGCTTGCCTCGTCTTCTTGGGGTTACTCGTGTACTCTGCCGATCGCAGCACTCCTACACAGCTATAGGAACGGCACATTGTGTACAAAGCCCTCTGCCCCAGCCAGGCAGGGACGGCTTCTCTATAGAGGACACATCAACACGAGCTCTGAAAGAAGGAACAGAGGTCAGGCGGGTAATGAAGGGCAACTGATCAAATGATAGAGGGCCCGTATTTCTAAAGAGCAATTTGGCGGAAAAAAAAAAAAAGACCAACAGCTTTCAACAAAAGAGTGAGCTACCGCTCTAAATATTGTGGGTGACAAAAAGCACGGCCAAGTCCTCTTTGGACAAATGGTATTTGTCTCAATTGTGTTGGGAGAATTTATGACTATCCAAGCAGACACCTCCAGATGCCCGGGACCATGATTAAATGGAGCCTGCCAGGGCTAAGGCAAGTCTTCTTACCCTTTGCCACGCCCCTTAAGAATATAACCCCATGTGTGTAAGGGTGCCTGGGTGGCTCAGTGGGTTAAAGCCTCTGCTTTCGGCTCAGGTCATGATCCCAGGGTCCTGGGATTGAACCCCGCATTGGGCTCTCTGGTTGGCAGGGAGCCTGCTTCCCCCTCTCTGCCTGCCTCTCTGCCTACTTATGATCTCTGTCTGTCAAATAAATAATTAAAATCTTTTTTAAAATAAATAAATAAGTAAGAAGAATATAAACCTCATCTAGAAATCTGGCCTTGTGCTCCCACCATCTGGATCTTTGGAAAATCATCACATTCCATCAGTGTTCATTTTTAATGGCAGCCACTGCATCCAATTCTCATGAATTGGACAAGGTTTAAAAAGCAACAAACAAACAAACAAACAAAACCCGTTACTCCCACTTCACAGATGAAAAAACTGAGGCATCGCTGGTTTTCAGTGGAGCTGGACTGAATCGAGGTAAAGATGGTGCCAAAGCCTATTCTCTTACCCACTAAACTCCACCAACACTTCACCCCAAGCCTTATCACACACGGCCCCTTTCTCTGTCCCCTACACTCAACTTTGACCTTCTTGAGTAAAGAGGTTTCATTTCAGTCCTCACCAGCCAGCACAGTACCTCGTATATACTAGGTGCTCAGGAAACCTCTGTCCAGTGATTCAGCAAGGGGAAGAACCCTTCATGTGTCAAGGAAGCCTAGCCCTAAGGGAGGTCTGGCCTCCCCCACCCCGGTCTGAAGTGTAATGGGAAGGAAGGCATACAATGTCTTGCGTCCAAACATCGGCCCTATTATGCAGCAGTCCGTCCATTAAGCCTTCATTATTCATGCCTCCAAGTATTTCTGGTTTTCTACATTTTTCTTTGGAATGGCACTATCCCATCAGAGGGTTGTCCGAAACATCAGCACAATGTTGTAGTCAAGCATCCAGAGGCTGAAGCCACGTCCTCTGGGTCCAAATTCCAGCTTAGCCATGTCCTGACTATGTGGTCTTGCAGAAGTCCATTAACCCCTCCAGGCCTTGGTTTCCTTATTTTTAAAATAGGGATAATAATATTTACTTAGCGGAAGCACCTGGGTGGCGCAGTAGGTTAAACATCTAACCCTTGGTTTCGGCTCAGGTCGTGACCTCAGGGTCGTGAGATCAAGCCCCGCTTGGAGCTCTGTGTTCAGCATGGAGTCTGCTTAAGACTCTCTCTACCTCTCCCTTGCCCCTCCCCCTCTCTAAAATAAATAAATAAATCCTTTAAAAAAAATTGTATCTACTTAGTAGTTAATCTAGAGATTAAACAAGTTAGTGTTTATAAGGTGCTTAGAATAGTGCCCAGCATGCTAAATACTGTTTAAGTGCGTGTTGAATACATAAAGAAGCAGGGATTAGATGAAAACCAGCAGACAGTCAAAATAAAGTTCCATACGATAGATAAAAGGGGGGGAAGGGCCCCAGGAAAGCGGCACGAGAGCTGTCTGATACAAAACATTCTCCACCTTTATACCACATCCCAAAATACTGCCCCACCTGCTTCCAATCTCTTGGGAAGGGCCCCCCTCTGTCGGCACCCCTACAGCTGGGCACGAAGTATGGGTGGGAAGTTAGAGAAGCAGCTCCATGCCTGGGGCACAGAAGGGCTGTGCTATCCCAGGCTCTCTTTGTAGGATCTAGTCTCCTGTGCCCAGCTCCTGGCCCCCAGTCTGGTCCCAGGACTCCCCCCCCTCTCCCACGGAATCCTGAATCCTGCCTGGCCTAGCCTAGGACATCCAGCCATTTCTCTCCTCCTCCACATCAAGTAAAGATCCCAAACTTTGGAACCAATTAGGCTTTGGTTCAAGTTCCAACTCTGTAACAGATTGTCTGTGTGGCCTTGAGCAAGTAAGTACCCTCTCTGAGTCTGTCTCTTCATCTTTAGAATGGGGGTGGGGGTCAGAAAGTCTATCTCCAAGGGTTTTGAGAAAACTAAATTAAATAGCCATGGTAAATCCTAGGGCATGGACCCTAGAGTGTCCTAGGGGTTCTATGAGGATCTGCTGAATGAATGAATGAATGAATGATTGCTTACATAGTCCAGAGTCGTGGACTCTGGCTCGTGGCCTCCCCCACTCCATTTAGTGAGGAGGAGACCCTCCTTTCATCCTTTCCAAGCCCCCTCCAGGCAGCCCATGGCTATTTCAACCTAGAGACGGGAACAAGAGGAGAGCTTCCAGATGCCACCCACCACCCAAGAACACAGCTGAGAGATTAGGGGACTGCCAGCAGTGGCTCAGAGTCTCAAAGAAAACCAAGTCCTGTTCATGCAACATTAGGAAAGGCAACGCCTCAATGGGTCTCCATGCTTTGTTAAATCTGGAAGTCACATTTAGTAAAACACCAGTGATCAAAAGCGGATTCTTTCTTACTTGCTTTTCCTTAAACCCTCAAACATCATTCAGCTTTTTTACTTGCAGAATACACCATGTTTCTAGCTTCCTAGAGGCCCCAGCTGACACGGGGTAGGCCAATGATTTGCTCACCAAGGGACGCTGATGTTCCCAAAGGGGAAAAAAAAGGCGTGTGATTTACATGGCTTAATATACTCATTAAAGGTTTAATTGGAGTCACTTTGCCACTGATCCTCCAACAGTCCCCTTTCTTCCCCATTTAATTAACAGAGTAACCTTTAGCTTCACAACTCATAAAGAAAGCCAAGTATAAAAGAGGGAGCTCTATCCACTTCTTCGTCCTGATCCTACCACGCAGCTTAAAACCCCAGTGGGACACACCGTTTCGGAGGGGTGCCTGCCTTCAGTCTGGAGGATTAACATCCTCAGAAAAAAAGAGGCTGAAGACTCTGGGTCGGCCAGGCCCAGGTTCAAGTCCTAGCTCTGTCATGCACCAGCTGTGATCGGGGAGAGATACGGAATCTCTCCGGCCTCAGTTTATTCATCTATAAAATAGGGATAATACTTAAACAGATAATTCACACAACTGTGAGGTTCAAACATTAGTGGCTACTAAACACAGGCCCTGGCACGTGGCAAATGTTCCAGTAAGGGTTTGCAGCTTGCTCTTATCCCTGAAGGCACGACCACAGTGTGCAGTGAGGTTTGGGGAAGCAGGAACTGCACTGACAAGGGACTTCCCAAAGAATGATAACTTATGATTTTTGCCTTATGAGTCACCAGTTTCTGAGAAACCATGTCAAAAAATTTCTAACAAAATTTATTGGGAATACGGCACACGATTACCCATTCTTCATCAAGTTTAGAATATTTTTGCCGCTTTCTAGGGTCCCAGTTGGTGGGCAGCCCGTCTCCCAACCTCCCTCTGGCCTGCCCTTTCTCTGCCCGCTTGCAACATGAAATATAAATAATTAATGCTATCCAATTACCTAAGCCAAAAATAAATAAAGCTTCAAGGGTGTATTGGATTTCCACACGAATCCACCATTAGGAAGAGGATGCATTCTAGGTGCAGGTGTCTTCATCCCAAAAGCCATTTGTGATGGGGTCGCTCAGTGGGTACCAGGGTTAGTTAAAGCTCGCTTCATTATGGTGGCACCAGGGCAGATGGGAACTGACGGCGCTGGCTTGTTTTCATAGGGAAATGCGCACCAAGTCCCAGGTCAGAGCGGTGATAAATGGGCTTGCCGACAATTTGCTGGGAGCGTGCATCTTGGGGGACTCCGGAGGTCATGAAATGTCTGCTGTTAAGCTACACAATTTTCTTTACTTATCAGTCCCAACCACATCGCAGACACATATTTGAACAATGAAACAAAGGAGGACACGCATTATCAGGCCCCAGCCAGGGAACGGAGCGGCACTAAGCCAGCCGGTGCTGATTGGACAAAGCCCGGGACACACTAAACGCCAAGTGTGGAGGGGAAGGAAGGCTGGCATTTCATTTTTAAGTGGCAAGTTGGAAGGGGGGGGGTGCCTGGGGGTTGTGGGGGGTGGGGAACTCTCTAAAGGGTCCCAGTTCCAAGGGCTGAGGTCATCCATCACCCCCGCAGCCCAGGCATAGGCTCTATCCACTAGACTCCAGCAGCAGCAGCAGCAGCCATCGCTCCAGGGTGCAAAGCTGCTGTTTACAATCATCCCACGGCTCCCCATTGTCCACAGGGGAAAGTCCAGACTCCTTAGCACTCTTATACACCCTCTCACGTTCCGGACCCAGCTTGCACCCCTAAAATCCCTCCACCCTGTGCCGCACTCCTGCCACACCTCTCTCACTCAGAAGCCTGAGGGTCCCTGGAGCACTCTTTTCTCCACTCTTTCATGCGACTAACTCCTAGTCCTCCTTTATGTCTCATCCATGATTGGTTTCCTCCAAGAAGTCTTCCCTGATCACCAGGAAATTGGGATTCAGTGCTGCTCCCCGCTGGTCTGTCACAGCACCACCCTGTTTGACTGTACTGTTGACACTGTGTTACTTTTTCCTAGACTGTCCCCTCCTCTGGGGCAGGACCTGCCTTATTTGTTGCACTTCCAGTACCCCTACCCTATGCCAGGCACACAGTAAGTGCTTGAAACTGTCCATAAAATGAATAAGAAAATATGCAGAGAAAGACCCTTCACACCGGCAGGACTCAGCTATTCCAAATGGGCCGCACGTCCTGCCAGGGTAAGGTCAGGATCCCCATCTCCTCCATCTGCCCTCATCCAAATGAGGTTGCGTCTGGCACTCAGAGACAGAGAGCAAATGAGTTAAAGTTGAAAGCCATACAGGACACCCGAAACAAATCTCTAGGAGAGAGCTTGGAAGTTATCCCAAAATAGGGGAGCAGAGGTAGATACGGTATTTGGCACGTGCAGCAGAAGTCTGGGGCCAGAGAGATAAGAGAGGGTGCCGGAGAATTAGGAGCAGATGGGGAAGAAGGTGATTCCAGAGAATTTTCCCCAAAACAGTCATGAGTACCTGCTGCCTTTATGGGTGTGTTTTAAAGGCCAGGAGCAAATTAAACCCTCTTGACTACAGGGTGCTCCGGCAGTGAGGCCCACGTGCCCTAAAAGGCAGTGGTGATGGTAGGGTTTCCAAGAGACGAAGGAGCTTGGTTAATTGCAGAAAAGAAGCCTGGGTGAGGGGTAACAGCAGGAGACTCCTGGGGACATGAGCCCATCCCAAGGGAATGAGCGTTCCAGGGAGACCCCCGGAAGCATCTGAGCAGGTCACCCTGGAGAACATCCCCCGCCATGGTTTGCTTAGTAACCTGTCATTCTTCAGAAGGCTTTCCTCATTGATACCATTCACTCTTCCCACACCCTCATAGGCAAGTTCCTCTCTTTTTTTTTTTTTTTTTTTTAATTTGACTGACAGAGATCACAAGCAAGCAAAGAGGCAGGCAGAGATTGGAAGGAAAGCAGGCTCCCCACAATGCAGAGAGCCCGATGTGGGGCTAGATCCCAGGACCCAGGGATCATGACTGGAGCCGAAGACAGAGGCTTAACTCCCTGAGCCACCCAGGCGCCCCCGCAAGTCCCTCTTGAAGCAGATGAGGGAACTGGGGATCAGAGAGAGAGTCACCTATCCAGGCTCACCTAGCCAGTTGGTGGCCATGCTTGGATTCAAACCTGCTAAGTCCAAATTGTGCACTCCCTTGAGCCTAGCAGGCTACCAGGTGGCCCAAGCTGCCAGGTAAGAACACGGAAGCAAAGCCAGCCACTGGAAGTAGGCAAAACGTGTCGCACCTGTGCCTACCTCACAGGTGCCCAATAGCTCTTCCCAGTTACTTGTTTCTTTGTACCCAGAGTTAGATTGCATATCCGCCCCATCTCCCCACCACACACGCACACAATGCAATGCATTCCCTCTCACCACAGCCCCATCTCGTCTATCTGATAAGCAATCTGTACAAGGTGATTCTGGGTGACAGCATCATATAGCATTGCTCCTAAATAACCTTTACAATGTTACAGGGCTGTTTGGAGACCCAAAGCCTTCCCCCAATGACTTCATAAAAACAGAGAAAATGAGAACAACCACTGTTCTCTGGCCCCTACTCTATGCTGGGATATGCACTGATCTTACAGACCAAGTACTGCTAATCCCATCTGACAGACGAGGGGACCAAGGTCTGGAAAAATTCAAGAACTCCTCCAAGGTCACAGCTAGGAAGTAGAAACTCCTAACCTAAGCCTGTATGAATCTCAAAGGTGGCTTATTCCCCTGTGTCAGGCTGTCTTTCAATGGGGTTTTCAAGCATCTGTGGCGGGGGGGGGGGGGGGGGGGGGGGTGATGGTTAAGGTGTGGTTCTCTGGCAAGGTACAGTGGGAGAGGCTCTCAGGACAAACAAACCTGAAGGACACCAGTCCTTCACAGAAGCGTAAATGCAGCCCTGACTACTAGAAGAATTCAGTGGAGAACAGCACCCACTACAGAAAGGAAGGGACCATTTATTGTGGAGGGGTGGGGGTGGAGACCCAGGTGGGAAAGGAGAAGAGGAGGGAGTCAGTCCAGTGTCAAAATTGGGGTGAAAAACTATCAATTTCCTGGAAGATCCCTCCCAAACATCTGCTTCCTTATCCGTTTGGGGGGACCTGGAGCTCTGAAGCCAGCAGCCCTCAGTAATCATGTAAATGAGTACTTCTCTTCTTGTTCCTGAATGTTCAGAGGCATGGAGATTCTGAGCTCTCCTGGGACAGTTAATGCCAACTCCTCTCCTCTAGGCACTAGGGCCAAAATATCTAGATTGGACAAGTCAGCCACCTTTTGCCTCTGTCCTTGGTGCTCACCCCTTCCTTGTCCACTGCTTTATGTAACTGGAAATACAGGTGGATGGGGCAGAAGGAGAAGGCAGACGTTCAGCTATGGGGTTTTGAAGACCAGACAGACAACACTTCCAAAAGAAAACTTAAAAATAGAAAAAGAAAGAAAAAAGTCATTTTACCCTCTGTTCTGAGATTCCCTGCTGAATAGGAGTGTGGATTTAAAATTTAATAATGAATTCGTGGGAAGGAAATAAATCATGAAGTAAATGTTTAAAGTGCAAAATCGCTGAGCTCTTGGGTTGTGAGCACTCAATTTAGCATAAAAATTAAGAATGTTTTCCAAGAACAGAGACAAAGGCGCATTTAAAAAATTGTTAATGACAGATGACATTAATTTCAAAAAAAATAATCTGATTTGCAAGGCAGCATGTGGGATGGAAATGCCTCTGTGTTATAAACCTAGGCTTGGAGCTGCAGAAATTGTATCTATGAAAGTGTTCACAGAGAGCTGCAAGGTGCTGTCTCACTATCGGCCTCTTGAGCTACCACAACTGAATTCTGACCTTTCCCACCCACAATTCAATTTAGGAGGCAATGCTTACTCCATGTGAGGCACTGGCAAGCCATGGAGGGAAAAGAGCTTGCCAAGAGTGAGGGAGACAGGTGCAGGTGAGATCAACTCTTCTCCCCTCCCCCAACCAAGTTCAGGCCACCCTCCTCTCTCACCTAGGTGACCCTGTGAGCTCCTCACCTGATGCCCATCCCCTCTGATGAACTCTTCAGTGTAGAGTTATCATTGTTAAAAACATTATCATCCTGTTGCTCATGGTTCTCCTGGCCCTCATGAAGAAAATCCAATCACACAGCAAAGCTTATACCAGGGGCCCAGGCATCAGAACCCCAAGGGCTCTGTCTTCCTTCCCACTCTGTGCTCAGGGTTTCCACCGTGGCATCCTGAGACCCAACAGCATCCGGCTGCGCCTTTGCCTGACCTCCTCTCCCTCTCCCCTCGCACCCTGACCAGACTGGCTTCTTCGCTATTTCTCCAACAGACCCAGCCCGCTCCTACCTCAGGGACTGACTCTCTACTCAGACCAGTGTCCACTTGGAGAGTCACATGGTTCCCTCCTTTGCTTCCTTCAGGCTCTGTACAAATGTCACTTCTCAAAGAGGCCTTCTCTACTACCTCATCAAAAATAATAGCCCTTCCCCTAACCACACACTTTATAGCCCTCACTTTGCTCGGTTTTCCCCCAGCGTGGTCCCAGCCACATGACAGAGGATATCCACATCAGTTTACTGTCTGTCTTCCCATGCTAGAATAGAGGCTTCCTGACACCAAGGATTTAGCCCATTTGGTTCTCTGCGCTACCCTCAGTGCACACACATTGTTGGTGCTCAGTGAATATGGAAAGGATGAATTAAATGGATGAACGGCTTCTGGTTCTGTCTGCTGTTCCCAAACATAGTGTGTTGCTGAGTGCCTGTTCCTTTATGGGAAATGCCCTTTCTCCCATTTCTATTACTAGGTTAATCTCAGCTTTTCTTCCACCCCCACCCACCCCTTCTCTGGAACGTTCCATGTCCCTGTGCCTTGGACCCAGGCCTGGTGAGGGTGCCAGATCTACCCCCTGGCTGACTCCATTGCCCAAGAGTATAACTGTTGATGTGCTTCTCTGTCTCTCCTAGAAGATTTTGAGCTCCCCATAGGAGGAGGGCATTGTTCTGTATATCTGGGTCTGGCAGGTAGTAAATAGTCTATAAATCTTTGCTGAACTAGCAAATACATGATAATTACCTCTGTCATCTATCGAGCATTTACTATTTGCCTGTCAGTGCTCTAAGCACTTTGCAGAGGTCAACTCACCATCCTTTTAGAGATCCTATAAATATAACCCCATATTTCAGATAGGTAAACGGAGGCACAACGAGTTTAAGTTGCCCCATATTTATACAGTGTAAGCAGCTGAAATGGGGTTTGACACCATCTCTGGATTCTGGGCTCTTCACCAACATCCCCTATTGCCTTAGTTATGAATGAACAGGTAAGAGTCATAAATGTTGGACCTTAAAAATCATGCTTTCTCCTCTTCCCTCTTCTCTCTATGCTCCCTTTGTTATTCTCAGTCTCTCCTTTCTCCATATAAGCATTTGTACACTCAACTAACATACACTTATTGAAAACCCCCAATGTGCCAGGCACAGAGCTGAGGGATGGAGAGAACTTTGATATTCTCATGGAGGTTCCTGTGTAGGAGGGAGACCGATGCTATTTAATCACATGAGCACACAGCGACAGATTATAATAAGAGCCATTCATTCATTCATTCATTCATGCAATAAATGCCTATTGATGGCTTACCACGTACCACGAGCCATTCTAACTGTTGGGGATGAAACAGTATCTGTTTACACCACAACAGACCAAAAGTAAATAAGCAACATAGAGTCAAGATCATTTCAAAGCTATATCAGTTACATTGTAGGCATAACAAGGGGGAAAAGAACCAGACTGAGAAAACATAAAAAGAGCCATGAAAGCACATAGCAGGGGGCCTTGATCTAGACACACAAGGACAGAAACCAGTATGTACAAAGTGCTTACTACGTTTCAAGCACCAAACTCTCCATATATCAGTCCCTTTATTATTCACACCAACAAGTCTGTGTAGTGGGTGCTATTATTACTTTCATTTTAACACATGAGGAAATTTTAGGCACAGAGAAATAAATAACTTGCTCAAGGTCAAACCACAAAGTAGCATACCCTCATATGAACCAAGGCAGTCTTGATCCAAAGTCTACACTCCTCCATGCCACACGGACACTTTCTTCTACCAACTGTAGAGGTGGCATTGGGATAAGGTACGAGGAGCAGTGTGATCCTGCGCAGGCCACCACTTCGAGCTTCAGCATTCTGAGTGAAAACAGGATGGCTGGACTTGATCCAAGCCAAGAGTCTTCTGTAGGGGAAGACAAACCCTCTGAAATCAAGTGAAGAATTTTGTATGCATGTAGATATGACCATGCGTCTTAAGTGTGGCACCATGGCTCAAATTCTCACAGTGCTCTGTGGCCCCCTAAAAAATGCAGTAAATCATTTCTTCCAGAATGTTGTGTTTCATGAAATATACCAAGAAATATATGCCCTGTGTACTTTTCTATTGATCCTACCATGCTGACTCACAGAAGAACCCACATGTCCACAATACTTTCTTCCCAGAAGGTAAATTCTGAGTTGATCTTAACCAATTTGCCCCCCCTCTTCCAGATGACCCTGGCTTCCTTTGATCAGCAATCTCTCCTCCTTCAATTGCAACATTCTGTACCTTGAAGATCCAGACACAACCCTCCCTTATTCTAATGTCATTAAGGCCAAATAAAGCTGAGCTGTACAGTTGTGATTTCATAAACATGCCCAGTAAATCCGACAGTGAAACATTTTATTAGGTGGGAAACGTCATACATAAGTTATTTATTTGCCCATCCAAATGCAAATAAAACCACTTCGTGATACAAGGGTACAGCTGGATTCCCCAGCTTTCGACTCATGGCTGACAGCATGGTTAGTGGGCTTGGGTGTTGTCTTTTCATTTTACATTTATATCACAGAGAAAAATAAATTTGGTCCTTCCATGTTCAGGTCTTAAGTCACCTAATATTAGAAGCATCTTTCAATAATGCATTAACATATAAAATATATTCTTAAAGACAAACAGAGAGAATTAATATTTTATGGGCTATAACCCACAAATGTCTTTAGTAGCATTGATTGCTTCCTAAATCCATTAGGTTCTATTTTGATCTCCAATGGCTGGAGACAGTCTGCTCTGCAGTAGGACTTATTTTGGCAACACAATAATTTAGAGATGGTCAATGTTTCGATGACCTTCAGTTTTTGACACCGAGTGTTACAGAAGCTCTAATAAGAAGACACAGCTCCTGTCACCCGCCCCTGGCCTGTTGTCGTGGTTATATATTAGCTCATCAGAGGAGCTTCTGTGTTGAAGTTTGATTCATCAGGCATCAGGCTGATCCAACTAATTCACCAAAAGGTCCGGCTGGAGCTACTTTGCACCAAGGCGACAACAATGATCATAGCAGTAGCAGCTACCATTTTAGAATGGATAATGTGTTTCCCTGTGTCAATCTAGGGGCATTGTTCCCGTCACAGGCCAGAAGATGACGGTAAAGTGTTGTAAGGAAGGCATAGCTTTTTCAAACTCTAACTCCCACAGAGGTACTACACAAGCTAGTCATCCTCCAATGACCTGCACATGAAGCATCATGACCCCGGTTCTACCTTTGGGGAAATGGACTTCGGCAGCCCTCACAGCTTGCCAAGATTGATGCTGAGATTCAAACTCAGTCCCCTCGCTTCAAATCCCATCTTGATTCCCCTGCGCTAAGCGGGACAACATATAAGCTGGCCAGGAAGAGGTACCAACACAACCCCAGGGGAGTGAAGGAAGATGCCGGCTGCAAAAGATGGGAAAGCCAGGCTCTTCCTTCCTCATGATGCATAGTTAGCTGGAACCAGCCAAGCGCCTCCCCAGAGCCTCCATGACGGGAACATGACGAAGATGTTGCCACTTCTTCAAAGAAGACAACTCTTCTTTTTCTTCTTGACTCATGACTGATCTGATTCTCCAAAGCTCATCGTGAATTAAACCCTGGCTTGTCAGGTTTGTCTCTACTATGAGAGGCCTCCCTTCCGTGCTGCCACAGGGCCTTTGCCCATCATCAGAGAACTCACAACACCCTATCAGGAATGTCTCTGGCAGCTCAAACACTCTACAGGCCTGGGAGTGCTTGAGGACAAAAACTACTTCTGTTTTCTCGGCGGTAGTTCCTGACAATTTTCTGTTGAATGAACGAGAGGGTTCAAATTAAATGGGTTTTCATTGAACTGCCTGTAGTCCATACTCTCTATCCATCTTTCTTGGCTCAGCCCAGATCATGCTTGAAGCTTCCTCTCCCCCCCTTAGACTGTCTCTCACCGAAGGACTCTTCAGTCTGTTCTCATGCAAACAGCTTTGTGTCTCCAAAGGGATTGAGGAGTCCTTGAGAGAGGACAATTTTCAGAGTTGGAGGCACATACCTATGCCTACAATGTATGCTATTGTACCTCCCTAAAACCCCCCAGCCCTTCCTTACTAGAAGAAAACAAATAAAATCAACTGACCCTCCGGCAACTAATATTACACTGTATGTTAACTAACTGGAATTTAAATAAAAACTTAAAAACAGTAATAAATATATGTTTTTACCTTAAATGATTTTAAAAGCAACTGCATAAAAATAAAATAAAATGACCCTAACTAAACCCATAATAAACAAGGCACTACCCACACTTTAAATTTTTCTAATGTCTATAAGTAAGGAAAAATTATGCCCATTTTATAGATGAAAAAACTGAGATCCAAGTTCTTAAGTAGTCAGACAGATGACTAACCAAGAGCAGATCTGGAATTTGAACCAAGATCAAGGCTTTCATTCTTTCCAAGACATCAAGCTACATTCTAATTGCAGTGAAACAATGGTCTCTTCCTTCCAATATTTTCTGTTGAAGCCACAGCAGTTCAGTTTCTAATAGCTAACAGCTGCTCAGGGAGTGGTTTCATAATTCCTCAGAAATGCCAGCAGGTTTCATTGTTTCATTGGAAGATTGGATTTCCAATTCAGATTTAAAACTGAAGGATATCTGTATGTTCTTGCTTTGTGGATTCAAAATTTAAAGAGTCTCCACTCTTCTTCCATTCATAAGCAAACCTCCTCTATCCTAATTACTAGAATGGTCTAAGACCATTTGCCACCTGAAATGTAGTCCTGATTCCTCCTGGCCAATAGACCAAAGGATCTCCCTAGAAACTCACTCAGGACATAGGATAGGATGAGGACTCTGCATTGCTGAGTCCGCTGTGACAGCAGTCTGCTGCTACCTCTGCAGGAGAAACTCAAAGTTAGAGACACACAGGGCCTGGAAGAAGCAGAGAATGTCCAGGAACTGTATCTTTCTGATACTGGCCACAACAGGATACATTTCTAGCTTCTCTTCTCATTTCATTGGCTGTTCCTCCTTTCTCCTGCACTGTTGCCCTTCATCTTCCTGACTTGTTAATGTCAGAGTGAGAATCGGAAGATCAGTCCTCAGATCTCTTTTCTATCTATACTTATTTCCAATGTCATGGTTTTAATACCACTTAAACAGACTTGATGACTTAAATGCATGTATGAGGACTGGACTTCTCTGAACCTCAGAGTCATACCCAACTGCCTACTCAACACTTCTATTTGAAGGTCTACTAGATATCTTACCCTTAGTGTGGCCAGAACTTAAGCTTCTACATTTTCTTCTCCCCACAGGTGCTTCTTCAACTGTATTCCCAGGTTCATTAAATAAAAGCTCCATTTTTCCACTGGCTCAGGCCAAAAATTTCAGTCTTCCTTAACTCTTTGCTTTCTCTCATAATCCTGAACTCATTAATCAGCAAGTATGGTTTGTCATACATTAAAACATATCCAGGCTTGGTCTACTTCTCTCTACCTCCATGCTATGACCAGAGTTCAGGCCCCTCCCTTACCACCCATGGGGATCACCGAGACCACCTTCTTCTAACCGCTCTCCTCGTGTTCCCATGCCCCTTCCAGCCACTGTCCACACTGCAGCTCCAAGGACTCTTTGGAAAAAAGTCATCCAGATGTTGTCTTTCCTCTGCTCAAAACCCTCTGCTGGGTTTTCATTTCCCTCAGTGTAAAAACCAAAGTCTTATCATTGCCTGGAAGGCCCCAGACACCCACTGCTCTCTCTTGACTCCTCCTGGGCTCCAGCCACACTGGCTCCCTGTCCATCCTCGAGACACCAAACGCGTTCTCATTGAGAGGCCTTTGTGCTTGCTGCTCTCTCTTCTCTGGACACCCTCATCCCCCAGGCTGTCACCTGAGGACGCTGCTGAATTGTGGGCCATGTCCACGAGGACTTTTCCGACCAAACTCCATCACATGCCACCAGCATTCTGTCACCACGTTCCTAATCTTTATACCTAACTTCATTTTTGTTCACAGCGCTATCTAACATGTAACATGTTGTATTCATTTTATCTTGATCATTCATTATCCCCACTTTTCATACAAGTCCAGAAGGACAGGACCAATCTGTTTTTGTCTACAATGCATCCCCTAGTGCCTTGGCTAGTGCCTGGTACAAATCAGAAATGCAGAAAGTCATTTTCCAATGAATGAAAGAATGAATGGTAGAGGGGGAAATGTTCAGAGGCTCAGGAAAATAACCAAAAATATCTCCCAATCCGAAGTAGTCCTCAGAGCTTTAGAAATGCCCACCAGTCCATATTCATGGGCCAGTCCATGCTGTGTCTTCCTCTAGGGATGGGTAAGAAGGATCTGGCACCTTCCCTGGAGGTTGTCCTTAGACGGTAGACTATTTATGCTGAGAAATCTCCAGTTTTATTACGTAGCTCTCATCCAGAGTTATTTTTGCACAGAAGTGAAATGCTATAATGGTGGATCTTTTAGGGGTACTTGTGCCCATGAAAGATGACCCTAGAGGCACAAAAATTTACTTAGTAGCAAAGGGGAAGAAATAACCTCTTCTCCCCATTTGTCCCCCTATGAAAAAAGCCAGCCGTCCCAAAGAGTGAGCTAGCCTTGGGTGCACCATGTCTGAGGGATGAGGGGGAAGAAACACAGAGGGAAGGGAGGCTGGGGTAGGGAGATGGAAGAGGTGGCTCTCCGAGATATTTCCCCACCCTCCTGAAGGCTGACTTTTCCTGAATCCCCAGCTGTCCCTGGACTTACCCTAGTACCCACCCCAGCTTTGCCCTGACACGCCCTTTAGATAACAGGCATGGTCCCTTTTTGCCCTAGCTTTAAAAGGCTGCCTCAAGGCCAGCTGGTCTCTCATATCCAAGTGAGGAGTCTGTCACTTTAAAGCACTAACCTGCTACTGAGACCCATTCATAGGATGCTTATGGAAGTGAAAATGGCCTTGGTGGGAGTGGGGAGTGAGGGGAGGGGGTTGGCTGCAAAATTAAAAATGCTTCTCTATCACCTGGCCACTTGGCCTGGGGCTTCTCTGGGTGCTGAGAAGGGTGGTACCGTATGTGGGGTGATGAGCGAGCTGACTGTGGAGGCAGGAGGATCTGGTTCCAGCCTCAGTGTTATCACTGGCCCTGGGCATGTTAACCTCTCGGTGACTCAGTTTCCTCACCATGGATGGAGTTGCTCATAGCACCTAGACCTTGGGATGGAGGGAAGAATGCACATAGACTACTTAGCACAGGGTCTGCCATCTATCCCAGCAGCACACTGAGGGCAAAAGGGGACTCTGACCACATCTCCCTGTCTCCCCACCAGAGGCCTGAAGGCTCGGAGGTCAGGAGCCCTGTCATGTTCCTCTGTGTCCCCTGTCCATGCACAATGTGCTTGGCACAGAGCAAGGCCATCAGCAAGGACTTGCTGCCCTGCACAGAATTGAAAGTGCCTGGGCTGAGGGGTAGACAACCTTGGAGGCTTGTAGGAGAGAAAAGAGCTGCCCATGTTACTTCCCAGAGAAATTACCATTCTGGTAATGTCACGGCTGCAATAAAGAGCTGTTGATGCTGACGGCCTTTCCAGGTTGGAATCTGACTTCTGAAGGTGGCGGGGAGTGCAGCGCGGGGAGAGGGAGTTCTGATTTTTTTTTTTTTCCTTGCAAAATTCATCACAGACACTCAGCCTAACACACAGGGGAAAACAGAACTGTGTTTTGACTTCTAATTTATCTTCTTAATATCCACTTCCCCGTGCCCTGGACCAGAGCCAATGAGTCTCAAAGATCACATTTCACCAGCGACCTTGAAAGTGTGATTCAACATCTCTTTTTGCAGTAATAAGATCTTTTAACCAAAAGTGACCATTTTATGAGGCTGATACATTACAAAGGAGCCAACAGGCAAACCAAAGCTCAGGATTATTAAAGCCCTGGGAGAAATCAATGCACTCTGAAGTCAGCATCCAGCTGTGACTTAAGCAATAGTGACCGGGAGTTCAAGAAAGGTGTTTGCCAGGGGCTGATGCTGTGTCCAAGAGCACTGCTCACCCACCAACTATGCACATGTCTATGGGTGAAGGAAAGGGCCCAGATCAACCTCCCCTAGAAGGGTGGGGCTGTCAGAGGGGCGTAGGGTAGGCTGCTGCTCAGGAGGGATGGCTTCACATGGCTGAGACTAGCCCCCAGATGTGGGTCTACCCAGGGTCAAGGGGCTGGTCAGAGCTGAGGGTCCAAAGAGAAACTGGGTTTCAGTGGCAAGGGAAGGGCCTCCAGTAGGTGGGGGAATGGACACAGGGGTGAGAAGTTCAGGGATCAGGAGAGCAGAGGGCTGGGTGGAGCACAGAGGGGAGTCAGGAATGACAAGCCAGACTGTAAGTAAGACTAGCTGCCCTGCTTCCCTGTGGAGGCGGAAGCATGATGCACAATGCACGGGAAAGCCAAAGCCAGCTGTGTTTAAAGGGACAGAGACTGGCCAACAGAAGGTGAAGCCAGCAGTGTCATCTCCCAGGTCACCTTCTCTAGGCATCCCGGAGTTTCTGGGACACTGATGATGTGCCAGCCAGCACCTGCCACACATCTCCCAGACTGTGAAGGATCAGGGAATGGAGCAGTATTGACCAAGTGTACACAGTCCAAGGATGCATACTCCTTTGCTGTCACTAGCCCATCATATGGAGACACCGGGATTGCCCTCTTTTGTCCCTTTCTGAGCCCCGCCCCCCACTGTAGCCAACCTGACTATCAGAGCTGTATGAGCCCATGCTTAGCATATACAGTCCCATACTCCCTTCTACAGATGGGCAAACTGAGGCCAGAGTGGAACTGTACCCTACTCAGTCACACGGAGAGGATGCAGCTAGGCTGAGGCCAGACCCCAGGTCTCCTGACTTACAGTCCACCAGTCTTTCTTCTGAGATATGGATTTCAGAGGCAATTTTAATTCAGCGTGCAATTTTAATCTATTTTTTTATTCTAAAATCAATGCTTGCTCATTATAACAAATTCAACTTAAATATGCATAAATAAAAATTAAATACTGACAAGACTCACTCCCTCCCCTCCCCAAATACTCATACCACCAGTAGCCATTGTAACAGTTTTGGATGTCAGGGGTCAGGGGTCTACAGCCCCTTTCAGGAGACAGACACAAAGACAATGCCCCCAACACACACACACACACCACACACACACCTCAGAGAGTCTAATCCTCTCTACAATAGGCCAGCCGAGTGCTTGCTCAGTCTTAACTTGTGTACCTCCAGGACCAAGAGAGATCATTGCCTCTGGAAGCATCCCATCCAGTGATCACTAACTCTGGGTCAGAGAGGTCCTCCTTTAACTGAACAAAACCTTGCCCACTCATAGCCCTCATTCAGCCCATTTGACAGCCCCCAAACACACCGCTTCCTCTTTTTAAGAAGGTCCTTGAGTATCTAAGAACAGTACCCAAAGCCCTCTGCATCTCTTCCTAACCATGCCAGCCATCACTGGTTCTGTCCATGGCACCTGCTGGACGTGGTCAGGATCACCTGTCCTCATTAACATCACCAGCGGCCCAACCACAGAGAAGTACAGGGAGAAATGCACACCTATTACCCTTTACCCCTCAATATTCCCCTTAACACAAGGCAACAGTCTCCAGTGAAGACTCATGGGACCCACTTCTGGAGAATCCAGTGTCCCTAATCCAAATGTAACAGCCTAACCACGGCTGAAGGGGATTTGCTTGGATGTCTTGAATTCTTTTGGCAAGTGAAGACCTGCTCTGAGAGCCGGCTGCCTCACCCAGCCACACTGTCACAGACGGCCTCACTCCAGACATGAAACACAGGCCCCACACGCCACCCCTTAACCTAACTCTAACGTCAGCCGAGTCCCCTCACCTGGGACTATTGAGAAGGGCGGTGCTGGCAGAAAGCTTGAGAACTGGCGCACAGCCGAGCCCCCCTCACCAGCTGAGGTGCCCCAGAAGGAAGGAGCATTAGCTTGCTACTGGAACCCCTGCAGACTCCACGGATCTCACTCTGTGGTCCTGCATGAGCCGTGGACGTGAGAAGAATGACGGGGACAGGGCGTTCTGAGTGATGCAGTAACTCTTCACAGAGAATGCAGTGCGTCCATGTCCTCACAGGCCGTGCGTTAGAGGTTGTGTACCACATACCAACCCAGTACAGACATCCCTGGGGCCAAAGCCTGATCCTGTACATCTCACACCTTTCCTCCCACATATGCCTTAGGCCACGACCCAAGTTCGAAGACTATCTCCACACTTCCTCACTGTGTGATCTTGGGTAAACACAGTGACTGTCTTATTCAGTCCCCAGAGCATATTAAGGCTCTGTGTCAGCTAGCGGTAGTAGCAGAGGCTTCACTACCGGTCGTTCCACTGACTAAAAGCCACCCTCTCTCTCTCGTACCCTTGAAGCTGCCGAGGTTGGTTATTCATAATTACCATTGTCACTTATTAGGGATTTATTTGGGACAGGTCAGAGAGGGCTCTGGGCACTCTCCATGCATCATCTCAGCTAATCCTCACAAAACCCCAGGAGGTGGGTATTTTTACCCAATGCACAGATGGGGACACTCTCAACTCCTGACTGAGGCTGGTGGAAAATTCTCCCAACTTAAAACTTTGGGGGGAACTGCAAGGCCGGGATCAGTCTGCCAGGGCTGGAACTGGGTAGGAAATAAGACTCGGGTGTGTTACAGGAGCGCTGTGGGGTAAAGGCACAGAGGAGGCACAGAAACAGAAACAGAGCAAAAGGAGAAAAGTGGGAGCAGAGACAGTGTCAAGGACAAGGCTGAAAGAAGACCCAGAGCAATAGTGTGCTGGGCTGGCCTCCAAATGACACCCAGAAACCAGAAATCTGTGGCAGACTCAGCCCCTCCTCTCCCTGGAGGCTCCCTCCTGCCCTGAACACAGGGTGGACTGCCACAGGGTCCTTCGCACTCCGGCTAAGATGGTGCCTCCTGGGCAAGAACACAGCTGGGCAGACGCACCTGCCTCTGAGCAAAAGGCAGCTGGAGGCAGCCACCTTGCAGAGCTGTGGCCCCAACCTGCCTGGATGTTCTTCTGGGGCAGCTTTGTCAGAGGCAAGAACCCTCTCTCCATCCCTGGAACCTGGCCCACAGGAGGCCCTCCCGGAATGAATGCACACGGAAATCAAAGGACAGTAACATGGGCGCTGTCCAAGGTAGCAGAAGGTGGGCCTAGGTACCCACCCAGAAACGGCTTTGTGTCAGCAATCAAGCATGTGCGCCCTCGGGGGCCAACGTGGACTCAAGGACAGACACAGGGACACATGCTCTTGGGCCTCATTCTTCCTCACTGACCCCAAAGCTCAGCACCACAAGATCTTAAGATATCGTGTGAACCTAAAGACACGACAGTTGCGCACACCCAAAGGTCATGGGAACTGGTGTGCTTTCCCATTTCACTGAGGAAGACTTGCCGCTGGCAAGAGGGGTTTAGCAGCTTCCTGCATCTGCGCTCTTAGAGGGTTCTAGACTGCTCATTTACACACTGCAGGTTGCACCAGGCTCAGATGAAGACGACCTCCCCACACTTCGTCTGCAGTGCCCAGCTGAGTGTCCCTGCCACCTCTCCTAACCTCCGGGTGCAAGGGCTCCATCCCAACCCCACTGAGCCTTTTTCAGGCCTGCAAGCCTCCCCCTTCCTCTGGATGCTGGGCTTTTCACCCATGCTGTTTCTTTGGGCTGGGACACTCGTCTCTCCCCTTGTACCCTCTAACTCCAATCCTGCCCACAGATTTCAGCTCAGGGAAGCCTCATCTTCCCTTCCCACATGAGTCAAATCTCCCTTTCCTACCCTCTAATGGTACCATATGATTACTGTACAGACTCCAAACTCTGTAAGAACAGGGGCCATGGCTGATTAGGTTCACCATTAAGTTCACAGAGTCTAGCACAGTGCCTGGAACAGAGGACTGCCTTAGAAAATACTGGCCAAAGGAATAAAGGAAAAACTGCCCAACAGCCCTAAAAACAGTCACTACCAACAGTGATCTTTCAGGTATTGTGGTTTTGTTCCTAAACCAAAGGTTTTCTTTCCCCTAATAAAAGTAATATCTATACTTTAAAGAAAAGTATAGAGTGGAATATACCCTCTTTCTCAGTACCCAAAGTTGTCCCCAAACAGTAAAATCATGAGGTGCCATTGCACAAAGTACCCAAGAGGACACAAATGCTTCCCTGGCTCTGACGTGGTCACTGCGATGGGAACCAGGCAGGATGGTTTGGATTTTAATTCCCAGGTGAGACCTAGGATGTGTCTTCCACCTCTCACACCAAGCAGGTCACAGCATTGCTGCCTCCGAAAAACCTAAGGGTTCACAGTCCACGTGGAAAGAGAAGTTCCTAATACAAGAATCTACATGAGTCTCCCAGGTTCCCAAGTGATATTTGACTTAAAACAAAAACAAAAACCTTAAGTCATAAATTTCCCCTTTTACACACAACTAATAATGTGCAGCAAAACAGCTCTGAATGCAGTACATTTTAAATTTATAAAACAAGTAAATTGCTACCAGGAAAGAAAAAAAAAAAAACACAGACATATAAGGAAGACAATCCAAATGAAAAAGCCCGCAGATAGTGGCCCAATTACCTAGTCTTCTTGCTCAGGTTTGTCTACAAAAGGTACTTTCTATTTCAAGGAAGAGGAACAAATTTTCATTTGACAGCTGATATGATTCCCATTGTAAAATTAAAAACACATTTTGTTGATTTTTTTAAAAAACATTTTATTGACATACATAATTCCATGCTGTCGATAATAGCTTGTAGTTGACAAGCCCTGTAAACAGACAAAGGGATTCATCCACACCCTCCCTCTAAATCACCAGAGCACAGCGAGTGGAGAGGGCTGAGAGTGTTTTAAAGATACAAATCAGCCCAGCTGAGTTCAGGGCGGTGTGGAGAACAGGAGCGTCTCGGGCAAGCCAGTAGACCGTAGGGGCCTCTTAAGGACCAAGGGGGACGGGGCACAGAGGGGGAATAGGACATACAAGCCTGTCTGACCTTCTGGACAACCACTTGAGAAAGATGGCACTCACAGTCTGACTGTGTCCTTCCTTCAGCAGGGTGCATGGGGCAAAACAAAATATTGCAGTCCCCAGTTAATCAACCCTCAAAGCCCTTTTCAAAGAAGACAGAAGGATGGACACTCTGGGAAAGGGGGAAGAATGACCTCAGGCTGCAAAGGTTAGGTCATTCAATTCACAGATCCTCTGCCCGTACAGGGAGAACAGAATTCCAACACGACCCAGCGTGCAGGCAGGCTCCGTGATGTCTGTGCTGCTTGCTGGCTCCTGATGAATAGTCTGTAGGCTCACTTCTGATGATAGAATGTAGCAGAAATAATGTGGGGTGTTCTGAGATAGGTCATTGAAGGCAACCCCTCTGCTCTCCACCACCCCCCACACACTTTCTCAGGACTCTCCCCTTCAGATCCTGTCACCATGCAGTGAGGTAGACCAGGCCACATAGAGAAGCCACATGCAGCCCAGCTAAACCCCTAGCTAATGGCCAGCATCAACTACCTAATAATATGTCAGTGAGTGAATGAACCTTCAGATGATTCCAGCTTCCATCCCAGCTGATACTGAATGGAGCGAAGAAAACCGTCCCTGCTGAATTCTGCCCAAATCACAGATTGTGAGCAAGGCATCACAATTGTGAGTGCTGTCATTGCTTTAAGTTATTGCTGGGATGGTTTTTTTACATAGCCGTAGATTCCTGGAACAAATTATTGTTACACCCATTTTAAAGATGGGAAGACTGAGGCTTAGAGAGATGAATTTGTCCCACATAGCCAGCAATCGGCACTGGAAGGACCTGAACCCAGCTGGCTGACTTATGCCCATATCCACCGTACGGTATCTTCTCCACCTGATTCTTCATCATCCAGTCATCATGGGGTTCCACAGAGAGAGTCTGAACAATTCTCAGTTTCCAGAAAACACTAACCTAGACTCTTCATTCCCTGGGCATTCTGGCCAAGAGTTTAATGTATTCCCTCCTTCGCCATCGTTTGTAATTATTTAATTTTTAACTTTATTTAAATCTCGTTTTCTCCAGGAGAGTAGCTTTAAACACAAATTCAGGAGATCTGGTTAATCTGCTATGGGCTAAGCTTGGGGGTGGGGGGGAGGAATTAGGAAAGAACTAACATTTTATTAGCACCTTCTATGTGCACAGCACTGTGCTAAGTATCTGTCATTTGTTTTTCTTAACTCATAAAATAGATTAAAAAGTTACAATTAGGGATGCCTGAGCGGCTCAGTCGGTTAAGCGTCTGCCTTCAGCTCAAGTCATGATCCTAGGGTCCTGGGATAGAGTCCAGCCTCAGGCTCTCTGCTCAGCGGGGAGCCTGCTTCTCCCTCTCCCTCTGCCTGCCACTCTCCCTGCTTGTGCTTGCTCACTCACTCTCTCTCTCTGACAAATTAATTAATTATCTTAAAAAGTTACAATAAGATTGAACCCAGTGTTAGTTTCAATGTACATATAAAACCCCCTCCTCTTTGACCCGTTCTTACTCCTTCCCCACTGCCCCACACCCCATTGATAGGTGTTAAAATCCCTATTACTTTCTTACTGTGATGCCATTAGCAACACCCAAATTCAAAATCATCACCTACTGTTTCTGCTACTTAAAGGCACAGGACTCTTCCCAGGACACCCATTAACAGTGAATGTCTTGTTCACTCCAGTGTCCTCTTCAAATTCAAGGGGTCCTCCTTAATGTCTCTAATAAGGTCTAAACTACCTGTTATCCTTTGAAACTCAGAGTATCCAAACTCACTGAAGGTTTAACTCAAGGATGGGGAGGAAGTCGCAGACAGGATGATGCTTCTGGCAAAGGTGGAGGACAGGACAGGTAGAAACCAGAGTGAGGGCTTTCTCGGAACAGGCGAAATGCAACTGGGAAGGGGCAAAGGGGAAATCGGGGGGAAAAAGTGACTCAGCACTGGGGGCAAGGCAGGGGGACAGGCCAGAGATGGCATGGCGGGGGACTCTGATGGGAAAGGTGTAGAAGGGGTGCCTCCTTGGAGGCAAACATGGTAAAGACAGGAGGTGAGGTTTCATTAAAGTGAAGTACCGTGGGGCAGTGAGCAGCAGAGGACAAAGGCCAGGAAGGACCTGGTGAAAGGCTAGACCTACCACTTGCTTGATCTGGGACACCTGTGAACAAGTTACTTAGCCTCTCTCCACTTCCCAGCTTCTTCATCCTTAAAGCAAGAGCGGGACCAGAGTGCCAAGCACATCTTGAGTCACTGGCAGGGATAATGTCCCTATTCTCCACATAGGATAGATTACGAACCACACCCAGTGCCTGGCACTTACATGCACAATAAAGAGTTGCTCTCCCTCAAATCCACCGCACTCACTCCACTCTTGTACATTCTGCTGCTTTCCCCCCAGATCTTCTGGCTCCAAAGGAGGCAGGGTCTCCTGGGAGGTCCAGTTCCTTCCCTTCCCAAATCACCATATCCTGGTGCCCTGTACCAAGCTCTTACCTGCATTACTTTCCTCTGAGCAGGCAAACCAGAGGCATAACTCATTTGTTCCCAGTTATGAGACAGGCCATGAACCTCAGGTCTCCTGACCATCTGGTCTGACATTTCATTTCTATCCCCCACCCAACTGAAACTTTAGGACTTAAAGAAGTTCTTATTTTACATGTTTATTACATCAGGACTTTATGTATTAGAGTCACCCTGAATCCCCAGGACCAGCACATAGTAGGAGCTCAGTGAATGTTTGCAAAAGGATGGAATTCATACTGATTATTGTTTTGCAAGCAGGATGCAAGATGGGGCATTTGGGGCAGGTCTGGGAGTTCTCCACTGAAGACTGAAAGCTGAGGCATAGGGGCTGATGAGCTCTTGCTTGGGAAGACACGAGAGACAGAAAACTATGGGTCAGGGACCAGCCATCATGGAAGGCCACAGAGGGGTTGAGGGAAAGAGTCAAGAGGGCCAAAGCAGAATCTTACAGCTTCAGGCTGCCGGGACCCACACAGCTGGGCCCAGGAGAAAGAGAGAGCCACAGGGAGGATTCTGGAATGGGCCCCGAGCCCCAGAAGATTATCATTTAATTGGGCTCCATATGTAAACTGTCCTACAAATTTATGAGCCTGTACAAACAATTGTTTCCTGGAATGTTTGTACAAATGGTGCAGATTACAAAACTCTGGCCAAAGGATAAAAATATCCCATGTGGCCAGGGATACAGAGCAGGCTGGGCCACTGAATAGAAGATGGGGTTCTATCTCAGACCCCAGGACAGTTTTCTTGGTTTGACCAGATCATAGTGGTGATGTAGGAACACAGTCAGTCCCTCTCTGCTTAGAGCTCAGGTCTGTGGGCCGGGTTGGAGGTGCTGGGGTAAGTTCAGAAGGGTAAGGCCAACCTGTATAGCCCCCAGAAGCACAGATGAGATGTTTGGGAACCGCAAAACTTTGAAAACAGTAAAGACAAATGCTCAGAAATCCATAAACATTTTTAAAGCAATGACCACGTGCCAAGCATTGTGTTGGTTTGTTCACTTACATCCTGGCCTTACAACCACTCCACGAGGTGCCTGTCCTGGGTTCTTCATGAGCCACATAAGGAACCTGAGACTCAGAGAGGAAAATGGATCTGTTCGGCATCACAGATCTGGTGCATGTGAGAGCAAGACTCCAATCCAGACATTTTGAGTCCAAATTCTGTGCCCTTTCTGCTATGTCGCCGCAGCCTCTGAAACGGAAGACCCTTTGCCAAGGCACACTGTGTTGCCCAGGCTACTCTGCTTTAGTTCCCAGGCTCTGTAACTCCTCTCTCTCTCCCTGGGCTGTGGAGCCCCGCCTCGTGCAGAGTAGCTATTGACGGGATGTTGGTGGAATTG
The DNA here is from genome assembly GCF_022355385.1 of Mustela nigripes. Classification (NCBI taxonomy): domain Eukaryota; kingdom Metazoa; phylum Chordata; class Mammalia; order Carnivora; family Mustelidae; genus Mustela; species Mustela nigripes. Next base: position 32,821,457 of record NC_081557.1, read on the forward strand.
ACTAGCTGACTGATTGACTTGTTCCCGTACAGGATGGACAGCAGCCCTGTCACTGTTCATCCCCCACCTGCTCATGGATGAACACGTTCATGAAACTGGCTTCCATCCATTGAGAAAGAAAGCTGGTGGGTTCTGTGGCATGGGATGCCAAAACAGAGTCTGGTTCATAGTGGGCAGTTGAGGGCAGAGTACAGAGAACGCCGCTCTGTAAGAGGGCCTACATACAAATGCCAGCATTCCTGCTAGTACTATGGCTTTAGACAAGGTATTTAATTGTTCTGAACCCCGGCTTCCTCACCTCTACATGGGGATAATGCCACCTGCCTTGTGCCGTCATTGGAGATAACGTATGTAAAGTCTGCAACACAGGCCAGGTGTTTGATGAACCAGAGCCATTATGCATTTTAGGGGTGACACCAATGACAAAATAAGATTTTGCAGACTTTGTTTTATACTGCGTGACCACACTGTTAATGTTTATTTTATGCTCAATCGCTACAAACACAGCCATTCTCCAAATCCCCCCAAATCCACCACCGCCACCCACTCTCCCTCAGACTTCCTCCCAGCAGCAAAGCCTCCACTCATCTATAATTCAATCTTGCCGTACAGGTTACATGACAGGATATTTAGAAAAACAGATTCTCCAACAGAAAATATATTCCATGGGTGTTTTTAATACCCAGCAATTAAAATCTTAAAACGAGAAAAAGGATCAGCAGGCAAACTCATCGTCTCCAGTGAGGCTCAACCTCAAGGAAGCCAGGCTCAGGACATCGGGTGGAAAGCTGGTTTTCCCCGGATTGGGAACAGCTGGAGAAAGCCATGGTCTCACAAGGTCTGTCAAGGATGAGCGATGCGCTTGCAAGGGGAATCACACATGTCCCATCATCCTGAGAAACTCCAACGTGCAATTTATAATCCACTGTTTTATAAAGTATTCCAAAACAAAGATTTACACACATTGTTCTACAAATCCCATAACCCCCTCTCCTACATTGCACAATGTGAGGTTTCTAGTATGGCGTTCTCAAGTTCCCTCCTCCTGGAAAGTGGTATTCTCAAGGTCTCACCCACCTCCTGGAAAGTTCGCCATGCCTTCTGTCAACACCATCTATCTTTTTTACATGCTTATCATCTGCATCCAAATCACCTGAGGCTCCTGTTCAAATGCATACTCTGATTCAGTAAGCCTGGAAGGGGCCTGGGACTCTGCATTTCCTATTTTTTTGTTTTAAGATTTTATCTATCCACTTGAGCGCTCTCACAAGCAGTGGGAGGCAGAGAGAGAGAGAGAGGGAGAGGCAGAAGCAGGCTCCCTGCTGGGCAGAGAGCCCGACATGGGGCTCAGTCCCAGGACTCTGGGATCATGACCTGAGCTGAAGGCAGATGTTTAACAACTGAGCCACCTGGGCCCCAGGATTCTGCATTTCTAATGCACTCCTGACTGATGTCCTTATTCCTGGTCACACACGAAGAGTGGGGAGGTGTAGGCAAAGTAATGCCCAGCTAATGCCTGGGGTTCATCAGAGGGGGCCTAACATGAGCAGGTTTTTCCTCTTGTTGAGCTTTTCTCCTAAGAACTTCATAAAATAGGCTCTGCACGGTCTCCTGTTGTCTCTGAGAATCTGTTCAGACACATCGTGGTTCTCTATTGAGGTTCGGGTTTGGCATGCATTCCTGGAGCACCTGTCACGTGGCAGGATTTTTTTCACGTGACCCATATGAGATGGGTTGTATGATAGTCACTCCACCCAGGAGAAAAGGGGCTGAGAAAGTGAAAATGACTTGCCCAAGATCACATAGATAAGACAATGCTGGGACTTACTCTAGTCCACACCTTTAAATCCAGAGCTCTTCTCATTATAAAGTGATATCAGTTTCTCCTATCAGAGCTGTCTGTTCCTTCCACAGCACCTAGCTCAATGCTGGGCCTGCGCACACACAGACACAAACACACACACAATTCTGTTGAGTGGATTTAACCTTTGCCTTATATTCAGACCTTTGGGCAAGTAAATAAAGCCATACCAATTTATGGTTTAAGACCGTATTTATCTCATTTCCTTAAATCCAGAGGTCAAAATGTAGTTATATTTAACAAGAGACTGAGGGGGGGAAAGCGTGAACAGATGGACCAAACCATCATTAATACCATGCATTCTCATGCACTTATTTTGAAAAAATTTAAATGTGGAGGCAAAGGGCAAGAGGATGAAACCTGTTTCCTGAGGAAGCCAGGCCCACGTGTGAAAAAATGACATGCAGACAAAGGCACCTGGAGACTTATTTTTGGTGCAGGAACACATTTCTTTTCAGTTGTCAGATTAATTTTGAAATTGGCTGTAGACTAATACATGTACCTGAGAATCAAGAGAGTTTAGTTAATAACACCAGCGGTATGGTGGCTGACTTAACCAGGCTTCACTTTGCAAACTTCCTATATGCTTCTCGAAGACATGAACTCTGACTTATCCATCATGAACTCCACATGACTGTTGTGTAAGTGCATGAACACATAAGCATACTTATCCAGAAACTGCCCTCTCATATAAATCAAATGATTTTGAACAGAATGTACATGAACAGAAATTTAAATGGATTTCAAACAGCATTGAACTGAGAACTTGCTCACTGCATATACTTACCAACGTTGGGAACTATCAGATTTTTTTTTTTAATTTTAGCCATTCTAATGGGTATGAAATGGTATTTCACTGTGGCTTTAAATTGCATTTTCCTGATTACTAATGATGTGGAACTCCTTTTATGCGCCTATTAAGCCATTCCTGTATGTTCTTCTCCAAAGTGCTTACTCAAGTTTTTGCCCATTTTTTATGCAGTTGTCTTTTTATTGTCAAATTATAGGAAACCTTTATATATTCTGGATGGGAGTCCACTGCCAGATGTATGCATTGTGGATATTTTCTCCCAGTCTGTGGTTCACTTACCCCTGCAAAAACATGTTTTTGACGATCTTGAAACAAACTCCTGTACAACCATCGGTCCCCAGCTGCGGGGGGTAAGAAAGTGGGTGGTGAGTGGATCAGCCCAGAGGACGCTGCTCCACGATGTGCTCCCATGCCAGATGTCTGGTGATATCAAGGCTGGGAGTTTCCACTTTTTATCTGGGGTCCTCAGTTTGTTCACAGGAGCTCATATCCACTGGGCACCTGGATGGCGTCTCAGGGCCACGGACATTTGGGTCAGGGACAGGGTTCACGTGAGCAGCAACACTTTCTGGGCAAAGGGAGGCGTGCAAAGATCCATGTGCACACACGTCCATGCATATGTGCACACGTGTCCATGCAAATGATACCCATGACATTAAACATCCAACAACCAGCCCCCAACTAAACCACAACGCAACCCCACACTAGAAGTTTCCAGAGATCTCCTGTGTCAATACATACTTGTCTTCATTTTTTACACTGTCCAAGTCAACAACCACACATGGGGATAAAGGAGGTCATGGCTAATGCAGAAAAGGTAAAAAAAAAAAAAAAGTTTTTATAACTTAGTTTTTTTTCTATCAAAGTAATGCCTATTTATGATAGGAAATCTAGAAAGTCTAGATAAGCAAAGGAGAGAAAAAAAAAAACTCACAACCCCACCCCCCAGAGATAAAAACTTTAGTATTTTAGGGTATAAACTTTAAGTCTCTTTCTTCTCTAGATATTTACATAGGATTTTTTTTTTTTATGTTTGAAAATGGGCTCATGGAATACATCCTACTTTGCAGTCTGCTTGTTCCGCTTTTTTACTGTGACTATTTTTTCACATCCTCACATGTCCTTCTATTCCATAATGTTTAATGGCTGGGTGGTTCTCAATCGAATAGATGCACCATGGTTTATTTAACCAATTTCCTACCACTGAAAATTTAGCTTGCTTCCAATTTTTCACTTAAATGCAACACTGGGATAAACATTTTAATAGCTAAGGCTTGGAGCCTCCAAGATTATTTTCTTAGAAGAAATTCCCGGAAGTAGAATCGCTCAGCGAGCAGCCGTGCAAACACTTCAGGTTTTGACACATCCCGGACAATGGTTCTCTCACTAAAGGGAAAGACCTTTCCCATTTCTGGAGCTCAGAGGCTTTAGCTGCATGATGTCTCACTCAGCACAACCTAGCACGGGAGGTAGTGCCCTGATGGCCCAGAGCAGGCCCGTGCAGCTCAGGGAGGCTGAAGCACAAGCTGGGATTGGAACTCACTTGGGTCTGACCCAAAGTCTGTGTCATTTCAAAACCCTACTCTCTCAGTTTACCGTGGTGGAGAATTGGATTAATGCCCTTCTCAGGGGCTTTTTTAAAAGCTCTATATTATTGGGGGGGGGGGTACTGATTGCTTTAATAATATCAATATCTCAGTGACTTGATACAATAAAGATGGCCCTTTGCTTGCATCATAGTCCAGTGGGGGCAGTCCATGTGGTCATTCAGGCTTCCAGGCTATTGGCTCCTGTGACCCTCTTTTAAGCCCTCTAGGGTCACACATGGGTTGGATTATTTGGGACCAGGGCAAGCGTGCGGTGCACACCCTTTCTGCTTCTATCTGTCAGCAGGGACGTGTAATGGGGCCATGAGCCCAGAAAGGAAACACAGATACTACCTAGCTTGAGCGAATCTGCCACAGCACTGACAGCAACTGGCTTTTCTTACTAACTTACTTACTTCCAGTTAACTGGAAAAATCCACAAATCCCTCCCTCAGCTTAATACAGAGGTTCAAAGCAGATGTCTTAAGAGTCAGACATCCTGCGTTCAGTCCCAGCGTTGGCCGGCCAAGCTGTGTGCCTTGCGGGGGCAGGGGTTTGGGGGAAGGTGATAATAGGAACAGCAGCTAACAGTTATGGAGCATTCTCTGGATGCAAGGTAGTATTGTAAACCGGTGAGCACTCCAGCTCTGGAGTCAGACTACCTAGGTTCGAAAACTGGTTCTGTTATTTACAAGCTGTGTGGCCTTGGACAAACTCCTTAACCTCCCTGTGCTTCAGGTTCCTCATCTGGAAAATGGGGCAAATAGTTGCACCTATGTCACAGGTGGCTCTAAAGAATAAATGTGCTATATCTTTAAAGTACTTAGGACAGGGGCGCCTGGGTGGCTCAGTAGGTTGAAGCCTCTGCCTTTGGCTCAGGTCATGATCCCAGCTCCTGGGATCGAGCCCTGCACTGGGCTCTCTGCTCAGCCGGGAGCTGGCTTCCTCCTCTCTCTCTGCCTGCCTCTCTGCCTACTTGTGATCTCTGTCTGTCAAATAAATAAATAAAATCTTTAAAAAAAATCTTAAAGAAATAAAAATTAAAAAATAAAGTACTTAGGACAATGGCTGGCACGGGTCAAACATTATCTGAAATGTAGCCACATTGTTGGGATGCCCTGCTAAGTGCTTTTGAAGTTATCACACCTCTTTGGGCCACCGTTTTCTCCTCTGTGAAGTAGGAGAGATCATTTCTTGCCACGAGGCTCTCGTCATGCAGTCATTCACCTAGAGCACAGCCCGCCTCTGGCCAGAGTGAGCCACTCCGGGAAGGGCTGGCTCTGCTGGATGCCCCAATGGGTTCCAGTTCACCAGGGGCGGCTCGGTTGCCTCACCCAACCTGGGCTGCCGTCAAAGGTCAGTGCTGACAATTCCAGGCTCTCCTTCACCATTGGCCGAGAGGAAAGGAGTTCTATAGGCAAAGCCATCTCCCACGTTCATCTCCTGTCCCATTGTACACAGGGAACATGGTGTCGCAAGCACATTATTCCACTCCTGAGGACACCGTGCCCTTCCCGCTCAGGCTTCCCATTCAGCTTAGATTTAAAAGGCTCTGCCTTTCCCAGCTGCCTTTCTGCCATACTCACCCTGCACACAGAATCCCAGTGCATGAGCCAGCCCCCTCCAAAGCCCCAGAGACCTCTTTTACAGGCAGCGCGCCCTCCCGGGGGGCCAGGTGGTAATGGGCCCCGTGAGGAGCACGTGGACTAGCTTGGCCATGCCCCCGGCTGGTGCAGGACACACTGCCCACTGCCCGTGATACGTCCTGCTGGTGCCTTCCCAGCTCTGCTCTGCCCTGCGAAGCCCACACAGGGCTTCTCTATAAGGAACTTCATAAGTTCTGTGTCCTGGTCACCTTCCTAAATCTCTCTCACCTCTCTCTCTCTCTCTCTCTTTCTCTCTCTCAAGGGCCCTTAACCCCTATTTGGGCAGACATCCTAAATAAGAATATCTCTTTGGCACCAAAGAGCCAAATGACCAGTGACCCTCCACTTGCCCTGATGTTATCTTTGGTTCACACATGCCCAGGATGCCCCCTCTCTCTCCCCACCTCCCCAGCTCCCAGGACGCCAGCCTGCTTCTGAGCCCCAGATAGCCACCACCCTTAGCCCATATCTCCAGCCCACCTCCAGCCCCCTTTTCCCTGGACAGGCGGTCTGGTGGCCCTGAGCCACCTTAAGTCTCTCATGAACTGCCCCATGTGCAGGTCAGGAGAAGGCAGGTGCACAGTGTTGAAAGTCCACCAATGCCTGAACTGTATTTTAATTCATCCATTCGCTTAAATATTTACACCATTAAATAAATCTTTGAATTAAATATTTCAGGAATGCCTCTGTCCGGTCACCGTGCTAGGTGCTAGGAGAACCAGGTCATACTCCTGCCCAGTCCAGCGGGGGGGAAAGACAAGGAAATAGATAATGAAGGGCTAGAGGGATGACTGTAACAACGGGGGCACAGAAGGGAGAAACGCCCCAGCTTAGGGGATCAGCAAAGGCTTCCCAGATGAGGCTGTCCCTAGCTGAGTCTTTTTTTTTTTTTTTAATTTATTTGACAGACAGAGATCACAAATAGGCAGAGAGGCAGGCAGAGAGAGAGGAGGAAGCAGGCTCCCCACTGAGCGAAGAGCCCAATATGGGGCTCGATCCCAGGACCATAAGGGGCTTGATCCCAGGACCCTAGGATCATGACCCGAGCCAAAGGCAGAGGCTTTTACCCACTGAGCCACCCAGGTGCCCCGCCTAGCTGAGTCTTAAAGGAAGAGGAGAATCGGTGAGGCCAAAAGGGGAGCAGGGCAGCATTCCAGGCAGCCAAGAAAGCAGCAATGTAGGCAAAGAGGCAGCAAATAGCAAGGAACCATTATACCCCAGTTTGAACCACCAGATGGATGGGTGTAGGAATTGGGGCTATGGAGGGTTGGGCCTCGGCTGTGATTATAGGGGTGGTCAACTCATCCCAGTTTGCCCTTTTCAGCACCGAGAGGCCCAGATCTCAGGAAACCCCCCCCTGCCGCCATCTCGGGTAAAATGGGGCAGCTAGTCATCCTCGTGGGAGAGCTCTTTGTCGAGTTAAAGGGCTTGGACATTTTGCAAAGGTGACCAGGAGTCCACGGAGGATCAGACTTGACATGATCAGATTTGTATGTACACTGTATGCAGAAAACCTACGCCAACGGCTCTTGCAGCTGGGCACGGGGGGACATCAACCACGGCACCATAATGTCAGAGCACATGGACCACCGAGACTCTTCCATGAAATTGAAGGCTCTGCCACTTCCTGGTGGCCTGCAGTCACAGAGGACATCACAGAGGATCACTGGAGATGGAAGCTCTTCCCTCTCGCATACCTACTCAGAAGCACTCTGCTTCCTTACAGGACAGCTTACTGGCTCCTTACAGGACAGCCCATGTAGCCATGGTTTTCCCAGACCAACACAATTTCCAGCTAGTGCCCTCCAGACTTTCAGAGCCGCAGGTATCCTATGTCTAATGCAAGGGGACACCAGTAGCCTAAGGAAATCCAACATGGAGAGAACTGCACTACAACCACCTTGATGGATATCAATATTGCCATGTTGGTTCAAATCTTATTAAGTCCAAGTAAATTGTTGCCAGAGCAAAGAGAAGATGTACTCTATTATTTATTAGTTTTATTTGTTTGCATAAAAAGATTCCACTTACGTGGTTTAATTGCAAGTAGTACAACAACGAGGGGCTGAGGAGGATTAAACAAAAGGGATGTCTGGAAGGTGAAAACGGTCCTGGCAGTGTTTATCCCTTCTGCAACTATAGTAAAAGATATTAATTATATCACTCTATTATAAGTGGCTATAATTATAGACACTATAGCTACCCAAGATATTCATTAAATCTGTCCTTTAAAACGTTCTGTTGGCGATGTGGAAGAGCTTGTTTAATTCTTGGTGCTGGTGGAGGCAGGAAGTGGCCCCTGGGAAAGCACTGTGGGCAGGGGAGTGGAGAGCTGTCGTGCTGGAGTTTGTATGCAGACAGCAAAGTATTATGGAAGATATCTGGGTCTCAGAGGAGTACCTGGCCAAGCAGGCAGTTTGAAGTGACAGAGAAAAAGCCTGTAAGAAGCACACCTGGGGATGCAGTCAGTGCCCCAGGGACATAAGCACATCAGAGAGATCCTGGGGGAGAGAAGAGTCAGGGAAGCCCAAGTGGCCATGCCCAGCAGGTGTCGGGGTTCAAGGGGGTTGCTACTGTCCCATCTCTACCCTTTCCTCCATAGCAGCCACTTGGAATCTGCTTCAGAATATAACCGGGAAATGGAAAGAGGGTGGACATTTTCTAGCAAATTGAGGGTGACATATGGGCACAAATTTCTTCCAGATCTCACTTAGAATGTACCTTATCACTGTCATGGCTTCGAAGCACCCCATCCCAACCACCCATCTTCCTCTCAATAAGACCTTGCTCTTAGTCTCTAAATAGGTCTCTCTCCAACCCTCTTGGTTTCTCCACCCCGTCACCAGGACTTCAGTATCCTTGTTCCCTGTGCACGCCCCCGTCCGCCCAACTAGCCTGCCTGACCTTGAACAACAGTCCTTCTCACTACCAACTACCTGAGTCTATGGAGCTGACCTCACTTGCCCACCACAGAGCCCCACCGTCTCCTAATCTATCAAGACTCAGCGTGGGCAGCTGCATCTCCAGGAAACATCTCTGCCTCCCATCTCTACACATGCTGGGAAGGGAATTCAAGAGAGGTTGAGTAATTTGCCTAAGATCACACAACTAACAAGGAGTGAAGCAAAGGCTGAATTCAGGCCCATGAGCACCCACAGATGCATGTGCCTGACACAGAGTCTGGGATGAGGAACCAGAAGAACACAACAAAGGCCCCTGTCTTCAAGGAGCTCAGAGGCTGGTCTGGACAACATCCTGGCAGAACCCCTTGGCAGTGCCTGGAGTGTATATCTTGATCATCTATTCTTTTGAAGCAGAAAAGCACAATCAAAGGTAGCGTCCAACCAGTTCTGGACTGGGGACCTAGAGGCTTTGGCAGGGACAAAGTCAGCTTTTTACAAAAGGGAGCATTTCCTCTGCCAGGGGCTCCCCCTGCCCACCCCCATCCAGCTCCCCATCTGCCATTTCGAAAGCCAGTCCGAACGAGATGCTTTGATCATGACCAGCCCTATCATGGCAAATAGCAAGACGGCGCTCTTCATTAAAGGTGCGTGCTGGGTCTGCGAGCGGCGCCTATCAGTGATCCGGTGCGTGCACACGCCGCCGCCACCCTGCGTCTGCCAGGGAACTGATAAGAAGCCTCTCGGTGGGTTTTGACAAGCAGCAGCTTGGGGAGATGCATCCGGGGCCCCACAGAGCCAGAGGCACGTTGCCAAGGAATAAAGTCAGGGGTAGAGGAACAAAGACCAAAACAATACCCCAGAGCAGTGAAGACTAGGCATGAGAATGAAGCAAGCACCGCCCCCCCCCCAAAAAGCCCAGTCCCCCATGTTCAGATGGCCTGAAAGAGTCCACTGCAACTTGGAAGCGGAAAGAAAAATGACATGTGCAGAAGGGCCAGGTCTGTGACAGCCGAGGCGGGGCGAGGGGGGGGACGTGTTTGCAGTACACATCACTTCACCGCACATGGAGCTTGTCTCATACACACGCTCTGTGAGATCCTCTCCGCCCTCCCCAGAGAGGAGCTGTTTGTTCCAGGCCCAGGCAGCTCCGCCTCATCAAATGCTGCCTCTCTGGTCTTCCACCTGCCTCCCCCCAGCCTCACCGTCTTAATCTATCGAAAAACCTGTTTACCCAAATGAACCTTCATGCGCTTCCCATCATCCCTCTCCTCAAGCTGTTAGACCCCGGCTCCTGGCTCCTTCAACTCCCGCCAGCAAAAATGCCTCTCTTTTCCCAAAGGAATGAAATGAGACTGAAATCCAGGGAATCTTGGTAGAACGGCTAACTAAACCTTTGCCCTGGGAAGCAGGAGACCTGGCTTGCCGTTTTCAGTAAGTCCTTGAACCTCACTGGGCCTTGAGAGTTTTGTCTGTGAAAAAGGCATGAAAGTCCTTTTATTCTGAATATCCAAGTCATTTTTGGAAACCTCTTCCATCTTGAAGGTCTCCAATCAAACCAAAGTCCAGAGTCCCCCATCTTTTGTTCAGTCTATGTGCTAAGAACACGGACGGAAGAGGTGTGACTCCTCCCCACCACGGAGCCCAGGCTCAGTGGAGAGTCCAGCATGCAAATATCCAGACAGGTGGGCGGGACAAACACATAGGGCCCCGGGCTCTGTGGGGGCTGAGAAGGGTCTCTGTATCTTCCCCAGAACAGGCAGAACAGAGCAGGGGAGGAGTTTGAGGCTACTGGACAGATAAGATGGGCAAAGTCTTTCCAGGCAGAAGGAAGAGCCAGTGCCAAGCCACAAAGCTATGAGAAAGCGTGGGTTGGCACCCTGCCAAGCTCCCGGACCACATTCGTATTTGCCTTGTTCTTACTGCCTGCTTGGGACAGTGCAGCCAAAACTCTTCAGCTTTTTATAGACCCAGCTCCTTTGTGCTACTGATAAGAAAGCAAGAGCCAGAAAAAAGACAGGATCAGAACCAGATCTTCCAATTCTTGTACGGTGCTCTTTCCGCATCCCATGTGTCTGCAGCCTTCTCCGGGCCACCTTCTCCCTCAACGTTCCCTCGTTGGGAATGTTCTTCCTTCTGGAACTATCTCCACCCCACTACTTTCTTGACAACTGAGCTCAACGAAGAGTGCTATAATGGGAGGGCAGAAAAGTGGTGCCTAGGAAACATCCCATCCAGGGAAATAAATGCTTGTCAAATGCACAGACATGTCAAAACTGCTTTAACATCACTTCCTCCAGGAAGACTTCCCTGACTACTGGTTCAGGTCAGGTGTCCCTCTTTCGTTCCTCCAGAGCCCTAATGCTAATGCCTGAGCTAATGCCTGTCATACTTTGCTATAATTATCCATGTACTCACTCACTGTCTTGCCTGCCAAATTGAACATTGCAGACAGTATCTGGCATAGAGTAGGTCTTTAATGAGTAATTTTGAATGGATGGATGGACGGAAGGATGGATGGACAAAAACCTATTTCTTTGTGAGACAGTGTGAAAGAACTTGAAACACAAATGAAAGGACTAAGGTTCAAGTGCAGCTCCACCTCTCATTGGCAATATGGTTTTGAATGAGGATCCCACCCCTCAGACCCTCTGGCTCCTCTTCTGTGCTAGGGGAATCTGAATGTACCTACCTCGGGGTTGTCGTGAGATTTGACCATGACCATCAATGTGAAAGTGCTTTGTAAACTCCCACATGTTGTGTGTACGTGTTACCCATATTTACCAATCAGGATGCTTCAGAGAACAAGCGAAAGAAAATCCATCTTAACTTAGCTTAAACAAGGAAATGTGTTCTAGAGAAGCACAACCAGGAAACATTCTGAGCAGGAAATAACTACAGAAAGTAGAAAACATGAATTTTCTTAAAATAATCTCCATAAACTTGCCTTTCCCTCTGTGACAGGACTGGCTTTAAAACAGCAAGCTTTGGGGGGGATTACACCCTACCTGAATGAGAACTGACTAGGGCTACCTGGAAAAAAAAAGTCTGTGGCTGCCTCATAGCTGTTTGTTTAAGCAACAGGTTATGCCTGTAGATATTCAATTCTTCTGCCCATCCTCTCCCGAAATCCTCTTACAGTGGTACTTGTGTTTTTAATAAAAATGAATCTTGTGAGAGAAGGCTAATACATTAATCATAAACACATACCCACCTACCATCAGCACGGGAAGATTAAAAAATAAAGAGCTACAGGAATGCCAAGAGATAATAACATGGGATTCTTTTGTTGAGACCTTCCAGGGGAGCCTAGTGTTTTAGTAGGTAGAGGTGATAGGAAAGCGCCAGGCTCTCATGTAATCCTGTCGATAAATTCGGAGGCACCCAAGCCACGGCTTCCAGCAGGTCATGCACAGAGAATGCCAACTGTATGCACAGAATTTCCATCGGCTGATGGAAATTTTTCATACCTATTTTAATAGGAAGGCAAGGCTGGGAGAACAGGAAATTCAGACTGATGCACAGAGCAAGAGCTGAGCTTGGAGAGGAGGGAGTAGCTATTAAAATGCAAGCACTAGGAAAAGAACCACCCAGAAGAATTTTGCTAGAATGGAAGGAAAGGGAGCAGCGATGCATTGCCTAGCTTTCTCAATGCATTGTGGGTCCCTGGTCTGTACTCACCCTCCTCTAGAATGAATTTAGACATGTCTGATTTTGAGTAGCTGCAGCAGGGAAACCATGCTCCTGTAGGCATCTGCCACCATCAACTACAAAGGGTCTTTACCCAGATGTGCAGAGGAGATCGTGGGAAGGCATAACCGGTTGCCACCAACCAAGTAGTGGACAAACGAATCTCTACTGATTGGCTCCAGGTAGCCAGCCTTGGGCTAGCATTTGCAAGTGTCATCATCCAGGAGGAGCTTTTGATGTGGCTGCAGAGGAAGACATCAGGGTCCTAGTCCTGATCCAAAGGCTGGGTTAGCCAGGCAGCATCCAACCCAAAGGGACAGATACAATCAAAGTCTGTCTTTGTGAACCAGAAGGCCTGCCAGTCAGAAGGGAGGTCGGGCAGGGTTCTGATGTAGAGATAGGCTAGGCATCAAGTCCAAAGAGAAAAAAAAAAGCCTTGCAGGGGAGAATTAAGTGATATCAAGGACACCAACGTGCCAGGTAGAACAAAGAGCTGGGGAACAAGGTTGGGGAAGGTTGCATACCCCAAATATTCAGACTCTGAACTGTCCTGGATTCACGGTATTTCCAGAGTTCACCCTTAAAATCAAAAGGAGAGACCGTTAAGAAAGGAAAAAAAAGGAATTGACCTAGCTCCGCAGCTTCTGGTTGAAGTCTCTTGCTGTTTCTCCCTATTGCGCAGAGGAAGAATGGATACATAAAATACATTAGCATAATTGCGACATAAAAGTGCAGAACAACAGGCTTCTGCCGAAGCACAGGAATGACTGAGGATCTCCCAACACTGGGCCTCCAGAGAATACAACGTAGGGCCCCAGGGCCATCCAGCTGACCCAAGGTCACCCCCATCATCCTGCACCTGTCACGGTGACAAATCATCCTTCAGCGAGGACAGTGATGAGGGGTCTTGTAAATAGATATTTTAAGAAAAATTTTCTTCGAATGCTTTGGGTATTTAAATTCCTAGATAAAGGGTCATCTACTGGAGCTGACAAAGAGTTATGAGTGCCAATTACTGTACACATAATAAATAATAAGACACCGAGATTATTCGTGAAGTCAAAAAAGCATGTGTTTCGGGGAGAAAACAGATAAATTGTGGTCATGATACATGACCATAATTGCTATGAAATGCACATACTGAGTTTTGCTGTCTGGACAGCAAAGAGAGATCTATCCTTGTTTAAGTTATACATTATTATCAAAATAACTCAATGCGGTGTTTTCATGTAGGTGATTAAAACCATGATACGTCTTCTGAGGGGAAAGAAAGCTCTGTGGTATGGAGTATATTACATCTTTCAGCCTCCACTTGCTCGCCTATAAAACTGGGTACCTAACTCTTCTCTTATTCTTTCCTTCGACATCTAACGAACATTCATCAGTCCCCGGCTGTGGGCAGCCCCATCCCAGGTGCTGGTGTTACCGAGGTGAACAGGACAAGGCATTAGGCCCTTTGTAGATTTTACCTCCCTGGAGGGAGGGACTGTGAGCAAACAAGAATACAAATAAGCATGCAATGCCATTTCGGGTAGAATAAGGGCTCTAACCAAAAAACAAGGACATTATGAGGGCACAGAATGGAAGGTGCGGTCCTGCAGGAGGGCTGGGTTTGAATGATGTGGTCAGAACAACTCTTTTAGGGGACGTGCCTTGAAGAGAGGGTGAGGCAGCCATGCGAACACTGGGGGAACCATTCCCAGGCACAGGGAGCAGCAGGTGCAAAGACCTTGAGGTAGGAATTCACTCACAGGTTGAAGGAACAGCACAAAGGTCACTGTGCCTCACAGAAGCAAAAAGAAAAGGCTGAAGAGACAGGCAGAAGCCAAGACTCCCAAGTCGCGCGCATGAGTCTGGAGCACAGGCGCACACTTGCATCGGGAGACATAAACTTGGACGTTATCAGCACAAAGACGGAAGATAAAGCCAAAAGGGCCAGACAAGCCCATTCATGAAGTCCTCGAGAAGAAAAAAAAAAAAAAAGGAGGGGGGGGCTAAGCCCAAGGGCACTTAGATTCAGAGAAAGACCTAATGAAGGAGGCTTAGCAGGTAAAATCTTTAGTATGGCAGGAAAAGCAAGAGAATGTGAACATTGCAGGGAAAGGGTATGATCTGGTTTTGTAGGAATGATAGAGGGCAATATGTGTAAAAATTTTGGCCTAGTGTCCAGTGAAGAGACAAGATGACTCTCCAAAAATGCCATTCACCTCCCCTAGATTCAGAGAAAAATCAGATAATACAGGATTTCAGATAAGGAAGAAATCAGTGCAGACTAAAGAAAGAAACAATATCCCCCATCCTGATTTAAAAAAAAAAAAAAGACACACACACAGTAAGACTGGTTAAGTTTAAAATGAATTTTTCCTAGAAACCCCCAATAGCGCAAATGGGCAAATGTTGTGAAATGCTTACTATACACTGCTGATGCAGCCAGGAGGCCCAGAAACCTGCTTTCTGTGGTCTGTTTTTCAGCATGACTTACTACCCACACCTCGCAGTTCTGGTCCTTACGTCGCTCGTGGCGGTGGGCAGGATTCTGAACCAGGGTTCAGCCTGCCTCAGTGTGGAACCATTCCTTTTCCAGCATTATCCTTCAAGCACGAGGACATGGGGCCTTGGTGCTAGAGGTCCCACCGCTCCTCTCTGCAGGCACCCCCAGACAACCGGAGGGAACCCTGCCAGCCCGGCTCTGTTGTCCCTCGGAGCAGCTAGAAAAGAGGTCTCGCTGACAAGCCATTTAAGATCCAGGCCACGCTCCATCCGAAGCAAAGACAAACCCAGCTGTCATCTAACTCACAACAAATACGGGCCCTCCAGTGGTGATCTGAACGGACGGAGCTCCAGAGGAAGCTGCCAGACCTCAAAGGATAAAGGGACCTAATGGAAAGAACCCAAATAATCCCCTGTTGTGCACTTTTCAGCTGGGGAAGCGCATGAGCATTCACGGCTTCACGAGATCCCGCGGCAGAAATAAGGACGCTGCCCCTCTTTTTTTTTTTTTTAATATAATTTTTTATTTTTTATAAACATATATTTTTATCCCCAGGGGTACAGGTCTGTGAATCACCAGGTTTACACACTTCACAGCACTCACCAAAACACATACCCTCCCCAATGTCCATAATCCCACCCCCTCTCCCAAACCCCCCCCCCCTAACAACCCTCAGTTTGTTTTGTTAGATTAAGAGTCACTTATGGTTTGTCTCCCTCCCAATCCCATCTTCTTTCATTTATTCTTCTCGTACCCACTTAAGCCTCTTTTACAAGTAAGGAAACTGAGACCCACAGAGGGGGGATGTGGGTTACCTGAGAGCACACGACACGTTTAGTACCAAAGCTACGATTCTCTCCAGGTTTCCTGAGTCCTCCCCCACAGGGTTACCATTAGGATCCAATGAGATACAGAAATGGGTATGTGTAGGATTCTGAGACACCAGGCCTCACAAACTAGAAAGAGGATAGCTGAAATTTTGGAACTTCCGCCGAAATCCTAACTATGAATCCCTGGAAGAGCTATTCTTAACCTCCCCAGCCCTTGGTTACCTCACCCAGCGGTACCAACCTCCTTCTAGAATGATGGTAAAAATGAAATAAGAAAACGGGAAGCACACAGCCCTATCTCTGGTATACCATAGGTGCTTGATAAATGTTAGCTACTTTCAATAGCAGTAACAGTATTTTCCACTCTTTGAGTGGCCTTGGGCAAGTTGCTTTTCTTTCTTGAGTTACAGGTGTCCTTACCCGTCAAACAAGCGGAAGCTAAACTAGACTCAGTCAGAAGGTGGTAAGAACACGGTGATTTGGAATGAAGACTGGCATCAGGTGGCGAAGACCGGAGAGCAGGCTCCTCTGAAAGTTACGGTCTCAAAATCTCATTGGCCCATCAGTAGGGTGAGGATGAGAAATAGTCCCTCCCAGCTGGGATTTTTCTGAAGAATAAAGGAAATCACGCATATGGAATTCTTAGTACAGAATAATACGTAATAAGTGCTCAGTACAACAGGGTTCCTGCAGTTGTTTCCACTCCTCTGCAGTTCTTTTCCAATGATGGCAAGGATTATAGAAGACAACGTCCTGAGACACCACCCCCCCCCCATCTGTCCCATCTGTAAAATAGGGGTTTGGGTTATAGGATCTCGAAGAACCTCCAACACTGACCTTCTCTGCAGCTATGGGTATCTCAAGGCAATGCCTCTTCCCAGGGAGCAGCGGAATTCACCCAGAATTCCGCTTGCAATTTTGGAGAGCCCAGCCGGCTGCTGCCGACACATGTCGGCTTCACCTGGCCTTTGGAGCAATTGTTAAATGATGTCTCCTTGTCGGACAGAGAGTCAGCAAGTGCAGACACCATGTCCTCCTCTGTGTTACCCAACTCCATTCTCTGACTTAGCACATTCCTGGGTCATATCAGGACACAAAGAAAGTTTTGGAGGAAAGAGAGGACGGTTCTCCCCCTTCCTTCCTAAATATACATTCTACTCCATGTTGTAATTACTCTCCTTTTGGTCCAAAATATTTAGCAGAAACATTTGAGAAGCAGCAAGCACCTGCCACAAAGCGGTGTCACATGAGGCCTTTACTGCTCAGAGTCCCCTGATAACAGATGACATAACTCTCTCCTGCACAAAAGCTGCATCTGGGTAATTAGAATCAGACTCCGCGGCAGAGTTTGAGAAAAACTTGCTGAACAAAATGTTATCATGCAGCTTCCTCTCTTCCCCCCAATCTCCCAAGACCAGCTCAATGAAAAGACTTGTCCAATAAAAAGACTTAACCATTTCCTCATTAGACATTCTTTCACCCATTCAGGCCAAATTGGTATTTGATGCAACAGGGAAATGTGTCGAGTACATTATTAATCAGGCTCAGCAAAGGAAAGGTCAGGGGGGTTACTGGCACAATTACGGGATACGGGCAACAGGCCAATGAGAGAGTGCGTCGAGGAGGAGGAGAAATCGATAGCAATGAAATTACGGAGGGTTATGAATAGTTGGAGGCAACTGAAAGGCTGACATTCTGCCTGAGCTGGACACGTGCAACGCTTTTATCTTCAACTGTTTTCAACTGTTTATTATTATTATGGGGAAAATTTCTTGGCTCCAAGGCAACCAGTACAGAGAAGTGAACCCAGAAGGCTGCAACCTGGTCTTGGGAACAGGAATCACTCGCTGCCAAAAATTCAACTGGAAATGTATCAGACTGGCTAGAGCTCCAACAAGGAAAAAGATGTCAAGGTGCCCACGGAAGGAAACTAGGCTTGTTATCTTTCGATTTCCTGATGCGGCTGCTCAATATTCTCAACAGCCTCGGGGGGACATGGGTTTCCAAAAGACTTTTCCAGATAAAGTATGCTGGGGTCTGGCAATGGCCCCCAAACTGCCTTAACCGGGCATTGATTCTTTAGAATCGATGTGCATTTAATTCTACAATAAAATGGTAGCAAACCATCTAGAAGATCTCCCCAGGGCACAGCTCAAAGAAAATCTCTGCAGAAGTCTGAAAAGTTTGCAAAGGATGTTGCACCAGAAATGAACCACACAGCATTAAAACCCTCAATCCCTATAAACAGGCGTGGCTATGGAAAAAGGAATTACATTAAACTATAACTACAGAGAGGATTATCCATCTAGTTTATCAAACACAGAGTAGACCAGGCAGAAGCGAAGTTGTGGTATTTTATAAAGGATGCTCGGTTATTAATCTGAATCATCAATGAAAGCTTTCATTAAGTCGCACCCTAGGAATTGATTTTCAATGGGTCGTTCCAATGTGCGATGCAAACTTGCTGTAGAAAATTAGTCATCCTAGACTCCCTAAAGAATACAGACATGACATCCGGGCATCTGTTAAGTTTGCTCAAAAACATATGCGAGCCTTTTTTTTTAAAGAACTATAATTACATCCTGCTGAAACCTCCAAGGACCCTGCTAACTGCCTTTGTATTACAACATCCATTTCCCACTTAGGCAGGCTTGGCTTTGCTATGTAGATGTGCGCTGCAATCTGCCTGCTCCTCTAGCAAGCTTTCCTGGCTAGAGGCTACAAATGGTCAAGTCCTTCCATGCTCAAAACAGCGAAGTGGGAAGAAGAAGCAAAAGTTGTAGGGTGGTGCACGCATGCATGATTGGTTAAAACGAAAGCGGGAATTTAAAGCTAAAAGGGACCTTAGCTTTCATCCAGGCCAAGTCTCTCATCTTCAGATGGCACCACCGAAGACCAGAGACAGAAGTGGCAGACCCAATGTCACACAGCTCAAATATGAAACGGTACACGGCAGAACAATGAAAAGATTAGGCTGTGGGGTAAGACAGACGACAAATTCTCACGCTGTTATTTATTTGCTATGTGACTTTGAGGAAAGCACTTCCCTTCCCCAGGTCTCAGGTCCTTTATTTACAAAATGGAAACTTGTAACAGTGCCTGGGATGGAATAAACACACAAGGAACATTCGTGGTTAGGATCCTTCTCACTTTCACAAACACGACCTTATTTCCTCCAGCAAACAATGTGACCGGTGGCGGTGGGGGTGGGGGGGGGGGGGGGGGGCTGGAATTGCTCAGCCTCTCATGGCACAGGTAAGAAAACGGAGGCTCACAGTAGTAAAATGACTCTTCTAAGGTCACACAAACCCCCAGGTCCAGCTTCCCACAATCCGGAGGGAGCTGGGCCCCATTCAGTGTCCCATCGGTTTGCTTGACTTTGCCCTGAGATGAACGAGGAGGCTTGGCTTGGAAGGAGCAAGCTTGCTTGCTTCTGACTGCAGGAGAGCAGAATTATCACGGCTGCCATTCTCAGGGCTTCAAATCCTGCAGGGCCTCTGGGTCTGGCTGGTTGTTTCCCTGCCCTGGGGAAGGGAAGAGAGGAGTTCTATCTCCAAACCCGCTACTGGAGGTTGGGGGCGTGTGCCTATTGGGAGGAAGCATCTTACTTCTTCAGGATTCTACTGCATGTTTTAAAGCTGACATCAGAGCGCTTGTCAATGGTCCATCAGCCTGCCCTCTTGACCCCTAAATCTGGCCTTTGGGAAAAATCTAATTGCCTACTCTGAATAACACCGGAGCCATATGAGTGATGAAGTTATATGCAGTCATTCTGTGATGATGTGTCCTAATGGAAGGAGAAATGAGTTGAATGAATGCATGAGTGAATGAATGAATGCACACCAGGGTTATTTATGCTAAGCTCTGGAGTACCATAGAGTGATGTCTCCATTACTGCATCTTCTGGGAACTCAGCTCCTATAAGGCTGTTGGCCAAGGACAGAACCACGAGAAAGCTGCAGGGACTGTCTTAAATACAGACCCTAAATATCAGGCTTCTCCAGGCTTCATTTTGGGAAGCTTTCTAGGCCTTAAGGCCAATAAGATTGGACATACAGCTCTGGCAGGATAGGTTAGTAGGAGGGACACCAGCCCAGAGGGAGGCAGAGAAGTATCCAAGGTCAGATGGGCTAGAGGTCTGCCACCTATTTTAACAGAGCCTATGGGAGGCTTCTGAAAAAGCTCCTACCATAAGCAATACTCCCATCCTCGATATTTTTTCATTCACTAATACATTCACTGCATGAAAAGTTCTTAGACAAGCTACAATGTGCAAGACATGAGGACAGAAATATAAGAACAAGTAAAACTTGGCCTGAATTTTTGGAAAGCTCATTGCTAAGTAGGAGAGACCATTAAGGAAACAGCTGTACACAAGGATGTGTGAGAAGTCCACCACAGAGGTCAACTCCAGGGGCCGTGGAAACACAGGGGAGGGGCCCTCAACCCAGCCAGGGAGACGATGGTCCGAGAAGCCTTCCCAGAACTGACTCCCGATCTGCATCTTCAAGGAAGACAGTCTAGCACAGTGAACAGGCAGTTGTTCTCGACGGAGGGAATAGCATATGCAAATGCTCAGAGGATGTGAAAAGATCCCGAGTGGTCAGGAAATTACAAATGGTGCTGTATAACAAGGATTGAGGGCCTGGTCCTGGGTCACTCTGGGGATGACAGTTCTGGGCCTCAGTGTCCTCAGGTGCACAATGATGACTCTACATTTAAAGACCCAAATATCAAAGAGGGGCTCCAACCAGCCTTTAGAAACCTGCTTTGGATGGTGCCCCAAACAAAAGGGCATAGCTGAAGCAAGTCATGGCAGCTACTAAGCTGTGGCTACTAAGTTCTAGCTAGTTGTCTGTTTAATATTGGGAGTAGCGGGATAGAGTTGGGCATACCAAGGAGCTGCCAATGCGGAAAGCTCTTGTTATGGATTAGACAGTCTCAGTGTTCTCTAAAAAGCATTATTCTCCCCATTTTACAGATGAGAAAACAAGCTCAGAGCCGAGAAGCAATGTGCAAAGGTCCTATCCAAAGGACTAAATTCAGGAACTCATCTGGGCTTTGTTTGATTGTAGACCCAGCTCTTCCCCCTCATCCTTCTGCCACCATCTACCACTGGCAGCTTGAGCAAGCCCATCCCAGGGACCCGAAGCTTTTCTTCAACTCAATACCCACATTCTTGCCCAGGAAGGAGCTCCTGGATCCTCTCTGCAAACTGGCCTCACCGGGAAAGCTGCAGAAAGGCAATGCTGCTGGGTGAACTGAGCAGGAAGAACAGCCTGGCTACGTGGAGGGGGAGGGGGTGCATCTCCAGCCCTCCTCCAGCCACCCAGAGCTTCAGCCCTAGAAGGGCTCCATGGAGCATGTACAGTCTTCAGGCACAGCTGCTGCCTCTCCATGAGAGCAGTCAGAGTCTCCTGACGTCATGCCCCTCTGGTAACCCGATGCCTGATGACTGCTCTCTCCTCACCCCTTCTGGGCCCATCCTGCAAGCATAGGGGAGAGGTCAGCCCCCAGGGGAAGGAGCCAGGTGGGGATCTCTTTAGTGGCTGCCGAAATGAGAGATAATTTTGGTTATTGACGTCTCCCATAGGACTTCCCCTATTCTCAGAGCTGCTCCTAATTCTCTGGCTACTTTGAGAATATGACCTGCTCCACTTCACACCAAAAGAGCAAGGGTGGCTCTTGCTTGGGGCTCACACTCTGCACGAGCTGACCTAGAGCAGAAGCAGGTGTGGTCAGGTGCTTCTCACTCTAAGAAGATAAACACGTAGGAATACAACTCTTACTTAATTACTGATGCGTGCCCTCTGTAAAATGGGTCTAAGTACCAGGCAAAAACTAAAATTATTTAAACACAATTCTAATTCAGCAGACATAAGGGAAAGCATAAAATTTACAACTTCTTTAAATCCACTGTGTATTTATGGAGAGCTGTCCCAAGCGTAACCCATGAACAACTCGAAAACAAATATGAGCCTTGCATAGGGTTCTCTCTCTGCCTGCCTCTCTGCCTCTCTCTGTGTCAAATAAATAAATAAAATCTTTAAAAAAAAAAATACAAAACTCAATCTCTGCTCTCCAGCATCTTACACTCTAATTGGGACCATAACTCCCATCACTATCACTGTCTCCACTCCTGCTTGGCATTTCCTGAAGAGTTACCATCTACCCGGTACCTGCTAAATATTCATATTATCTCATTTGATCCCCATAATAGGGCCAGGATATGGCCACTAATGTTTTTCCCACTGAACAAAGAAGGAAGCTAAGGCAGAGAGGTGAAGTCACTTTGTGAAGGCTAAAGAGTGGGGATTTTCATTGTTCAATTCCACAACTCTTAACCCACATGTGACTCAATGAAATATTGGATCAGGCAGGAAAAACAGGGAGGTGGTTGAATAGAGTCAGAGAAGAAAGAACAAGAGAGGGGCCCCTGGGTGGCTCTGTTGGTTGAGTGTCCGACTCTTGGTTTTGGCTCAGGTCCTGATCTCAGGGTCCTGGGATCGAGCTCCATATCAGACACTGTGCTCAGCAGGGGAGTCTGCTTAAGACAAGAGAGAAGAGATAGGAATGGTCTCAAGTGGAAAGAAACACGAGGTAAATCTTGGAGAGCTGGGGCGCCTGGGTGGCTCAGTGGGTTAAAGCCTCCATCTTCAGCTCAGGTCATGGTCTCAGGGTCCTGGGATCAAGCCCGCATCGGACTCTCTGCTCAGCGAGGAGTCTGCTTCCCCCTCTCTTTCTGTCTGCCTCTCTGCCTACGTGTGGTCTCTCTCTGTCAAATAAATAAATAAAATATTTTTAAAAATATCTTGGAGAGTGACTAGGGGTGGCTAGTTGGAGAAGGGGGTGGGGGATAAGGTGAAAGTGCACAGATACCACCTCTGTTTCCAAGAGGAAAGCCGGTCCTGTCCACAACAGCCCAAATACAAGCTATATCTCTATGTACTATGTCATCCACATTCTTGGAAACTGCACTCTAAACACACCTGAAAAAGTACCTGAAGTAGGATCAACCCTGGTTCATTCCTTCCAAAAGAGGGAGAGAGGTGAATTTCTTGCCTTCAAAAGGAGGCTCAGGTGTGCTTAATGATAAAATTTGCCCAGAGATCTTCCTGTGCAAGGTGGTCAAAAATCAAATTATTGTTGTGGGGTAAACCTCGCTTTGCATAGTGAACAAATTCATTTCAAGTAACAAGGGGCCACAGTTTTCTAAAGATCTCTGAGCAGAAGAACTCTATGATGGCATCTGTAAAGCAAACCACTATTTCCTACAAGGGAAAACAGGTCCTCAACTCCTGGCCCTTAGAAAGCAAGCTGTTTGGGTACGAAGGCTTTGTTGTTTCTGGTATGGTAACATTCATCAATTTCAGGTCACTGAGCCCAGCCCATGGCCCAGCACGAGCAGAGGCTCCAGGGCTCTTAGGGCCCACTGTGGGGGACACAGAGAGGCCATGGCCATGACAGGCTAACAGTTGTCACAGACTCACACACATATATAGAATCAAAGCTGGAAGACAGGGAGAGACAGGGTACCACTGGCTGCTTTCAGAAAACTAGGCAAGGAAGTTCACTTGGCCCAAGAGGATGACATCTGGCCATGTGTCAGAGACATAAGTGGGTGAGCCTCCCTCTTCCAGGAAGCAGGGCTTCCCTTCATGGGGAGACAGTCATGGCAGATGGCAGAGAAAATTTAAAAAAAAAAAAAGCATCTAAGGCTTCTGCGATACTGTGATATAATAAGAAATACATATTTGGTCTTCCTCCTCAGCTCCTGGCACAGTTTCAAAAATCCTTGGAATTTCCTGAGGCGGGTAAGCGAAGTGTCTTGTCCTTGGGTATATCTGGGTATCAACTAATGAGATGCTAAGGAGATGACTCTTGGGGAGCCCCTAGGTAGCTCTAGGATGGAACTGGTTGCCAGAGAAACTAACCCTGTGATTAGAGGGTTGGAACTTTTCGCCCCCCTGCCCCTCCAACCTCCAGGAAGGGGAGAGACATTGGATATTGAGTTAATCTCCAATGGTCAATGATGTCATCAATAGTGCCTATACAATGGAACCTCCATAAAAATCCCTAAACAAGGGGGTTTGGAGAGCTTCAGAGTTGCTGTGCCCACTGAGGTGATGGGAGGGTGGTTCACCCAGAAAAGGCATGGAAGTCCCACACCCCTCTCCCATACCTTGCCCTAGGCATCTCTTCCATTTGGCTGTTGTATCCTTTATAATAAACCGGTAATAGTAAACTGTTCCCCTGAATTTTGCAAGCTATTCCAGCCAATTTTTAAACTCAAGGAGAGTTCCTAGAACCCACAATTTAACACTGGTTGGTCAGGAGTACAAATGGTCTGGACTCACACCTAGCATCCGAAAAGGGGGCAGTCTTGTGGGACCGAGCCCTAAACTTATGAGGTCTGACACTAACTCCAGGTAGATAGTGGCAGAATTCAGTTGCATCGTAAGACATCCAGCTGGTGTCAGAGAATTGGACAGTATGGGGGGAAAAAAAAAACCTGGTGTCAAAACAACAACAACAACAAAAAAAAAAAACACCACATTTGGGGGAAGTGTTCTGGGGGTAGCAGGGTTTTATATATACTTGAGTTTGATTTTCTACTTCCTCAGGTCTGAGCTGTGGGAAACTAGGGGAAATTAACCCAGCTAAGTTTTCTTAACTGTAAAGTGTGGAGGACAGCAATAATAATTCACACATCATTCGCATTGTCCAGCAGATTATACCAAGAACGGTCTCTGATATATAGAACATGCTCAAACATTGTCAGGTGTTTAAATGATGGGATGAATGAATGCATAATCGCTAACACTTCTACAGCACTCAGTAAGTGCAAGGAACTTTTCTAAGTGTTATTAACTTGTTTAATTCTCAGAACAGCTCCGGAAAGTTGTTCTCATCCCCATTTTACAGATAAGGAAAGTCACAGAGAAGCTAATTAGGTCACTGAAGGTTCCACATCAAGGAAGTGGCAAATTTGAGTTTCAAACCCAGGTCTGACTACAGAGCTTGTGTTCTACCCCACTAGGATAGGATGCTAGCCAGTGTTTGCCACATGGTGAGTATTCCACAATTGGGAAGTGTTACTGCTGTTACATTGTTATTTACGTACAGGACAATGTTTATGAAACTGAAGTTACTTTTTTAAAATGTCATGACCATTTGTTGAGTGTCCAACTCTGAGTCTCAGCTCAGATCTTTATTTGATAAAGAGAGCACATGTGCACATGAGTATAGCGGAGGCACAGAGGAAGAAGCAGACTTCCTGCTGAGCTGAGCAGGGAGCCCGATGTGGGGCTCGATCCCAGGACCCCAGGATCATGACCTGAGCCGAAGGTAGATGCTTAACCACCTAAACCCAACCATGATTTTATTTTAATGGATATTAGAAAGAAGAAATAAGTAGCCCATTAAATCCAGGATTTCATTGATATTATCCTTGTAACAAGGCTAAATGTTTTTAAAGTCAGTCAATTTAAAGATAGGGGCTAATAATAACACAGCAGAAGTCGGGTCAATGGTATATTAATGTCTGATAATGAGTGGTATTTGATGGAAAGGGGAATAGACTCTGAAGTCATGCAGACAGAGCTGGCTTCAACACCCAGGTCTACCACTCTCAGCTGTTGAACCATTGGAAAATTATCTAACTTCTCTGAGCCTTTATTTTCCCATCTGTAAAGTGGATACAATTGTGCCATTTCTTCTATGTTGTTGAAGTCAAGATTCAAAGTAACAGTGTCCTAAAACCACCTGCACCTCAAGGCCTCAGCAATGGCCTCTCCAGCCCGCCCTCACTTTCCCATCTGCATTGTCCTCATTCACGTCTCCATCACCTCTACCCCATCCTCCCCAGTCTAGCTGAGATCCACCATCAATAGTTGGGCACCATTCTGCAGGCCTAGGGATTCTCCTCACAACTCAACTCTGGGGGATGAATCTCTTCTGCCTCCTTAGTTATGTTGATAATAAAATTTGGAGACTCCATAGGAATCTAAATGGGAAGATACTCCAGGGACATGGGCAGAAATTAGATTTTTTTCAATTACCATAGGCAAGCACTTCATGTTGTTCTAGTAATGCAAACTGTGTATTTGCCAGTTCCCCCTTTACAGTCCTATCCCAGCCCTGCCTGTGATCGATGGCCATGAGAAAAGAGAATGCACACATTCAGCACTCCCACTTTCAACCTCCCCTAATCTCAATCAGCAGAGTAAGTTGGTTCCTGGGCTTAGTGTATGGCTTTGGGATTGTGGAAGGTGGACAGAGAGGAAGACGCTGTATGGCTGGGAGCTCTGCCCTGCCTTACAAGTAGAAGGATCCCTCTAAAGTGACCCCCACACCAGAGGCCAGCAGAAGGCTGGACAAAAGAGCCAAAGAATCTCACACCAGTGCCATAGGAACAGAGGCCCAGGCAAAGGCAGACTCGCCCAGTCGTAGCCATTATGCCAGATGATGGGTTGGAATTGGAACCCAAGACTTCTCAAAAGTGTGGCTTTAATTCAGACTTCTGTAGACAAGAAATGTTGGTCCCAAAGCAGATCCCCTAAGACCTCAAAAACAAAGTGCAATTTCTCATAGCTTAGCAAGAGCTCAGAGACCAATAAAGGAGAACTTGCTTTTGAGCAACAGCAATGCAATATGCCAGGTACTATGCTAAGTATCTTACACACATTCTCTCATTTAACATAACCCTACAAGGTAGAAATTGTCAATATCCACTTTTTATAGAAAAGGCAGTAAGGCTCAGGGATATTGAGATACTGGCCCAAGATCAAAAAGCCAGTACTTCCTAAGGCAGGGATTGAAACCCAGATTGCTCTAATTGCACTTTCCCAGTTGCCCCAAATTCTTTCCACTGCACCATCTGGCTTCCCGTTTCCACCATGGAAAGCTTCATCTTCCCTGGTATATCTCATTTGTCAACTTCAAGACCTACATAGATATTTGCTTCACTATTCACTTAATGTCTGGTTATTCTGTTGGGCTCTGAGCTTTGTGAAAGCAAGGACAATCCAGTCAGAAAAACCAACACTCAACAGATGATTCCATCATGCCTCTGACTGTCCACCCCAGAAAGTGCCTGCTCCTCTCCAGCCTCCTCTGTCAAATTCTATCCAAGAGCACAGAGATATGAACCATCGCCTATCCCTCCACCCTCCGTGGCTATGTACCATGTGACCCTGCCTCACCAAAGCTATAGCTGATTGGCCCAGAAACAGGCACAGGACTCATGAGTAGCCAATCCAGAGGTAGATCTACCTCTACCTCTCTGGGCTTGCTTCTACACTGGACAAGTTGAGATGGGCTGATAAGATGTTCTCATGACTCTGAACTAAGGAACATGACAAAGTTCTCAGTGGACAGTGATATCGAAAGAATAGGTTGTGATGGTGGGTAGAGGTGATGAGGGTCTGTCTTGAAGTTAAGAGGAAAGCAAGAGAAACTATGGAGAGCAATGGAGGAAGGGTGTCAGGAAGAAGAGAAAGAATGGATGTACCAAGAGAGGCAGAGAGGTGACAAGACAGCCAAAAGGAAGGATTGGCCAGGACCTGGAGTTCCCTTATTTTCTGCCCTTCCTGAACTGGTTCTTGAAGTTTCTCTGGATTCCTAAGCAAATGTATCCTTTCTACTAACAAGAGGCAATAAACTGCTTTTTTTTTCCCCTGAAAGGAACTTAAGTGAAAGCCCATGCAATTACTTAAAAATCCTTTTCCTCCAATCCATTCCTGCAGAGTCTGGTTTTGGTGTTAATGGAGGTGGTCACCGGTTTTAATCCATTTGTGAGAGCAGTTCTTGAACTTCAGTGCCCATTTTGTCACTGGAATACATTTTTTAAATGCAGCTTCCTGGGCTCTAACCCCAGATATTCTAATTTGGTGTGTATGGATCAGAGCTGCTTGTTCAGGTAATTCTCACACAAAGGCTCTAGGACCAAACTTTAACAAACCCTGCACCTAATTATTTTTTGTCAATTTTATTATTGTATTTTATCCATTGAGGTAATTACTAACCATCACACATGACCACACACTTTGCCCAGGAAAGGTCTATGTGATTCCAGGGTGTGTCAGTCAGCTTTTGCTGCATAACAAACAACAACAACAACAAAATCTCCGTGGTGTACAGAAGTAAGTATTGATTTCTCCCTCACAGGTCTGCATGTTTTTTATGGCAGCTCTGCCTCGGGTCTGTTCATGTGCTTCTGAGGCCCAAGATGGAATGGCAGCAGCTGAAGAACAGTTCCTGTTCTTCTCACAGGAACGTCAGAAACTCCCAGAAGGGCCAATGGAAACAAGTTATGTCTCTCAAGGCCTACGCTTGAAGCTGGAACACTGAATGTCCATCCACACTCCACTAGTCAAGCAGGTCACTGGCCACGTCCAACATCGGTGGGGCAAGAAAGCACCCTCTTCTCATAAGGAGGGAAATGACTATTTGTAGAATAATCATCCAATCCACAATAAGGGGCATGCAGTCCAATGGTGGCAACTTTGATCAGTGAGGTCACTGGGTCACACGAGGATCAAACCACCCCAGCTGCATTCAAGGACAAACCTTAGCCAGCGTCTCTTGCACAAAGCTGTTCCTCTTGAATATCATCCCATTGCTCTACAAGAATCACCTGAAAGAATAACACCATAAACCTACCAGTTCACACCATTTCTTGTGGGAAAAAGGGGGGGGGGGGGCTTAGGTAGGCCCAGGTATTTCTAGTCAATGACTCGATCATCAGTCTCCATTTTAGAAAATCCCACGGGTTTCAACGGGATATGTCTCCCTCCTGAACTCCCCATTACTCCTTCTCCTAATTTGTCCCATTGTGCTGCAATATGTAAGGACATATTTTGCACTGATGTATTCAGTACATCCCTATCTGGGTGCACATGAACCACTGTCCTTGCCTCTAATCTCACCCCTAAGTGAGCATTTCAGGCAGACATCAGTGAAGTGACCTTCCAGGTCACCCGTCACCATAGACCCCATGGAAACTCAAAGGAAAAAGGCACATCTCTGTTGGGGGGTAGTGGAGGTGGATAATAGTTCACAATAATAAAACTGGGTCCTCACAGTTTAAAAACCCCATACACATTTAAAGATGCACAAATGTGGGAGATTTGCATCGAAGCAGTCCTTCCAGATGCTCTTGCTCCCATCACAAAACCAAAGACAACGAAAGCCTTCTCCTTTCTAACACGCTGTGCTCTTTGTCACGGAGTCCAACAGAGAGTCAAAAGGACAGCCCCCCCTTTCCCTTTATACCTGCCCCCTCGATGCATTCAGGATGTTGATTCCCCCTCATTTATTCATTCATTCCACAAATATTTACTGATCAACTACCATGTGCCAAACAATGTAGTAGGTGGTAAGAATCTAGAAATAAACATGAAACTGAGTGGTTAGGGAAGAAGAAAGACTTCATGCAATTGATTCAATGCAGGATTACACAAGTGAGATGCAGAAGATTTATAAGATTAATAAGAACTACAATTCTTCGTTATACTTTTTAGCTTCCATTAAGATTCTTCCATGTCAGTAAGGATTTTTGCTTATTGCATTTTAATTATATCGGTGAAAAAGAGAGAAATAGTTTAACTTTAACTTAGAATCACTTACTCCAAGGGAGTTTCTCATCTGCAATCTACCCTTTGGTGGGCATGGGGGCTGCTAGAGGAGCCCCACTCCTAGCAAAAACCTGGATGCTGAACACAAAGGTACTTTGTCCCCAGATGGCCAGAGTGGTCCTTCTGTGAGAACTTCTCAAGAGATAAAAGACATAAGACCCTGCCAGTTGTAATTGAGATGTTGATTACTGCCCCTCAAGTCCCACTGTGATCCCAGAGGCTCAAGGGAGTGTGGGTGTAGGCAATGGATAAGGCTTTGAGTAACTGTCTATAGTTACTCAGCCTAGCCTAGGGAGAAATAGCCACATACACCCAAATGTACTTCTTGAACTCCCTTTCTAATATATACGGTTACACCGCTCTGCTCATTCCCCAAGTGACCCCATGTCAGGAACAGCCCTGCTCTGGCCTCATCAGCCTCCTGCCCCCATCCTGATCCTTGCCTCTGCTCCCTGCCCCCCCCCCCATCAAGCAAACTGGGAATGCACACACAAAGCTTCAGTTGCTCCTTCCCCTACTTGGAAGAGGCTACATTATACATACATCCACTCCTTCTTTGCCATCGCCATTGCGTCCCCTTTCTCTTCCCAACCCCCACAGCCCTCTAATTATCCCAAAGAGAAGGAAGATTAAAAATTAATGCCCTGAGGATGGGAGTCAGAGATGTCATTATTGTGATTCCAACTGCAGGAATGGAAGGATCTGATCTACACTTCAGGAGCAAAGCAAACTAGGACAGGATTTGCAAAACCTTGATTAATTGGAACTCACCTCTACGTAACCAGATCTTTTTTCCCTGGGGCTGAGGTTTTAGAGGATGCCACAAAGTGTAATAAATGAAATTCACAAAATATATTCAAGTAAAAATGCAATTTGCAGGAGGTTTTGCATTCACACAAAGGTTTTACCCAATTCCCATATGCCAGATTCCTATAAACTGTCATTTAATGTGTGGAATGATGAGGTCAAGGTAGCTCCTCAGACTGCTACAAAGGGAAGATTTCAATGTCTTCACTGTACTCTAAAGCAGAAAAGCAGACTTTCTTTTACAAAGATGTGCAGTAATAGAAGTTTAAACCAGAAGGAATGTTATGTGATCCTCAGTTAACCAAAAAAGTAAACTCAAATGAACTAGCAGCAGTCACCCATCCTCCCTCATCCTTCATTTTATTCCCCAAATAGGCCACTTAAAGGGTTTTGCTAAATGAGCAAAGAGAAACATATGAGAAGAATGAGAATAGCTATCATTTAATACTTAAATGTGTGCTAAGCACTGCGTTAAATACTTCAAGTGTATTATATCTCATAATCCTCACCAAAGGTTTTATTATTATCACCTTAATTTTCAAGATGAAGCAGCACAGGCTAAAAGGATAAGTCCATTATCCAAAGTAATCAGGTCTCAAGGTTGTGTGTTATTAACAAATACCAAACAACCTAGGTAACGTTGTCACTCTCCCCCCCCGACCCCGTTTAAAACCAGACTTTAGAAAGTTTAAGAAAGGAATGAATGGGAAACAGTAGAGATCAACAGGAAAAAGTGAAGTTTAAAGAGATCAGGTAAGTAAAAGGGCTTTCACAAATGTGCAAACCCCAGAGACCCACAGAGGGTACCAGCTAGAAAGCTGGCTATGTGAATCTTTCCAATAAAAGACAATAGCCACCTAGAAGGTGCCTGAATTACCGTTCAACTTTCAGTGCCTAAAGTTACAAATAAATAAATAAATAACCTAACATTTCCAGCATTTTAAAAATTAACTTTAAAAAATACCAAGTCTTTTTTCTGATTGAAAATTAAGCAAAAATAAGAGAACATCAGCATTCGTTTCTGCTGATTGAAGAAGGTGAGTTTTTTCCACTTGGAAAGTGATCCTAAGTTGGGAGAAGAGGACCCTCAATTGGAGCGGGGGAGGGCACAGGAGATCTTCGCCCTAGGCTGGTGTGTGACCTTGAGCAGGTGGCTTTGCCTGTTCATGTCTCGTTTCCCTCAGCCATCAGTAGGGATGGCATCCTCTGCTGTGTTATGATGGTGGCAGGAGATTACAGCGTGTCCAGGGTGCATTAGAGAGTCACAATCCAAAGCGCCCCTGGGCTACCGGACACCACTCTACCAGACACAGAGCAGAGGCTCTACACCTGGAATTCATGTCACCTATAGTTAAACAGCTTAGCCACATCCAAATGGTGTATGGACAGGACAGGAGTCAACCAGAACCAGTTGCTGGCCAAATTCAATTCTTGCAATTCTATCCCCTTGTATCTGTGTTCATTTTTCCCTTCCCTTTGTCTCAGCCCCGGAGTAGAAGTTTATCACCAGGTGCCTGCCTACATCACTACTGTGGCTTCCTAACGGCACTCTTTGATCCTGGGCTCTCTCACCTACACGGCCACCCTCACTCCTTCAGATCTCCCCCAGTTTATTCCAGAATCTTCCCAAGCACCGCCTGGGCTCCGTCCCTAATTCTGAAGCCTGCAGTGATTTCTCAATGCCTCCAGGACAAAATTCCAACTGTTCGCATGGGCTGTCCCATCTCTCCATTCTGCTTCCTCATCCTTTTCCCTCAAGCACTTGTTCACTAAACAAATATTTACAAAATCGGCACCAGCATGGGGCAGAGCGTTAGATACTAGGGGACAGATCTAATACCTGTCCTCAGAGAGCCTACGGTCAGGGCTGTTGCAGACAATAGACCTTTGGCCCAAACTCTCTCTCTCACTATGCACTGGGGTATTTCTTTGCTAGGGCAACCATAACAAAATACCACTAACTGGGTAGCTTAAACAGAAATTTATTTTCTCAGAGATCTGGAGGCTTTAAGTCCAAGATCAAGGTATTAGCAGGTGTAGCTCCTCCTGGAGCCTCTGCTTGGCTTGCAGACAGCTGCCTCTTTGCTATGGTCTCACATGGACTTTCCCTTGTGCACGTACATCATTGGTGTCTCTTCCTCTTCTTACGAGGACACCGGTCATAGCCCTGTCTCCAAACACAGTCACATCAGGAGGGTAGGGCTTCACATGCGAATTTGGGGTTGGGAGGGCACAATTCAGTCCATCCTGGGAGTTCCTTACGGAGTCTTCCCTCCAGTCTGTCTCTTGCGAGGTCCTAGAGAGACAGAGCTTGATTCCCCCCCACCTGGACGGAAGCCTCCCCTGACCTTGCCAAACCAGACACTTCCCTAATGTTACAGCACTGCTGGCTGAACTGACTCCTCCAAGACATGAAAGTGCCAAGAGATTAGGAACAGTATCTAAGCTCCTCATTAGGACCCCAGGGCTCCACACTATGGCAGACGAGCATATAGTAAGTACTCAATAATAATAAATAATACATATAGGGTCAATGAAGGAATGAATGATCAGGACTGGTCTTGTATTGTCTCACCTTCTTTCCATTGAAATGAAAGCGGGGCATTGGCCTGACCCCTTTCCTAACCCCTCTTCTCCTGTACCTGAATAGGGCCTCAGAACTTTCTGAATTGAATTACATCTGGCTATAGTCTCTCCATCCTTCAGTGACACGTGAAATGTGCTGTGGTCAGTCTGTAGTGTCCATCCTCCAAGCACTCTGTTACCACCTCCTCCATTCAAGCCAGGAGGATGGCCAGGACCACCAGGAGGGCGCTGTCAGAAGGTAGATCAACTTGTAATTGCTGCGACCTCGGGCTCCGTAGGGGCAGCAGCAGCACCGTGGCCCAGGCCGAGGAAGAAGCATTTCAGCTCAGTGAGGAAAGCACTCACCACCTCCCCCCAAACCATCAGCATCTCAGAGCTCACTGGGGTCACTGGGGCAGAGGAGAACTCTCCTGCGGCTGCTCAGCCCCACAACTGCCTATGACACATCTCGGGGAGGGCGTGGCCTGTAGCACTGATCTGATGAAGAATCGGGACATAATTCCCAAATGAGCAAACACCTGTAAGATGTCACAAAGGCCAGTCCGGCTGTGGGGTGTGTGTGTGTGTGTGTGTGTCCATGTCTACACATGTATATGACTACAAGGAAGTTGGAAGAAACTAGTTTTCAAGTACAATCTGGTTTAAAAAGTTTAGAGATGCAATCCCAATGACTAGGTGAAATGGCAATGAGATGCAGGTGTCTAGCAGACAAAATAAGCTGCGGATCCTTGAAGAAGCCCTTAGTGCCAGCTTTTGTATCTGTAAAATGGGTTGATAATATCTCTATAAATATCTAAATGAGATAAAAGTACACTCTTGGGCACAAAGCAGTTGTTCAATATGTTACTTTCTCTTTCCTTAGCCTTTTAATCTAATTTCTTAACCCTTTCTGAAAAACTCACTACAGCTAGTCACATCTAGTGCCTGGGAAAATGGGCTTCAAATGTGTCTTGATTTCCTTCTTTGTTTGAAAATAAACAACTGCTTACTCCCACTGGCACAAATCAAGTCGAGGTGTCAAGACTTCTAACCCCTGCAAGACCTATCCAGCCATCGAGGTGCAAAAGCTTAACAACATCTTAGACTCATCCCTCTCCGTTTATCTGGCGACTGGTCTAGCCACGAACCCAAACTCTCCTGCCTCTTCCTTTACAACATTGCTTCAGCAGACCCCCCCCTTCCGCTATTCCACTCACCAGGCCCCATCTAGCCTCCCTAAATCAATCACCGCACAGAACTCCCAACGATCCCCTTGAATCTTATTTCTTCTTCCTCTTTCTAGAAGAGTGGACACATCAAGCCAGCCACCTGGGAAGAGTAAGAGGAATCTCAAAGCGACAATATTCAACCAATCTCTATTGGGGCCTACTGCATGCCAGGGGATGGAGAGAGGGATAAGGCTGTCTCTCCTTTATCAGTGAGACAACAATCTGGGGCACGGATGTGACATATAAAGAAACACCTGGGCCCGTGAAGAAAACTCAGTGTCCTATTACCCTGGCAGCACTTGGGCAAGGCATGGAAACAGGAAGAGGATCCATTCTTCACAGAGGACAGGTGAGGGATCTCGAGGGAGCGCCCTCCAGGTGGACACAATGCATAGGCAAAGACTCAGGGGTGGGGGAAAATGTACCAGTTGCTCATGGAACAGCAACCAGTGTTTGGCAAGAAGACCGGCTCAGAGACAGTGGGCGACTACGGCAGTCCCCAGTCACGGATCACTTCCCACATGCCAGGCACAGTGCTAAGCACCTTACAACCTAGGAATAAATACCGCGGGGGGACACAGCCCAGGGAGGTCACAGAAGTTGTGCAGGTTTGAAGCGGAGCTCAACGAGACTCCGGTGAGTTTCAAGCTTTCACCTGTTACACCCCAGAAGCTGCGTGCAGCCTTAAGGACCAGGAGCTAGGGACCGTGTCTTGTAACAACACCGTGGGAAAACTTCAACTAGGTGATAATAACTGGATTCTGGGAAGAGTAATCCGGCCAGGAGGAGAGGATGGACCAAAGGGAGCTGGAAAGAAGAGAGCCAGCCAGGAGGCTGTGCCACCAACCAGGCAAGAATTCCCGGATCTGAAACTCAGCAGTAAGAGCAGAGAAAAGAGACAGCTGCCTCATACACGGCTACACAGAAGCAAGGGCAGCTGATGCCGGCATGGCAAAGTAGTGGACCCGGGGCGGGGGTGGGGGGATCGGAAGATCAAATGACTCTGAGGTGCCACCACAGGTGACAGCAAAGCTGGGGGTCCCATGAATAAAAACAAAGAGGAAAAACGGATAGGGCAGTGGGATAACAAATTCCCCTTTGCAGAGCTGGATTCGGCAATCCAGAGCAGTTCCGCCAACCTCAGAGATTTTAATTACGCTAAGCCTGAGTTCACCCTCTCCAAAGTCAATTTTTTTTAAAACTGTCTCCAGGAGGCTTTCATGCCGAGAAGCTGACAGTCAGGAGGATTCACGCTAAACCATCTTTGTCACCGCTCAGTCATCAAGTATCTTAAAACCCCCCTGAACAATTCTTACTTCACCATGTTCAGCCTCTGTGGGAAAGCTCCGTCTGTGAAGGACAAATTTCTAAGGAGGAGTAGAAAAAAATCAATCAAAGAGTCATTCCCTGGACTGATCAATAGGTATCTGTCAGGGAAATTTTACTTCTCCCATCTATGCTGGCTAAGTGGGTTCTTACAGCACCGAACAATACTCACCTCACCGACTTCCTCTCCGCAGCAATTTGCAGCCCTGCGCCTCTCTAGGATTTTCCTGACTTCAGCACAGAATTTAAATTTGACAAGTGCTGGGGACGCATGAGACCTACTGTCTGTAAGTGGTGCCAGGAGAAGTCACCCGGCGGGGGAGCTCCGAAGGGCAGCCATCTCAGTGACGGGGTGAGCATGGGTGCCCGCACACCTCCGATCTGCCATCTGACCTCCCCATGACCAGCTGCTTCTTCTCACTGAGGTCTCCACTCAAAGACCCTCTCTCAGGGAGGCATCCCCTACATCAGCCAAATCGAGCCTCGCGGGAGCAAGGAATTATCTCCATCTCAATCTGTACAGTAGCTACGCAGGTGTGTAAGACGTATAAAAACTTCACCAACCTGTGACCTTAAGAAGCATGCAATTCACTGGATGCAAGTACTACCTCTACTAAAAAGGAAATTAAAAACACGATTATAAGTATGAAATGTGCCCCTCCCTCCACCCCTTATGCCACCACGCCCTATTTATTTTCTTTAGAGCATAAGCCATTGTCCACAAATAAATGACGTTCACTAATGCCTGTGGCTTAGTGTTTAGAGAGGCACTCACCCCCCAACACGGTAGCTGCTAGTCACAAGTGTTTATTTCAGTTTAAATAAACTAAACGAGATTTAAAATTAAGGTCCTCAGTCACACTAGCCACATCTCAATTGATCTGTGGCCAGCGATGACTAGAGGCTACTACTTTGTATGGTGCCGGAATAGAACATTTCCATCATTGCAGGAAGTTATATGGGAACATGCTGGTCTAAAACATAAGGTTCAGGTCAGAGGTCTTGTCTGTCTAGTTTATGCCTAGTGCCTAGGATGGTGCTTGACACATGGAAGGCACTTATTATACCTGTTGAAAGGATGAATAAAAGAATTTTTTAATACCAAAAAAAAAATGCAGAACAAAAGCAAAAACCTGGAAACATCTTAAATGTACATCTCTAAGGGATTAATTAAATAATTTTTGGCACATTCTATAACTCATTAAAAGGCATGGGGAAGGTGTGTATATAATGACTCAGGCAGATATCTACAGAATATTAAATGAAAAAAGCAAGTCTCTTGAAAATATGTACAGTGCAATTCCATTTTTACTAAGAAACAAATGAAAACTAGTCAGGAGTGATATATACAAAACTGTTAATAGCAGTGCTGGGTAGAATGAGAGAGAAGAGAAATTTGCATTCTGTATTCTTCTGTAATGTTTGAGTGTGTAATGAGTATGAATTACTTGAGGGTTTTTTTTTTTAAGATTTAAAACAAAATTACATGCAGCGCTCTAAGAACAAAAGGAGAAGGAAAAAATCCCACTTTGCAAACTGTCCCAAGAATATACAGAATATTTCTTAAATAATTACCAAGTGCCAAATTCCTCACCCACTTTATTTCATTTAATCTTAAGAACCCTGTAATTAAATACTAGCATCCTCTGTTAAAAATGTAGAATCTGAAGATCAGAGAGGTTAAGCAGCTTTCCCGGAGGTGCACAGTTAGGACGCAACACAACTGACATCTGAACCCAACTTTCTGGGTTCAACCACTCATGGCAATCTTTACCACAGAAAGCACAGGCAGATACCACCCCGAGGAGCCCAGAACTAGCCACTCCGACTCTATGAAACCCCAAATAAGGGCCAAGCTATGGTGAGATGCACGAAACCAACCAAACCCTGGAGAAGTGGATTTTGCTGCTCAGGACAGTAGGAAATACACCAAAACTGAAGCCAGCCACTCTCCCTCTGCCTTGTTTCCGTAGCTATGCACAATTGTCCTCCATCCAGGAGCACGTACACACACACACACACACACACAGACTGACAGCACTGCCACAAGGGTCTGGTGCCAATGAACGCTTGGTAACTTAAGCATGCTGGTGGAGGCTTCCCAGCTCCCCAGCAGATGCCGTGATTGTGCCTTTGTTGGATTTTGCAGCCAATCCCCCCTGAAGAGGAGCGCTCAGCTCACCCAAGATACGTGAGCCAAAACCCCGCCAAGTCGCGGTTTCAGCGGCTTGTTTAGCTTCACACTTGACGCAAATGGGGTGTGTGTTTACCCACAAACACACACATGCAAACACCAACAGAAGCTGCTGTGCCGACAGTATTTCTAGAAGCCCAGAAACCATACTCAAGTAAAACTGTACTTGAGCAACACAGAACAGGATCACGATGCCTACCAGGAAAAACAATCTCAGTCCTCCTAAGCGAAGTTTCGACCACAGCCTGGAAAATGCAGTAGGAGATGAAATGTAATACTCTATTAAGCCTTATTTTGCCAGCACAAGTGAGAGTTCACTCAAGCATGGAGAGTCATTAAAATGGATCGTACATATATCATTATAAATTTAATAATCGCCATGACGGCTAGAGTTCAAGTTAAAATGAATGTCAGCTGAGCATGACCAATTGATGTTACCCCAGCTGCCGCAGAGCCTCGCTTGGGGTTATATTCTACTTCCAGAGGCTCCATAGTACATGTGGACCCAACACAGCCAGAGCCAAGAACAGATGGGAAATGCAGACATCTACACCTAGCCAAGGAGAGGCCGTCATAATTGCATATTATCTTGGTGTACCAGCCCAATTAAAATTTTCTACAGTGTCAGAGGTCCCAAATGTTCCTCTACCAAGTGTCTGAATACCAAACTTGACTAACCCTTAGTAAAATGCACTCAATCCCTGGTCCCAATCACAATGATCAGTTTCCCTCCTCTCAGAAATCTCCTGCAGAAATAGGAGCAGACAGACCTAGTAGGTTATACATTGAGTAAGTCAAACACCACAAAACAAATTGACTTATCTAGGTGCCCAAGATAGTGAGTATTCTTCCTGCATTATGGCAAGTGTAGTTTCGGGAGTGGAATATTTTTTCTTCAGGAATGGAGTCAGTCTCTATGTTTAGAGAATGTAATTTGTTTCCATTTCTTTTTATCCTTCGAAAGTCAGATCCAAACCCCATACAAAGCCTTTTCACTCACTCACATGCACATGTGTGCACACAGAGCCATCTAAAATACAGGGAAAAGCTGTAAGGCTAGTTTTCACCTCCTTGTGGGTTTCACACCGGGAAGAAATGATCTTTGGAACACAGAAGGAGAAGAAATACCCCACTCCACATTGAGAGGACACCAGAAGTTTTTCTACCATCCGCAACATGAAATATCAGAAATATTTTCAGATTAACACAGATCCTGGCTCCGCTTGAGCTGGGTTTAACCCCTGCCATGTCCTGGTCCTAGCAATTCCCCTCGGGAGCGGGGAGACACAGCTCCCGCTTCCTTTCTAGATAGCCAGCCACTCAGTGCTACTCCTGAATGTGCCCAGCTTCTAAAAGACAAGTTGAACTTTAACTGGTAGACACAGGTCCTGGGTGACGGCGGCTTTCAGACCAATGACAGCAAATGACCTACACTCAACAGGCCTTTTAAATGGCTGTGACATTCTCACAGATGGGGCCAAAGACTGGAGTAGGATATGTTTTTGATCCGTAAACACAAGAGCCAGCAGACCACACAGAGGATAACTCAAACAAAACCACTGCTGTCGTGAGCACCATTTCCAAAAGGTGCTAAGAGTGTGTGAATCCCAAAGGGGACTTCAGGGCAAAGAAGCTCAGATTTGACTCCGGAAACACAACACCCTTTGTTAACTCCGGAGCTAAAGCTTAAAAATCTTTGACTTTCTGGCTCCCGGGATTAAAGGTCTCCTTCCTCTGTCCCCCTGCCCACTCCAAGCCCAGGACTAGGACCTGGCAAAGCAGAAGCCACCACACCAACCTGCTTCACCAGAGGAAGACGGAGCACATGTAATGAGGACAACAGTGTCCTGTCCTGACCACCACCTGGGTTCTCTGAATCCTGCTTAGCAATTCCAGCACCCTAAGCCAGGCGACCAAGTTCTGCCACTTACCCTCTTCTGATCTTCCAGTCCATGGGTCACCAGCTTTCTCTTTTGCTGTTGGCTGGACTCGGAGACCGGTTCCATCTCCCAGGAATAAAATCCCTCTCTCCTTCAGCGAGGCTTCCAAATCCACGGAGCAAGAGAACAAGCCAGGCAAAGGGGATGCATGTACGCCGCCAGACACGGCCCTCTCCAGCCAAGGAACTCCACGCTCCCCCTTCAAAGGTCTTCCTGACTTCTTAAAATCCACTCGGGGACCTCACTCGCCATCACTGCCCTAGTGATGAGGGCGGCTGCTGCCGGCATGGCGAGAGCGGGGAATTGGGGCTTTACTTCAGTTCCAAGACTGGCTTCTTGAGAGCCCGGAGGACAAATTTGGGCAAAGACAAGTCCATATCCTGGGGCACGTGCCCCATTACTGCCCCTGAAATCCTTCCCCTCGCTGTCTCCTTGGCACTGATAATTTATATGTCAATAACAATGTAAATGGGCATTTAATCCACCGCGCTGATGGCATCCACATCCCTCTCCGGCAGCCCCGGACTCCCATAAATCACCACAAGCTCTGCGCCAGAAGCCGTTCATCCCAGAGGTGGCTCCCCTCCCAGGCTGTCGTCTTCCTTCACCGAGCGAGACCCATACCTAGGAGACAACGTTCAACAGTCAGCTGTGGCTCTGGGGGACAACTCAGGGATGAGCTGTCTCACCCACCAGCCGGAGCCCCAACCAAGCAGCAGCCAGCGATCTTCCTCCAAGCCCCTCAGTCCTCCCAGCACCTCCATGGGCAAGCAACCGGGGGGCCTCATGGGTTCCCCGCTCCTCCTGGTGAGGGGCATGGGGAGGTCCCTGTTCTTGAAATAAGCACCCCAGAGCCAGAAAGGGGGGATCTTTCAAACCCATGTGGGGTCCACCATCATCCCAGGAAGAAGGCGCCCAGGTATGATGAGACAGGGAAGCAATGGTCTGGGAAGCAAACAGGCACCAACGTTTCCGTGACCCTCCCCCCCCCCCGCCCCCCAGTTACAGCTGCGGAGGCAGCGTGTGGCAGGCGAGACACCGGGGGCCGCGGGGGAGATGCAAAAGAGCAGCCTGGACCAGCTGTGGGCTGAAAGGCAGGGTGTACTACGAGCTGCCTTCCCTGACTGGGAACCCGCAGGCAGAGCAAGCACCCAGTCACCTCCCTGCTGACGTCACAGCAGCTCGAAGGGACAGGGAGGGAGGAGAGAGGAGGGACCTCCCCACCCAGAAAAACATTTCACACGGCGTGTGCCCTTCCGTGGACGCAGCCGAGAGGTGGGGAACGTATCTGAGAATTCCCACGAAGAGGTACCGATACATAAATTATGAATGCCTCTTCCCATACATAGAACCAGCAGCACCAGGAAAGAAAAGAAAAAAAGGTGGGGGGGCAGCCCATCGAGAAAAGGCACTAGCTCTTGCCAGCGTTTCTAATCAACTCCCTGGCCATTCTACAATTCAGGCCGCGCCAGCCTCCGGGAGAGCTGTGGGCAGATCCGGCCGCAGCGGGCACGAGACAGAAGCCCTCAGACCATCCCTTGCAGCTGTCCTGACCGGTGGCCACTTTGGAAGGAGGCCGAAGCCACCCCACCCCCGTCACAAAGGGGCTTCCGCACCACGGCTCAGTGCCAAAGCAGGTTAAAACGGGGACAAGAGACTCGGCCACAAAGGGCTTGTGAGGAGGAAGACGGGAAATGCTTCTCTCGGGGAGAGAAGTGGCGGAGAGGTTGAAGGCTTGTCCCAAACCGCAGAAAACACTCAGCCAGAGCAGATTCTGGCACACGAATTCCCAAGTCACAAATGTTCTGAATTTGGCAAGAATCAATGAGAGCAGAATGTCCAGAAGAGGGGCACCTCCTCTAGCCAACGGCACTGACATGCCAGGCAGCATGAAGGGTGCCTCGGTGGCTCAGTCAGTTAAGCATACGATGAGCACTTTTCCTCACATACATGCGATGTGTGCTTTTCCCTCTCCCTCTGCTCCTCCCCCACTTGTACGCTCCTCTCCCCCCACCCAAATAAATAAACAAAAGTTTAAAACAAAAACAAAAAGACAGCATGGGTGAAGACCACTGCTAGCCCAGGTGATAGCAGAGCTTCCAGAGAAACAGGCGCCCTTTGGTTGCCCACCACCACCACTTCACTTCCAAAGTCCCCTCATGGGATCCCTGACAAAGGTGAAAACTCAGATCCATTCTTCATCATTCCAGATCCCAATGCAAATAAACTCAGGCAAACTGACTTCAAATTATACCGTTTTCTGAATCTAGACTGAGACCTCACACTAGGAGGCTCAGAT
Source organism: Mustela nigripes (assembly GCF_022355385.1). NCBI lineage: Eukaryota > Metazoa > Chordata > Mammalia > Carnivora > Mustelidae > Mustela > Mustela nigripes. The sequence goes on from NC_081557.1 coordinate 32,863,269, forward strand.
CTAGGTCTGAACCCCTGCAGCTTAACTGATGGTATGACCTTGAGCAAGTCACTTAACTTCTCTGAGCCTCAGTGTTCTCATCTGTAAAGTGGGGATAACAGTGACACACACAGAGTGGGAAGAGGGATCACCTACTGACACGGAGGGGGTGATGGAGCGTGAACACCTGTTGGCCACACCCTGTCGGCTGTTTTACACACTCATTCATTCAACAAATCTCTACCCAGAACTGGTTGCCAGCGATCTTGCTTCAGTTAGGGATTCATAGCCTGTGTTAGAGGTGGGACAAGCGACGATAAGGAAGGTCAAGTAAGTTGCCTCAGGTCACACTGTCAGTAAACTCTAAGGCTGAAATTTGAACCCAGGTCTGACTTTCAGAGTCCTTGCTCATATCCATGCCGCTGTGGCCGGATCACTGCTATGTGGCTTTTCACAAGCAGCCTGAATCCAGAGTCCACAGTTTTTATAGCTCCTAGCTCTCCTCATGAATAATAATAAAAGAAAAAGAACAGGTGCCAAAGGGTCTCCTACTTGGAAGGGCCTTCTCTAGAGGGACTGCTTCATTCGCAGCTCTGGGCTCCTTCCACATAGGAGAACAGCTCTGCACTCTGCACCAGGCCCTAGCTCTCTCCCGGGTGAGACCCTGTCATATCCCATCATGCCAGCCGGTAAACACATCCCAAGTGCACATGGGGACAGACGTCCTCGCCACAGAAGTCCCTCCCCATCAGCAGGGAGTGAGAGGATGCTCAACACCTCTTGGGAGCCTTTTGGTTTTTGTCTTCTTGGTTTTTTTTCTGGGAGCAAGTCTCTTCCCGTTCTGGGGCCATTACTGTTCTGGTGCTGGGGATGATAGGGGTGAAGGGAGGAGTATACAGAGGAAGCAAAAAAGGGGAGAAGAAAGGATGCTCCTCTTAGCTAGTATCCAATCTGTTTCTTGAGTGGGGAGGGCAGGCTTCACTGAAGCAAGTCCTGATGCAGAAGCTGTTTTCTCACTGCCCATAGAAATCTCAGGAAGTTTAAACACACTTGAGTTAAAAAACAAACAAAACCTGAAAGGTGGGACGAAGAGACCATTTAACCAGATTGTTGGAAAGTCAACACGTTTGCTGGAATGATCCCTAAATGCAGCAACAGGCCACTAGCTTCCCTCTGTGCCCGAAGTCGGCCAGGAGCAGCTCTAAGAGAAGGGGGAACGAGAGAAGGCTGGACCCAATTGCACTGTAAGACGGGGAATGGGGCATGGAGGGCAATGCCCCTTGAAGTCCAGAAGACAAATCTAGTCATACTGAAGACATTCTGAACACACTGCCGGGGCTTCCTCCTGCCTGGACTGAATACCATCTCCAAAAACTCTCCAACTTCCCATTCCACATCTGCTCAAATCTCTTCCTGCTTTCTGGGTAATCCCCAAGTGAAAAAAAAAAAAAAAAAAAAAAATTAAAGACTGGTTTGAAGGTAGAGTCCAGAATATGGGGATCCAGAAAAGGATCTAGTCTCAGATGTAGAGGCGTCCTTCCAAGAGGCCCACTGAGGTTCCTTCTTGCAATAAAACTCTGTTCCTTGATAAATGCCAGTCAGGGATTCCAGGTGCTAGACAAGTCACAGGCCAGGCCAGCACAGGTAGAATGTATTTCTTCCTCCTCTCTAGGTGTTAGAATCGACAGCCCATTTTATATGTTTTTGTGAAACATCCTTCTTAAATTCTCCGAAGTTTTTAAAATTTGGCAAAGCCCCTTTGGCCTTCTCCTCACCTCTCTCTCCTTCTCTAGCTACCCCTGTCCTACCAAACCTCCCTCCTCCAGGTGGTTCCAAGTCTGGGGAAACTGGTTTTAAACCTGGATTAAAGGCTGGGGGCGGGGGGAGTTGGGGTGCTGATGAGAATGGGAAGCCTGACCTGTTTCCTATCATAACTGGAGTTAAGCTTCTGAAACAAGGGCGCTTCCGTCTTTCCAATGGTCTAATTAACACTCATCACTAACACAGCATTTTTAATTAGTCTTCGGTGCCAATAGGGGAAATGAGGAGCTTCTTGGAAACATAGCCTTTCATTAATCAATCAATAAATAAGTTACATAAAATGTAAGAAAGACAGCCAAGGAGGCATGGTGGTTTCCAGGCTGGGTTTTTGATCTGGGGGCTTTTTTGCTCCCAAAGGGCATCCACCCGAGCCGGCCGCTTCTGCTAAGCCGGCGACGAGAGCTGACCCAGCCACCAACCCCCGCCTTTATTTGCGCACGGCAAGCGAGCGGAGCGTGCTCCCGCCTCTTCCCTGAAGAAAAGAAAGGATCACACACAAAAATAAGTCACTAGGGCCCCAGCTGGGCGGCGCGGGCTGCTGCCGCCGCCGCCAGGGTCCCTTAGCCCGCAAGAAAGGAGCCGGCTCAGCGGAGCGCACACCCGGGAGGCGCCACGGCTCCCGGCACTCGGGCGCCCCCTCCCCGCCCGCGCCCTTGCCCTCGCCCCTCCGCCTGCTGCTACCCCGAGCGAGCGTGGGAGAGAGAATGCCAGGGAGACGCGAGGCCCGGCCTCGTTGCCCCTGGCTCGGATCCACCTACACACACACACACACACACACACACGCATATAGACACAGCAAAGAGACTCAGACACAGACTGAGAGAAGCGTAGTAGACACTCGCAGAGATTCAGACATGCACACACGCAGACTTAGAGGCACACACATCCACCCGCACGCCCAGATACCTACCTAAGCTGAGATCAAACACCGGGGTGCACATCCCCCCCAGAGAGGGTCACACGCAAACAGGTACCAGACCTACATTCAGAGACAGAGGTGGCTGGAAAAGAGAGGCACAGACAGAAAACACGCGCGCATACCCACATACTGATAGACACACAGACGAGCATACAGAGAAGAAATACACACACAAACCGAAAATACATGGGAATGCTGGCAGAAGAATCGACAGAGATAATCAAACACAAGCACCCGGAGAGGGCGTGCACAGACACCCACGCCAACAGCAAACACACGAGGACCCAGACGTGAGGATAACCCAGAGATACAATCACGCACAGACACACAAACAGAAGACACCCAGAAACACAGGAACACGCACAAGGAGACCCACCCAGCCTCAGGCACGCACCCCCAGGGGGACGCACACCCACTCTGGCTGGGGACGTGTGTGGCATAGCCGAGGCGGGGAAAGTGAGCCCCGGGAGCCAGCAGCACCGCCTCGCAACCCCGCGACGCGCACCCAGCCCTCATCCGCCAGGGAAGACTTTCCCAGCTCGTCTCTGAACAAGGGCCCGCCGGCCGTCGGCGTGCGCGGGTCGCTGTGCGCCCGCCTGCAGGGTCTCTGTGCTGCGGCCACCACGGCCGGGGAGGCACCGGCCCTCGCCAGGGTCCGGGAGCGGAGGTGTGGTCCCTGCGCGGGTGGGTGCGGAGCCTACCCTCTCCCCACCGGCAGTCCCCGCCCTGGCCGGCCCCGGAGCCCAACACAGAGCATCCCCAAGTCCTCTCCTCCCCTCTCGTCCCATTGAACGGCAAACTTTCCCCCAGCCACTTCTGGAGCGGAGTAGTCTGGCCCAGCCCCGGCCTGGAAAGCGGCACTGGGGGCTCCTACCTGCGCCCACGCGGGCTTCGCGGCGCTGCCGCCTCCAGCCGGTCTCGCACCGCGCTCGGGCCAGCGCTCCTCAGCCGGGGCCGCCGCCGCTGCAGCCGCTCCTTCCCCTCCGTTACCCGGGAAACCACCTCCTCCTCCCTCCCGCCAACCAACCAACATCGTTCACATGGCGCCTCGCAGCCAATGGGCGACCTCGCCATCCCGGGTCCCGAGCCCTTTCCCAGGCTAGGGGACCGAAGAGAGAGGCAGGGGTCTCTCTGGAGCTGCTGCCACTCAAGGGTAGGCCCCCGGGGGTGGGGGGAAGTGGGTAGAGAGAGTCATCTGGTCCTGCCTTTTCGGCATCCTTCTTCTGGACCTGACACTTTAAGGAAGACCTGCCTCGCTGGAGAACCTGAGTCAAGAGACACATCAGGACACCTAGTTCAGTTTTCCACTAAATCCAGAAATCCTTTGGGGCAGGTTCCCATCAGGGAGCTGTCCAGCCTATGAACACCTTCCTGGGTGGAGCGCTCAGTCTCCCAAGGCAACGCTTAGTACCTTTCCCCTTGCAGGGCTCTGACTGGGGACAAGTTCTTTCCAACACGAAAGTGAAACCTGTCTCCATGCCAAGATCCATTTCTGTTCTCTTGGACACACAGAACAAAGTTTCATGGCCAGCTAACAGCCAGAACTTCAGAAACTAGAAGGCAGAATGCATACTGTCCCCGGGTAACCCCTCTTCAGAAAGTTCTTCATTCATCTTTTGTCTTCCCCTCAGGGCCATTTTGAAGTCAGAGAGGTCTGGGCTCAGTTGTATCCCTGAACTCCCCTTTCATGAGGTAGCCTACTGTACAAGTGTCTGGATGGGAGAATCTTAGGACTCTGGCAGTATTTGCAAATATGATTGGAACTTGGGGGGGGGGGGGAGCCGCTCATCCCCTAAAACAAGACCAGTTCCCGAAACAGAGTAAAAGGAGAGGTGCTAGGGCAAATGCCTTTGTCTCTGAAGACTTCATATTTCCCTCCTGTTTTCCCCTCCAATCAAAATTTGCTCCATCACATGGGGTATCCAAGGTGACAGGGCTAGGAGTCCTATGGGTCCTGGCAAGAGAGTGGCCTGCCCTTTCCAAAGCCTACAGATGCCACCAAGCAGCAGGGTCTGTCCACCAGCCCTCCAGAAAGAGGCTCAGGACAGAGGCCAAAACAAAAGGCCAGTTCTACTGCTGCTTGAAGTGTGGAACATGATTCAAGCTCAGAAAACAGGGATGGGCTTACCTGCCATCAGAGCAGGAGGGATTGACAAGGCCTACACAGTACTCAGCCAGACATGGGCCAGCTCCAACGACTACACCCCAGGTCTTGTGGTAGGAAAAGTGCTGGAGCCTCCTTGTATTGAGAGTAGCGGGCCTAGCTGGGCTGGGAGGCCACCTACGCTCATGCCCACTCAAACACATACACTTGTATTACACACCGGGGGCATGACCCAGAAGGGCGCATTTAGAACTGAGAAATGGTCTACAGCCATACCACTGTGAACACACCCAGTCTCACCTGATTTCAGAAGGTAAGCAGGGTCAGGCCTGGTTAGCACTTCGATGCGAGAATGGAAAAATGAAAACCATGCCACTTACTTAGCCAATTTGTGCAAGTCTGTCTGATGTCCTGTAAGAGAGAAGACCAGCAGGGACCTTGAGGGAGAGGCACCATGTGCCCAGCTGTAGGAAGTGACATAGTGAGAACACAGAATTAATCAAACAGCTTAGGCTGGAATCTTCTGTCTTGTATCAACCCAACATCCTTATCTCTGAGCCTCAAGTCCTCATCTGTAAAATAAAGAAGCTGCCACTCCTCCTGGCAAACATGTTCTGAGGATCATATGTGGCCATGAATGCTTTGTAAGCAATAATGTATTTTGCTGTGAAGGGCTTTTGCCAATAGATCCGGTTTGCTCCAGGGATGGTTAATTTTGGCTAGGCTGTGGTATCCAGTTTTTGGTCAAATACCACTCTAGATGTTGCTGCGAATGTTGGCCGTCCTCATCCAGGTAGTCAAAGACTCAAGACTATAACATCAGCTCTTCCTTGTTTTGTTGGTTTTGTTTGTTTTTTACTCAAGTTACAAAGAGCACTTCTCAATAGAAGAACCATCTCGTATTTCTCTTCCTACCCCCTGCACCTGGGAAGGAACCAAGCACAGTGGATGCTTAGTCAACTTGGGAATGGATGGATGGATAGATGGATGGATACTTTACAAACATCTTGATCAGATTATCCTGGGGGAAACAAGCCTAAGGAGCAAGCAGGGACAGGGGACTATCCACTCCTCCTCTTTTCTATACCTTTGCATGATACCAGCTTTATCATCACCCACCATCTTCCCCTTCTTAAAAGACTTAGCTCAACTTGTCTCTTCCAACATGCCTCAGTGTAACCTCAAATTCACTTTCCTCCATGCTCTCTCACCTCATCCTTTCCTTTCACACAGACTCCCTAGGTTTACAGTACATTATACCTATGGGGTTATGTTTTCTCGCTCCTTCATTTAGTTGATAGATTTTATCGAGTGCCTACATATGCCAAGAACTTCCAGGTCTGTGCAGTGCGCTCTCAATAATGAGAACAGGCGAAGAATCAGTAAATCTCTGAGAAGTCAAAAAAGGGGATACAAAGGTTTGCAATAAAAGATACAGCCTTTCAGATCCTCATTCAAAGCCTATAGGCTCTTGGTTTACTCACACTTCTAATGGGGCTGGTTATTTAGCTTCCAAGCCCACAGCAAATCAGAGGAAAGCATTTCTCCCTAGCAGTTGGCAAACTGACAAGTATAAGAAGTCAGAGAAGACAATCTGTCATCAACAGAGGAGGCCAACAAACCTATGAAAAACAAAACAAAAGGTACAGGCAATCTGGGACCATATAGTGAATGGGCAATCAATCTTACGCATCTCCTCCATTCATTAAACTGCATGAGCCCATCATAATGCTGATTCAATTCAACAAAGGTCTTATAAGACAGGGAAGATTTTAGTATCCTAGAGAGCTTTTCATACAAATTGGCTAAATGGAACTTAGTAGACCAAAGTCAGGGCTACTAGGAAAGTTCAGCTGCCAAAAATAATTCAAATTCTGGATAGCCAATATTTTACACTGATAGAATTATCAATTATAATTTATTGAGCAAGTCTATGACATGTCTATTGCTTTAAATACTTAATTTCATTCAAGACCACAATTATTCAATGAAGTGAGTACTGTTATTATCCTTGTTTTCTGAAGGAAGAAAGGGAAGGAAACAGGCTCAGAGGGGTTGAATAACTTGCCTTTGGTCACAAAGCTGGTTAGTAGCAGATTTTTTGTGACCAAATCAAAAGATGGAGAGAATAGATAGTATCTACCTCTTCTTTTTTATTCCTCTTAACCCTTAGCATAGATCTAGGCATACAGTAATTTCTCAAAGTAAGGTCTCTTCCCTCCAATAAATTTGTCCCAGGAATTGTGCTAGCATCTAGAGATATGTTGGAGGGTAAGCCAGACAAAGATCCTGTCCTATGGATAGTGCCACACAAAGAATGTATAAATCCTTTCCCCATTTGGGGGGCAAATCAATTTGCTGTGATCATATTTAATATGACTCCTATTCTGAGTCTTTAGGAAGCAGCTGAAGATTTGTTCTTGGAAAACGTAAGTTCCAGACAACTATAGAGGTTTGCATATGAAGAAAACTTCTCTCCCTCCTATACTGTCCCCATTTCTCAGGCTGTCTGTGCCCCTCAGTTGTGCCGCCTCCCTCTGCAACTTCCCTGAGGAGTGACTTAACAGAAGTCACTTCAGCACCCTCATCTGCAGAATGGTTACAAGAGGTGGATGATGGGACACTCCAGTCCTCTCTCCCCCTCTCCTCTGGCAGGTTCTTCTCAAACTTTTCTCTCATCATCCCCTATCTAGCGCCACCACAGCTGAGTAGCTGGAGGAGAGGTAAGGAGACTGTTTACCGGCACTCTCATGGCTTGAGACAATGCCACATTGTCTGAACTAGACAGTGGCTGGGAAGGAGTTTATTGTCAGCTGGTGAGGGGTGGAAGCAGGAGGTGGACTGGCTCTGGTTTCCCAGCCCCAGCGCTCTTCAAGCATGGGAGGATGCTATAAAAACAAGCCTGCTGAGAACCTCCCACGGGTGACATGAGCACATCAGTTGGGCTGTGGAGGAGTCGAATGTAGAGAAAGGGGCTTGGGGTGGAACATTCTAGCAAGGTTGAAATGGGTAAGAAGATCCAAGCTATTAGTTAATTTTAGTAGGCTCATTCGATTTTCAAGATATCTGGAAGAAAAGAAGGGACATATGTGGGCTAGAGATGGAGTGAAAACTACAATTTAAAACAAACCCAATGATTTATTGAGCGCCTACTATGTTGTGTTTTCCAGCGCTATTGTCACTGCTGGAAATACCACAGTGAATACAACCGGTAAGTTTCCTTCCTTTAAGGAATTTATATCAAAGCAGCAGAGCCAGTCATTAAACAGAGAAACAAATAAATAACATGGATAATTTTTTAAAAGGGTCAACTTTCACAAAGGAAGTAGAACATGGTGTGATTAAACAATGAGTGAGGTGGGGGGGGCAGTATTTCATAGGATGACCAGGGAGGACCCCTCTGAAAAGATAACAATGCCAATTATACCAGAAGGAAATATGCAGGCCCTGGGGAAGAACCTCACAGACAGAGCAAAAATTGCAAGTGCAAAGGCCCTGAGACCACCAAGAATTTGATGCATTCAGAAAAACCAATGTGGCTAAAGAGTGGAGAATGACAAGAAGAGTGCTATGAAATTAGGCCAGAGTTGTCTGTTCTCAGTGCAGTGGGAAGGTTTTAAGGGAGCATGTTTTCAGAAGCTCACTTTGGCTGTGCTATTGGGACAGGGATTATCAGGGATAAAAGAGGAAGAAGGAACACCAGTTAGAAGGCCACCAAAGTCACAAGATAAGATGTGGCAAGTGGCCTAGATTGGAGAGGGACATAAGAGGACAGATTTAGAACATATTTGGGAGAGAGAGGCATGGGGGGGGGCAGATATATCAGCAGGAGTTTTAGGAAAGAGCTACCCACACTATAACAGGATGTCTCGTGATTTTAGTCTCTCTTTGAACATCTGCCCAACCCTCCTTTTTGCCCAGTGGGATTCCTCCATTTACACATGGAGTTCCCAGGGACCTCAGCTTGCCCGCTGTCTCACCTAGACTCAGAGCTCTCTCCAGCCTCACTTCCCACTGACAGACGGGTCGGCCCACTTCCAGAGCCAGAAGGAAGATGTGATTGACCCAGCTTGTCTTCTCATGCCGAGCCATCCTCTGAGTTACCCTCCTCTCTCTGAGTCGGGGACTCACCGCTAGGACAGGCTGGGGAGGCAGGACCACCTGAGTGCCACAGCCAAGGTCTATGGTGGGTCAGTCTCTCTTGAAGAGTGCTGTGTACTGCAGGCCCCCACTAGTAGACCCAGCCGTAATCTTCATAACTATAGTATAAAATAAAAACGATTGTTATCCTTATTTTGCAGAAAAGGAAAAAGGCACAGAGAGGCCAAGTGACCTTTCCAAGACCACATAGCTAGTAAGGAGCAGAGTTGCAAGGAGCCTGGCTGTAGACGTCCTGATCGTAGGCCTTTGCTGACATCCTTTCTAAGCTTTAGATCAGACTGTACCGAGAAGGGTTGTTGAACATGGATGTGGAAAAATATGGGAATAGATGTTGCCCCAGCTGCTGAGGCTGCTAATGATCATGTTTTACCTGGTGAAGCCAAGAGGAGACTTACTGCACTGCCTGCTTTCAGCTCCAGATCTTCCATTTACTATTTCCACCATCTGGGTAAAGAACTCTAACTTCCTGGAGCTTCATGGTACTCATCTTAAAAACATAGTTAATAATGAAACATCTATCCTAGTGGTTTCACAGCCATTGTTTGTAAAACAACCATTATGGTCCCATGGGAAAGGCACATTTGATAAATGAAGAGACTTGGGGGAAGCAAAGAGTAAGAACAAGTTAGAGGAAGAAGGGGTCCAGGGGTTCCAGCACAGGAAACTCTGGTGTTCAAAGACCTGGGGACTGAAGATGAGAGGACATGCACGTGGTGTGGTGCGGAAGTGGACAGTCTCAAGAGCCATGCTTCCTCCTAAAGACAATAGGGAGCCATTGAAGGACTTTTAGCAAGAAAAATAGGACTTATGTGGTCAGAAGCACCGTTTAGAAAGATAGCCTGGGGCTCTTGGGTGGCTCAGTGTGCTAAGCCTCTGCCTTCGGCTCAGGTCATGTCCCAGGGTCCTGGGATCAAGCCCTACATCGGGCTCTTTGCTCAGCAGGGAGCCTGCTCCCCCCACCCACCGCTACCTGCCTCTCTGCCTACTTGTGATCTCTTTCTCTCTGTCAAATAAATAAAAATCTTTTAAAAAAAGAAAGAAAAGAGAGTTATCTCTGGTGGCCAGTGTGGAGAATGGACTAGAGCAGGGAAGATGGCAGACACAGAGACAGGAGGCAATTTTAGCAGTGCAAGCAAGGCGGGGGAGAATATGGACTCAGGTGATGGGAGAAATATTTAGGCATGTCACCAAGAGAATGTGGCGGTCCAGGAGCCCACTACTTCCCAATCTAGAACAAGTCTCTTGTCTGGAAGAGAACAGGTGTGTCCTCTTCTACTTTGAATAAAAGTTTCACAGTTACTTCATATCTGAATAATGTTTGTCTCTTGGGTGTGTGCCTCTCCATTGATATTTGTTTCTCTAAATTCTTCAAAGAGAAGGCTCTTTGTTTCGATGACAAGGCCTACCCTTGCTTCCTGTGTGTGGACTGATGGCAACCTTTCCTGTGAAGGCAGGTATGGGGCCTCTGGCGTGGCCACTTTGCATAGCACATTAGGAGTGTCTGCATTTCCAGAATTTGTTTCTCCAATGGGAGGGCACCCTAGTCGATATTTTATTTTTATTTTTATTTTTGGTCCTATGGTATCAGGTGAACGTGGCCTGGAAATCAAGGCCAATTCCTTTCCTCTCCCACTGCGTGCAGTGGTTTAACTACTCAAAGCCCAGTCGGCTGAGCCAGGACACCCATATAAAAAACCCTACTTGGCTTTTTTTAGATGGTTTTCTGTCTCCCGACTAGCACTTATCTGCACGTGCTTACACACATGCACACGCACACATAGGCACGTATGCAGGCGCGCACACAGCACCGTACCCACAGGGCCCCCGGAGCCCACATCCACACGTAGGACCTTCTCCAAGGCATCTTCAAAGCCTGGTGATGCCACCACTCCATGCCGTGTCTTCTCCCCCGGGACCGCCTGATGGAAGCCTACATATTCCAAATCCTCAAAGAAAAAGGAAAAAGAAAACCTCTTCTTTCTGGATCAATAAGTTAGCTTTGTGAGGGGTGGGGGGAAACCAAAGATGTTCTCCTTCGTGGAAAAGTAGATCCTTGAAGCATCACTGCCCTGAATCTCACTGTCTTCCTTTACCTGCAGCAATCTCCCATGGGAATGGAATGCTTGGCTCTGTGTGAGTGGAAGCAAGTTCGGGTCATAGCGCCTGGCACTTCAGGGAACCTCCGAAACCAGAGATCCCACTTCTAGAAGAGCTTATTTTTGCCTAGCTGTAGTTTTGAGCACAGCTTTTAAATATTTAGGTCCAACTCCAGCAGGCTTATTAAGCATTAGGGGATAGAAGGTGGGATGAGTTTATGATTTTTATAGGGAGGAACTGTTATGTTTGCCATCAGGCTGGGAAAAAACTTGTTAAAGTCATGGTATGCCCTGCTGATGAGGGCACGGGGAAACAAAGTCAACGAGTATTTATTAAGAAACTGCTCTGCGCTAGGCATTGCTCTAGGCCAGAGTCATTGTGGTATAGTACATAAATGAACAAAATCCCTGCTTCCTGAAATGTACATTCTGGTATAATTCATGGTGCTAGAAATGTACATATCTTTTAGAACACAGAACACATCCAAGCCTTGAGAAGGTATAGCCATGTCTTTTGGGTTGACAATTGTGTACCCATATATGTAAAAGAATATAAAATTGTTTAGAAGAATAAAAAGTTTAAGGGAAAAAAACCTTAAATGTCTAACATTAAGAAACTATTTAAATTCGGGCGCCTGGGTGGCTCAGTGGGTTAAGAAACTATTTAAATTAATTACAGTCACTTTTACACTTGAATACCCTACCATTATTAAAATAATATTGAAGAATATGTATGGATTTGGGAAAATGTTAATGATGTATTACCACACAAAAAAGTAGGTTACAAAACAGTTGGTCAAGCGGGATTCCATTCATATCAAGTGGATGGAAAAAATTAAGTGAAAGTTTATTAATTTAGCAATATCTACTGAGCACTTTCAATGTGCCTGGGCTCTGAGTTACAGAAGTAAACAAGATTAGCAACGTCGTTCCTCCTATGGAATTTGTGGTAGTTGTCTCTGAATGGTAGAATTTGGGGTAACTTTAATTTTCCCATTTCTTTTTCTGTGTTTTCCATGTCTTCTAAGCTGATAAGATATTCCTTTTTAAGTTACCCCAAAATTGGGGGGCCTGGGTTGCTCACTTGGTTAAGTGTCTGCCTTTGGCTCAGGTCAAAATCCTGGGGTCCTGGGATTGAGCCCCATATCGGGTTTCCTTCTCAACAGGGAACCTGTCACTCCCCCTGCTTATACGCTCTCTCTATCTAATAAGTAAATAAAATCTTTGAAAACTAAAAATTACCCAAAAATTGAGATGCGTGGTTGCCTCTGTCCAAGGAGCATGTGACTCTTGATTTGGGGATCATGAGTTCAAGTCCCACGTTGGGTATAGCGATTACTTAAGTTAAAAGATAAATAGATAATAAATTACTTTAAAACTAAACATAATTTTTTAAAGATTTGAGAGAGAGAGATTATGAATGGGAGGAAGGGCAGAGGTAGAAAGAACATTCTAAATCAACTGAGCTTACCCAAAAGAGGCCTAAGAAACCTTTGGATGATTAAGTTTCTATAGAATTGATTAAATAAGGTAAGATTTTGTATGTGTGTGTGTCTTTGTTTTTGCCACCAGGTATAAAGGGAACTCAAAATAGAGATTTAAGTTATAGAAAAAATAAAATGACCGTCTTTGCACCCTTAATATGTAACTTGTGAAATTCCTACTCACTACATTAAGTGTGAACATAAAATGGATGTATGCCACCACGAGACTAAGTAAAATTTATACACATGTGGACAAAGGTAAGGAAGGGAGTAAGACAGATGAATTCCTTATAATGAGGTGGGAAGATGATATGTGACTTTTTAACACTTTATTTTAGAGAGAGACAGAATGTGCATGCATGAGCCGGAGCAAGGGAGAGGGACAGGGAGAGAGAGAATCTCAAGCTCACTCTGTACTGAATGCAAAGCCCAAGATGGGGTTCAGTCTCACGACCCTGTGATCATAGCCTGAGCCAAAATCAAGAGTTGGATGCTCATCCAACTGAGCCACCCAGGTGCCCCAGATGAGACATGATTTTTTAAAAACTATGTTATCAGTTTAAAAGGGTATACTTTTCAAAGGAAACTTCTATGGGTCACCTGGGGCCTTCATCAAACAGACATCACCATCCCAGGGTCAGCATCTTTGGAAAGTGGTAAATATTCTTCCTCCGGAGCAGCACCAGGTGACAGGGGCATTTCAGCTTTCTGGAAAAGCTGAGAGAAGCTGAAGTGTAAAGTTAAAAATACAGGCAAACAGCAAGGAATAGCAGAGGTGCTAATATATAAGCATCAAGAGCAAGTGTTAGAACCTTCCTAAAGTCACCTCATAATGCAACTAGGTCAGATGGAAGGCTTTGACAATGAAAGACTGATGAGGGGTGCAGAGCCAAGACCTCCCAAGAAAATGAAGGCAGTTTGTCCAATTCAGGGTCAGCTCCCTGCAGAGATTAGAGGCATGGCCCTGGTAACTGAAAAACCAGCCCTTGGTCACCCTGGAAAGATACAATCCTGAGCCAGAGGAGCTGACCTCCATGTCCTCATGCCTTCCATGTCCTCATACCCAAAAGGATAGATGAATGGTCTCTGCAGAAGCTTTTGAAAAGGAGACACTAAGAAGTAATGGCCCGGCAGGAAACAGTATAGTGGTCCTGACCGTGGACCTGGACCCAGCTTTGATCCCAACTAACTCCGTACTATAGATGGGACCACAAGACCACCTCCAACCCTCCGTAGCCTCGGGCTCTCCATCCATAGGATGGAGATAATAATGGGACCTACCCTGAGGATTTTTAGGAGCAGTAAATGAGATAAGACTGTTAAAAATCTTAGCACAGAAGAGCTCAATTAACATTATCTTCCATCATTATTTTAGAAACCGAATCCTTAAATTAAACGTTTTAGAATAAGCTAAGCTGTCAAATGCGATTGATATTGAGTCACAGACCCTGTACCAGTCGCGATGGAAGGCTATGAAACTACTGGCAAACTTCTCTTATCTAGTGTTCACTGTTGACTGAAGAGTAGGGGTGCTTGGGATGGGAGGTATGAGAAACTATAAAACCTAATCAGAAAATCTGAAGAACAAGTGGAGGGCCATTTACTAGAATGACATGGGGAGAGACAAGCTGCTAGAGATAAGGTAACTCTGAGTGTACTGAGAGGTCCTCGACTATTTTTAAAGTATCCCTCAAGAGTTGACACAAAAAGGATTTTCAGGCCACTCAGCACAAAGAGTCTTGGCCATGCCACTCAGTATAAGACATGCTTGGGTAGACATCTCTCCAAGCCAACGTGCTCCTGTGCTCCCTCATCCAAGGCACCCTCCTTTAGGTAGCCTCCAGATAGCCTTTGGATGGATAGGGAAAGGGGGCCACTGGGTAATTGGCTTTTTCAAACCACACAGACAATCTTAGGACATTAAAACCCAGATCCAAGCCTAATGCTTCCCAAGCCTGCAATTCTTAACATTTGAGAATGTCAGTACTCCTGAAAATCTGATAAAAACTTTGGATCCTTCCCCAGAAAAACACACACACATGCAGATACATATACTGTTTTGCGCATTATTTCAGGGTATCTGTGAAGTCCAAGGCCTAGAGATAAACAGACATATAGTTCATGGCAAGACTTCTTAATCCTCGAGCAGAAAAACCCAATGCCTTCTACTCAGGATAGATGATAATGTAAACACACCCATAACACACACATGATACACAAAATGCATTCCTTCTGTAGCAAAGACCAGCTGCTCTCTTTACCAGAGTTTTTTTGTGTGACCCTGACAAATTTCAGAGACTCGGGTGATGAAGCCCAATTTCCACTTGCATTCCAAAATCCAATCACTCCCTCATGTAAAGGACTTCCTTCCAAATGCTTACCATCCCATGACATCCCCAAGGCACACCCCAGTCGTCCCCTCCTAACCAGCTGGGAGTCAAAGCAAGCCTCATTGAGAAACTGTCAAGACAAAGGCAAGAGGTTACATAATTCCAATTAGCAGAAGCCCCACCGATTCCAAACAGCTCCTACCATTTCATCATCTCTCCCCTCCAAGGAAATAATCACAATTGCCACCAACATCCCGGAAACAAAAGGCGACAGAATAAACATGGTGCTCACCCGGCAGACCCCAGGATTAAAATGTAATCTCAAAATAAAGTCTAATAACTTTCCCTCTTTTGAACACACTTGGAATAAAATTAGCATATAAATCAAAGCTTAATTAGGACATTGTAACAATGAACAGCACCGGCTGGTATTAAGGGTTTCAGGCCCAATATGATGCATCAAATAAACACCGTAATTAGAGAACAAAATCAGGGCGGTCTCCTGGTAATCAATCACCCAGCTAGGTTCAAGCCTTTCAACTTTAGGGTCACCTCTGTTTTTTGTCTTGTGAATCTTGCCTTCCAGCCAGGCTCCCCCCGGAGACCCCATGCCTCTTCCAGGCTGCTCTCCGGCACAGGGCTCTAGCTCCTGGCACTGGAAGGGGAGTCCTGGCACTGAACAGGGATGAAGAGACTTGCAGGTTGCTCGGAACAAAAGCCCAAGGGCTTCCAGAATGCCGCGTGTATCTGTTATTTGAGGTGTACTAGACCCTTCAGCAGCTGGTTTTACCCAACGCAGACAAATACCTGTGTGAGGCAGAAAGCCGGTTAAGAGACATTTCTTCTACTTGCGCCGTGTTCCAGCCATCCGGGCCTCCTTGCTGTTCTACAACCACCCCACCCTGCCTCGGGGCTCAAGGTGTTTCCTCTCCCTGGGATGCTCATCTTCCACGTGGCTTTCTCCCTCACTTCCTCCGGCCTTTTCTACTAAAATGTCACTTCAGGGGCACCTGGGTGGCTCACTGGGTTAAAGCCTCTGCCTTCAGCTCAGGTCATGATCCCAGGGTTCTGGGATCGAGCCTCGCATTGGGCTCTCTGCTCAGCAGGGAGCCTGCTTCCCGCCCCCTCTCTCTCTGCTCCCTCGCTGCCTGCTTGTGATCTCTGTCAAATAAATAAATAAAATCTTAAAAAAAAAAAATACTGTCCGACATTAAAATCGTTTAAAAATAAATGAATAAATAAATAAAGTGTCACTTCATCAGAGAGGGCTTCCTCATCCCTCTTATCACCCTAGAAGGAACGCTCTTCACTAGGAACTGAGAGGGACCACTAAGTAGCACCTTTCGCCCCACATTAATGCTGATTCAATATCAGAATAAGTGGGGAAAGGCAGAGCAGATGGGAAAACAAAACGCTGCCTTTGTTTCCAACAGAACCGCCATCAGAAAATGAGGCTTGGACCTGCGGACACGTAGGCTTCTGGGTACCAAGCTGCAGACCAGGCAAACAGGCTCACCCAGCTGGCCTGGGCAGCAGAGACACCTAAGAACTAAGGCTGGAGGTGTGGGGCAGGCTGGAGCTTGCAGAGGGCAGGCTCACAGGCAGCAGACTGGGAGCGAGGAGAGTGGGACCCATTCTCTCTCCCAAATCCCCAAGAGCAGACCAGCCCCTCCTCCTGGAGGGATGTTGCACAAGGACAGTTGCTCCCACTAAAAGGGATGGAGATGAGGAGGGGAAGATACAGCTCCTATCCCTTGGTCCACTTTATTTTTCTTCATAGTTCTGGTCATCTGATGATTTATATCAGTATGTACGTATATGTTATCTTCCCGCACTAAATGCAAACTTTAGGAGGGGGACATTTTGCTTTGTTCATAGTTGCATCCTGAGACCCCCAGGGGCCTAGAACCGTGCCTGGTAAACCGCAGCTTTCCATAAACCTCTGTGAAATGAAGGAATAAGTGAGGGAGGCTTTTCCGGCAGCTTCGAAGAAACACTGTATTCTGAGGCTGCTAAGTGCCAGGGCCGGGGCTGCCTTCAACTCTGTAGTCACCGGGACTGGTCTTTAGAGTCACTGCTGAAGGACCAGAGCTTTCCCTATGATCTCCTTGAATAATGACCTGGTTTCTCACCTAGTTCAGCTTTCCTGACCTCTAATCCACCTACCCGAAGCTCCCTGAAAGCAAGGCTGTGTCTGTCCTGCTCGCTGCTCTGTCCCCTGCACCATGCATGGCATCTGGCACTGTAAATGGAAGCAGCAGGAGAGAAGGAAGGAGGGAAAGGAAAGACATAAAGATGGATCCCCTCTCTTTCTAAGCCTTCTTCCCCAGGCTTGGTCCTCTCACCCAAAGAGAACAGGGCTCCCAGCCCTCTGCATTCAGAGAGAAGACATTATCATTTTCATATAACAGATGAGTCCAGAAGCCCAGAGATGGGAAGTCACCTGCCCAAGGCTGCAGGGAGGGAAGGAGGAAGAGACTAGGACCCAAACCTTCTCACTCCGAGGACAGTGCTTTTCCCGTGACACCTGCTCTCTTCGGACCACAGGTGATGAGTGTCTAGGTCATGGCACTGTCCGTCTGGAGAGGCAAGCCCTCTTCAATGTCCAGTAAGAGAGGAGTCCTTGTGGCCTGAAACTGGGCCTGGGGCCCCAGCCCCCTTGGACTGGGCCCTCAGTCTGTGGCCATGCTGGGGCATGGGCAGAGGCTTCATGACCTTATCTGCCTCCCTGTCCCTTTGCTTCCCCAACATGTCTGCTGGTCTCAGGTCACCCCAGCCCTGCCTAGAAGCAGAGATTCCTGCCCAAGTCACATTACTAGAGCATCTGTCTGGGCTCTGTCCAGGCTCAGGCTCCAGCTCTGCTAGGGGTGGGCAGACCCAGATGAAATGTCACAGCCCGTGCCCAGAGGGGCCCAGCCCAGTGAGGGCAGCAGAGGTATAGACAACTCTACTGCAGTCCCCAGACCTTCCTCGTCTGCATAGACTGACCTGCCGATAGCGCTATAACTGAGTATCCACCAGGGGCCAAAGAGCCATCCACTCTTCCTGTCCACAAAACCCTATGAAGCCGGTGCTATTACTGGTCCTGTTTCACAGACAAGGAAACTGAGGCTGCGAAAGGTAAATGACTTGTTGAAAGACCCGCAGGTGGTGAATAGGTGAATAGCTTGACCCGCAGGTCAAGCTGCAAGTCCAGGCCTGTGTCACTCCAGAACTTCAGCTCCTCCTGCCTCTGGTATCCTCTCCTTGGCCTGTCTGCTCCTCAGGCTGGCTCTCCCCATGCCGACGAACAAGGGACAAACGAGCAGAGGTCCTACCTGGTAGCAGCCCCTCCCAGCCTCCAGCCTTCTCCATGAACACGGCTTTCCAAACACACACTCTCAACTCTCCGCACATTTGCTCATGCCTCATCTCTGCATGTAACCCCCTTCCCCATCCTGCAAAATGCTGCTTGTCCTTGAAGACCCACTTGGAATGTCACCGCCAGTGGGACCACTCTCCCCACGTCTAATCCAACCCCACACGCTGCCTCCCCCAACCATAGAACATGCCTCTAACCCAATGGCTCTCAAACTATAATCCTGAGACCAGGACGATCCGCTGTACCTGGGATTTGTTAGACATGCCGATTCTAAAAAGGCTGCTGCATCAGAACTCTGGAGCTGGGGCCGGCAATCTGGGCTTTAACAAATAAATCTGCAGCTCAGCCTGATGCATCCAAAAGTTGGAAAACCACCGCCCTCTTCTAATACATCAGGACCTCCGGCATCTGTCTGAGAAAATCAGGAGGCTGTGAGGAGCTGCTGGGCCGGGACTGGGTAGCGTTCAAAGTTTGTCCCACAGCAGGTGCGCTGCTGACTTTGAAAGGGCCTACTTTCCCAGCACTCTCCAGACCTCATGACTTCCTGATATTAGCGATGACGGGCTCTGGAGTGGACTGAGTGGGGGAGACATTTCATCAAGGGGGCCTTCCTGGGTTCTGCAGCAGGCCCCTCCCTCAGTACCACACCTTTTTGTTGGAGGAAAGCCCCACACTTCTTCATCCATTCCTTTCACAGACACGTTCTGAGAGCCTACCAGAGGCCACACAGTGCAGACTATCAGGGACATAATGGCAAGTCAACTATAGACTCTTCGTCTCATCCCCCTGGAGCTTAAGCTCTAGTGGAGGAGACACAAACTCATCAAACAATCATCGCGGACTTTAAGTGGCATTTACATCTATTGCATTGTTTAATTCTCACAACTGCGATTATCCCCCTCTTCTACAGCCGGGGAAGTGACTATCGAAAGGTGAAGCAGCTTGCCAAGGTTCACGCAGCTTGTAGACAACAGAACAGATATGACTGTTGCAACACGTTGTGATCTCAAAATAATTACAGAGTCGTATCATGAACTTTGATAATCACCATGAAAGAGACGACACAAGCATGCCTAACAGGGAAGAGTGATGGGGTATCGTGATGGGGGCACAAAAACCATCCCGGAAGAAGCAACACCTGAGTGGGGGCCTGAAGGCTAAGTGGGAGTTGATAAGACCAACCAGTAAGGTGAGGGCGGGGGACAGGGGAGGACGTTCTCCATAGAGGAACAGCACTTACAAAGGCCTGAGGAGGAGGTCTCACAGAAGCCACCAGGACCCCAGCACTGTCAGTAGGAAGCAGGGGGCGGGGGTTGGCTAGAGATGAGGCTGGAGGTGTGGACAGGGACAGATCAGGCAGGCGCCTATGCACCACATCAGCAGTCCTACCCATGGTCTACTTTGTTGAAGAACTGTCATCAAACCAAGGGCACCAAGTGATTGTACCGTTTGTTATGTGCAAAAATGTGGTTGAAATCCAGAAATCTCATCATTCCCATTTCAGTCATTTGAACACACTGACTGGGTGCCTGCCATGGGCCACACATCGTTGTAGGTATTGGGGACACAGCCCCATCCTCCCGGAGAGCATGCAGTTCACGACCAGGGACAGAGAACTGTCCGTCTCTCTCTCATTTACACTCCTTCACCAGCACTGTGCGTGGACTGGGGGCAGACATTGTGTCGGGTGTTCCGTGGAAGGGTCTGGTTCACCTTTTCATGACAAATGCAAGCCATGTTCCAAAAATCAAACCTAGAGCTTCTAGTAAGCAAATGGACATCTTTTTCTTTTTCTTTTTTTTAATTAACATATAATGTATTACTTGCCCCAGGGGTACAGGTCTGTGAATCATCAGGCTTACACATTTCACAGCACTCGCCATAGCACATACCTCCCCAGTGTCCATAACCCAACCACCCTCTCCCTCCCCCCTCCCCCCGGCAACCCTCAGTTTGTTTCCTGAGATTAAGAGTCTCTTATGGTTTTGTCTCCCTCCAGATCCCATCTCGTTTCATTTTTTTCTCTTTACCCCCTAAACCCCCCACCCAGCCTCTCAAATTCCTCATATCTGAGAGATCATATGATAATTGCCAAATGGACATCTCTTAACAATCTCATCAGCCTCTAACCATTCACGGGGTTTGAAGCATTTCTTGAGAAGCTGGCAGAGGGTAAATCATTTGGGGCCGTTCCATAAGGCAAACTTTGCTAATAGACTCTATTTCTATTGAAATGAGTGTCTACAGACCTGTAATTCATTCTGCATAACATTTACACATTCTACACAGCTGAAACCTTGTTAAATTACTTAAGTCAGCAAACCTCAACCTGAAACGGGGGTGGAGAACTCACCCAGATTGGTTCAACATGGCCTTCAGAGAGGGTTTTCAAAATCTGTCTGCATTGCCACTAGGTTTTCGTGCTTTTCTGTGGAATGAGACAAGTGGTATCATCGTGTGCATTGCCCTGACACTGTGACATCTTGGCTTCTCAACACTCGTGCGATAAATACCAACACCTTTACTTTTTCTATAAGGCCCTGTGGGACTTCATCGAGCCCCTTTGGTGATGCTACAACTTTCTCCTTTCTGACTTCTCCAATCCTAGCTTCTTTGTGCAACTCAAGTAAGCCAAGTTCATTCCTACCTCCGAGCCTTTTTTTTCCCCCTTGCTGTTCCTCCTCCCAAAGTGCTATTCCCTCAGATTCTCACACGGGTGACCTCTAATCTTCATTAATGTCACAACTCAAATGTCACCTCCCCAGAGAGTTACTCACTGATTACCTCCTGTTCCCCACCTTCAGCACTTGCCACTTTTGGAAATTATCTCGCTTTTAAAATGTCCTTGTTTTTTTCTTCAGTCTATCTCCCCTTGCTTTAATAAAAGCACCATGTTGAGCAAAGACCTTGACTTACCACCAGTGGAGCATGTTAACCTTGAAACCTACATGCATAGCTTTCTGAGTCCCTGAGTCACTGCTTGCAGGAGAGCTGCTATGTCATCATAAACAATCATTTCAGATTTTACATGAGATTTGGGGGCTATCTGTTACATTAGCAAGCATCCCTTAACTATCCAATACTTTGGGGCCATTTTCTACCAGATTCTTAGCACTTCTCTAATTGACTGCTAGGAATCTTTTATAACCTGGTTAGAAATCTTTTCTCTTGTTATACAATGCGCAAATATTTTTCTCCTGGTCTGTCCCTCATCTTATATCTGTGCTTATGGTGCCTTTTGTCATTCAGATATTCAAAATTTTTACTTCACCAAATCTGTCAGTCCTTCATTTCATATCAGGGACTTCAGTATATTTTAAGAAAAGCTTCCTCCTGGGGCGCCTAGGTGGTTCAGTGGGCTGGGCCTCTGCCTTTGGCGCAGGTCATGATCTCAGGGTTCTGGGATGGAGTCCCGCATTGGGTTCTCTACTCAGCAGGGAGCCTGCTTCCCCCTCTCTCTGCCTGCCTCTCTGCCTACTTGTGATCTCTCTCTCTCTGTCAAATAAATAAAATCTTTAAAAAAAAAAAATAAAACCTTCCTCCATCCTAAGATTATAAAAACTACTCTCCAATATTTCCTTCAGGTTCTGTTTAGATTTTTTTTTTCTAAGTGGATAGATCATTGTTATAATGATATTTAAATTAACTATTCTTGTCACTGCTAACTTAAAATTCAGGAATTTGCTGAATTCCTATGTATATTCTCTATTCTGTTCCACTAGTCTAGCTCAGCCTGCACCAGAATCATACTGTTTAAAGCACAGGAAATTTATAGTTTGTGCTACTACCTGGTAATGGAAGTGTGATTTTTTTTTCTCAGAGTTTCTCAGCTGTTCTTTCATATTTACTCTTTCATCTTAATTTCAGAATTATCTGACTTCACCAAAAATAACCCATTGGGTTATTTATATTAAGTTAAGCTTACACACTAATTTGAGAATTATTATCTTTATAATGTTGAACCTTCCCACATAGAAATAGGGTGTGTTTTGCCATTTATTTAAACCTTCTCGTGCATACATAAAGGTCTATGATTTTCTTCAAGCTGGACTTGAAATTTTCCAGCCACAATTATTCCCAATTAATTCATAGATCATCTTGTTGTGAGAACATTTTCCCTATTGTGTTACCTAACTAAATCATACAAAGTGCATGCTGTTTCTATACTTCACTTGTACCTACCACTTCAACTAAAAATGTTTACAGATAAAAACTTCATAAATTTTTTTTACTAAAGTATAATGGATGTGTAAATATCCTATTCATTTCAGGTGTACATCCTAGTGATATTTTACACATTATAAAATGGCCCTCATGATAAGATTAGTTACCATCTGTCACCATATGAAGTTATTACCACTAAAAATTCTTAATAGCTGACTTTAGTTTCACCAATCTTCCTATGTTCAAATAATTATAATTTTGCCTCCTTTCCTCCAATATTGGTACCTTTCATTTCGTTCTCTTATCCTATTGCTTTGGCTAGGACTCCAACTCCAGTACCCTCCTGACTAATCCCAGAGGCAGGAGGTCTCTTACACTGCCCTTGTCTTTATGAAGATAGACCTCTATTGTTGTACCACCAAATGTGTTGCTTGCGGCTCATGTCTTATACTCTTTTCTATTTTAGAACTGCCTCTGCTTCAGAAGTTAAGTTTTAATTAGGAAAAGATGCTGAATTTTCTGAAGTATTTTTCAGCAGTCATAGAGAAAGTTATACGCTTCTTCTCCTTTAATCTGATTAGTAAAAATGAATTCATTAACGAATTTCTCTCATGTTAAACCATATTGTCTTCCCTGGAACAAAACCTTACTTTGTCGTGGTGGTTGTACTTTTAATGCTTTTCTGGGTTTGATTTGCTAACATTCTATAGAGAAGGATTTGCTTCTGCATTCGTAATCAGAGGTAGCCATTTGGGGCCAGTCCTCCTGAATGTTAGAAAAACATCACACAGAAAATTAGGGGTCTTTATGAATTCTATGGTTTGTTAAAAAGATACACAGAATAAAGTTACAACATTTGTAGGCCTATCGAGACAGTGGTCAAGCTCTCTGCCAAGCTCTCACTTTAGAGGTATTACCCTGACCTGCTGAACCTCTGGGACTGGGAGAGAGAACGGGGAACATGTGAGAGATTTGAGGTCTGACGAATTTAATTTTGAAGGTGAAGAGGTATTCAATCACTTCAGTAAAAGCTAATAGAGGCTAACGTGACCAAAGAAAAACCCAGACGGTATCCACTTACCCAAGCAGCCCCACTCCGGCTGGGAATGGGCAGAAAAAGAAATTGCAGAAAAGGAAATTGTGGACAGTTTCTCTTTGGGATTTTATATACAAAAGGAATTTCCTTTTGAAATTTAATTTCTCAATGGAACCTTAAAGTGGAAGAGAGTTCGTGTTCAAACTTGGAATGGGTCCTATTATTTTGGTTCATTGTCTCTTTTTCTGCACTAGAGTAGATGACATAGCTGGGCAGAATTTGAGATGAAAAATATAAAAGCAAGTTTTTAGATAATGTGCACTTACTTGACATGCTCCTAAAAGTGAGCCCAAGTTAAGGAATGCTCAGCTTGGACCCATTTCAGAGGCTGCACTGCCCACCTGGTTCCAGCAGGACGGAACACAGGTGAGACCAAGGCTCCCCTGGGGGAGAAGAGCTCTGGCTGTCCCTGGGTCTGGCTGCTAAGACCAGTGGAGTAAGAAAGAACCAGAGGAGAGGAATGCAGAGGAAGGGGACACTTTGGTCCAAGTGCGCACGCATCCAGTCTCTGCCCACTCCCTTGTCAGCTTCACTACTGACTACCAGAGGGGCTGTCAATTGGTGAGTTAATGGGTCTGATTCCAGAATCTTCCGTGTTACTTATCTTTAAGGATCAATAGCTATTTACAGAGTTTTTTCTTCTATTTCTCACCTCCAACCGGGGGCTTCCTATCTTGGGGGAAATCTGACCACGGCTTTCTTCCCCTCTATCTTCTCTGCACTGGCAAGAACAATTAGGGTAGAGTCCATTCTGCTGGCTGCTTGTTCTATCTAGCTATCCATCCACCCATCCATCCATCCATCCATCCATCCATCTTTCTTTCTTTCTACCCACACAATTCAGCTTTTGCCACAAGGCTTATCTTTGAACACTTGCACAAATACTGGTAAGGTTATGCTTTAATTCTCATTCTTCTGTTTCCGGGCAGCACAGGTGTCCTCAGTTGCATAAACAGGGAGCCCTCTGTGGGGCTCAATGCCAGGACCCTGGGATCATAACCTGAGCCCAAGGCAGACCCTTAACTGACTGAGCCACGCAGGTGCCTCAGCTGGAGAGCTTCTCTGAGGGATTATTTTTAAAGGTTATTGTGGGTAGCAAGCGTACTTTCTGAGTCTGTCTTGTATACCTTTTTCTCATGCCTTCACATAAGAAATATTTGAGTGGTTATAGATAGGGTCCCTCTATTTCCCCCTCTAACTCATATTCGAGCATTTAATGTTAGAGATGAGAAATCCAATATTACTGTGACCTTTCCTCCAGGAGGGTAGAGGAAGATAGAGGGGAAGAAAGCCTCAATTTACTTTTCCCATTTCAAAGATTATAGGATTTTTCTCTTGGTTAGAATTCCAAAACTTTAGATATATGCCAGTTTGTGCCTTGATAAAATTGAGATTTCCCAATCTAGATTGATGTATTTCTTCTAATAGGATAACTTTGTTTTTCTGTTTCCTTGATTCACTCTATTTTCTACTTTAGTATTCTCGTTTTGTGACTCTTGGACCTGCTAGCTTTATTTTATATGTTTCTTACTGTTTATCATATAATCCCCATCTCTTTGTCTTCATGCTCTGCATTCTGGAAAATGTCTCCAAGTTGTCTTTGAATTGAACTAATCCTATTTTCAGTGGTAACCCCTTCTACTGGTCACTATTGACTTTTTTCTTTTCAATTGTTTTCTTAGAACACTCATGTTTTCTGATTTCCTTTTCATTTGACAGTCTTTTCTTTATTGATTTAGTATCTTTTAAAATGTCTCTGAGGGGGCAGCTGGGTGGCTCCGTGGGTTGGGCCTCTGCCTTCGGCTCAGGTCATGATCTCAGGTTCCTGGGATTCAGCCTCCGGCTCCCTGCTCAGCGGCGAGTCTTCTCCCTCTCTCTCTCTCTCTCTGCCTGCCTCTCTGCCTACTTTTGATCTCTCTCTCTCTCTCTCTCCCAGGGTCCTGGGATCGAGCCCCACATTAGGGGCCCGCTTCTGCTCTCTCTCTACTCTCTCTCTCTCTCTCTCTCTCTCTGTGTCAAATAAATAAATAAATAATCTCTATTTTAAAAAAAATAATAAAATGCCTCTGAGGCTATTCATTATACATTTAAATTTTTTGTTTCCTACATTAATTCTTTTTCAGTCAGAAATATTTGTTCTGAATCTTCAGCCTGATCTCCCTCTTCAGAGTTGCTGATTCTCCCTCCAGTTCCGATGTGCTCTTTGT
The DNA here is from genome assembly GCF_022355385.1 of Mustela nigripes. Taxonomy (NCBI): domain Eukaryota; kingdom Metazoa; phylum Chordata; class Mammalia; order Carnivora; family Mustelidae; genus Mustela; species Mustela nigripes. Next base: position 32,888,991 of record NC_081557.1, read on the forward strand.
CTTTTTTTTATAATTCTAATGAAGACCTATGCTGGTTAGGACTAGTAGTGGACATAGATTTTTGTGAACTACTGTCGAGATCACTACTTGTGTTCCTCTCCAAAGCCAGCTGGGTTGAGTTAGCAGGGAAGGATTTTACAGTAGGACGAGGGCAGGCCCACAAATGGCATCAGTGACTCCCACCAAGCCCCCCCCGCCAAAAACAACAGAGTTCACACCTTGTACAACCTGGAGATGAAGCCTGCGGTCACAGCACACACCCCCAAATTCTTCAGCTTGGTCCCTATTTCTGCACAATGACACCCATGCGTTCCACTTCCCACGCCTAATGCTTACCCTGAGTTTCCCTGTTACCCCACATCCACCCGCGATGAGTGCAAGCCCGTCAACACGGACAGCCCATCCAACTCATTCGGCAGCTGACAGACTTGGGAGGGAGCAGGAAGCCCAGAGGGAGATTCAGAACCTTCTCGCCCAGACAGTGGGTGTGTCCCCCCATAGACTGCAGGCTGATGGAGAGCAGAGATGGCGTCTTCTCTCCCACCTGGGTCTACTACCTAGCACAGTGCCCCCACATGCTTGGTAAAGGACACTGGCTGAAGGGCATACTCTCCCAAGCCCATGGGTCTTTTGTCCCAGTTTCACTGTTGTTGCCCATGTCCCTCCCACCGCACTGTTGCTCACGCTCAGGCCCAGGCTCAACCATCTTTGGTTCTGACTCCAAGGTTCAGCTCTAAGAACGCTTTGAAAGGACAATGTCTCTGCCCCTTTCCCTGTGCCTCCATCTCTCCCATCACAGTACCTGTGGCTCTCTGTGCCTGTGACCACAAGTACTCAGGCTCGTGCTAGGTGCTACACAAATGTGTAAGGGAACAGATACACAAATAACTCAATCCGCAGTAAGCTGTGAGCCCAAGGCAGGGATCACATCTCATTCAAGTTCACCACTGGGGGGAGGGGCACCTGACACAAGAAGAGCCAAATATTGTGTCCTGGAACTGAATAATACCCAGAGGATTATTATCCTCAACGTGGGGTATTTCCACATGATTATCAGACTCTAGGAGATCAAAAATCACTAATGGTGGAATCGCAGGCGCCATAATCCCCCTGGATTCAGAAAGGGGAACGGAAGGAAATTTGTCATGAAGCAACTTAAAATCTGCCGGGCACAGTAGCAGGTACTCTCATCATCATAAAACAGGACCTGATATTTACCAAGTGTTTACCTATTGCCAAACGATATTTTGAGTATTTTACACATGACAGTGTTATGAGATAGATAACAGTATTGTCTCTACTTTCCAATAGAGTAACTCAAATCAGAAGGCAATTAACTTGCTCAAAACTGCAGAGCTAGTCGGGGGCAGAGCTTGGATTTAAACCCAAGAAGGCAGTCTGCTTCTAGAATCTGGCTGGGCTCCTGATCACTATGGTACATCAGTTTATTCATTTAGTGTCCACAGCTGCCTGGAAAAGTATATTCTGCTGATGCGTGGGTCAGGGGACTGAGGATTGCATGACATCTACTGAGCTTAGACCTTGGCACATGGTGGGAAGCCAGGTCTCCCTGAGTTCTAAACCGATAACCACCTCCAATCCCAGCCTCCCAGAAACGGGGGTGCAGAGGACAGCCTCCTGGCTGAGTACCACACCACAATCCCCACATGCTTTCCGTGGGATAGTGCCAGTGGCATCCCTGTCTCCTTGGGAGTCCTGAGCGGGTGGAGCCCTGGGCATATAGACCCTTAGAAAACCAGGGAGCTGAAGATTTGGCCTCAAAAATGACTTCCATTTCCTGAGGGCTGGCTGTGAGCCTGAGACATTACTTACCTTTGGCATCTCTTAATTCTCTCCACAATCTGCAGAGACAAGTATTACAACCCTCCACCCCATTTTACAGCTAAAACTAGGGCGAGAAAAGAGGAAGTTCATGCCCAAGTTTACTTGGCCAGGGAGCAGAACTGGATTTTGATTCCAGGTGTGTCTGCTGCCAAAGTCGATGGTCCCGACCAGGAAATGTAGCCTGATTTCACCTGTACCCTAAAGACATTTCCCTGCAGACCTGGTTCAGAGCTGCCAAGTCTGTGTAAGTTGATGGGAAGCATGGGGTGGGGGGTTATGATGGCTCAAAGAGGAGTGAAAAGGACATCGCAGGCCAGGAGCAAGAAATGATGGGGCACAGGGAGAAGGGCTGGAGAGAGGCACAGAGTTCACAGGGGAATGGTGTTCATGTGGGGGCTTCCCAGGGCCATCTGCCTAAGAGAGGTGAGCAAGGGAGGGAGATGGGACCAAGAGAGCCATGTTCTGGTGTCTTGAATACACAGCGAGAGCCTGCTCCTAGATGCAGGTGAAGTCAGCGCCACCGGCCACAGGTCCCACCTTCGTGCTCTGTGCAGAAGGAACCTCCCAGGTCTTGGGCTCAAGGTCAGAAGTCGACAGCTGTTCAAGCTTCCAGCTTGTACCAGAGCATCTGCCACAGAGCCCATGAACTCTGTCCAAAGGCTGCCTCCCAGGGACCACAGTGGAGGCACTCTTGGTGGGGGCCCTGGCTGAGTCTTTGGCTCCTCCTGTCCTGGGGAATCATAGGCACACAGCTGCCGCCTGACCTCCAGCCAGATCAGCTTGTGCCCCGGGACCAAGAAAATAATCTGACAAAAGGATGGCCACTCCCCAGGAACTCTCTCACACTCTCCCTAGAGCAGACACCACACCCAGGCTGACCGTTTCCTCCCAGACGTCTCCACCCCCAGGCTTCACCTGGCATAAAGCTTACTTAAAATCAGCACACAGCAATTTACGCAGCCGTGCTGAAATGCCCAGCATTGTGCCACTTGCAATTGGGATAATGAGAGTTTAAGACATAATCCCTGCCCTCAAGGAATCTGCAAAGTCTTTGCACAAATAAAACCCTAAAAAAACAGCCACAACAATAGGAATAGTTACCATTCAGTTAGCGCCCATTCATCACACATTGGCACACATATTTAATCATTACAAAATTACAGCAGAGACAGTCATGGGGACTTCATGCCTCAGTGTTCCTGTCTGTAATGTGACTGTAAGACGTGCTCAGCTGACATTAGCGTTGCAAATTAATGAAGCATCCAGTCGCTAAGTGCCCTAGCAATCAAGAGATGGTAATCTGATAGAGGCCAAAACACTAAAAAATGAAAATCAACATAATTTAAAAATTCAAAACACCTGAAAGCCCTATCTACCCTAAATTAAGGTGAATCAGAAACCAAGGGATATAGAGAAGGTAAGTGGTATGTTAGTAAGAAATGCCTGAGTGAGACTCACGTCACAGCTGGGTGGCCCATTGCCTGAACAGATGCTCGGGACCCAAGAAAGACGAAGGGAGAGCCAACGCCAGGACATGAAGTGTCAGCCAACCTGGGCCATTGGGACCAGAGGGTTGTGGAGGCTCCTGCCAGCCCTGATCGGCATTGCTGAAATCGGCTTAGAAAAGCACACCCCAGGGGCACCTGGGTGGCTCAGTGGGTTAAAGCCTCTGCCTTCAGCTCAGGTCATGATCCCGAGGTCCTGGGATCGAGCCCCCCATGGGGCTCTCTGCTCAGCGGGAGCCTGCTTCCTCCTCTCTCTCTGCCTACTTGTGATCTCTGCCTGTGAAATAAATAAATAAAATCTTAAAAAAAAAAGAAAGAAAGAAAGAAAAGAAAAGCACACCCCACGTATCAGCTCAGGGAAATCACAGAGGCAGCGGAGAATGTCAAGGGCTGATCCATGATGGCCCAGTGGCAGCACCTGGCCCCTGGAGCCCTGGCCCTGAAGCCCACCTCTGTGTGACCCTTTCTGGGCTTCAGTGTCTTCCTCTCTAGAACAAAGGAACTAGACAACACCAACAGTTCTTTAACCACCGGGGGTGTACAGATCCTTCCAGTTACCTGAAAGATATGGATTTGCTCCTCAAGAAAAAAAATACACACACTTCTGGCATAAATTATCAGGAATGTTTCTGGCACCTACCGCCCTACCCCAGGAGCCCACGCAACAACCGCGGGGTTAGGAGATCTCTAATGGTGACTTGAAGTCTAGACAAAGTGAACTGAGGTTCTACTGCTAGTAGGCCTTGAATAACCAGGCTCAGGCTGGGGTTAGGGCACAAGCAGTAGTAAGCCAGGGAAGGTAATTACCAGGGAATAATGGGCTCAAAGTATCCACCGATCCAAGTTCTATGTCTTCTTCACTAAGGACCCAGGACCAAGCAAGCTTCATTTACAACTGGTAGGAGACAGAGAGATGCCTGTTTGCTACGGAAGCAGGAAGAATTCTTTGTTGTTAATCCAAAGTGAACCACTGGGCCTGAATTCCCCCAGAAGAATCACATCTTTCCGACCCCACAACAGCAGGTAAATAACTCCAGCCCACAGCACTCACCAGCAAACACAGGCACCCTGCCCTTTAGACGCAAGATGCTTCTTGGTTCTTTGGGCAGCTTGGGGTTGCATATGCTTACCTGGCTGTCCTGCTCCAGAGACATCTGTCGCTCACCCCAGTCCAGGCTGCCAGCTGGCCTGAAGGGTTGGAACAGGAATTCAGGGCCCCGCTGACACCACGAATTAGGTTTTCCTTGCTTAAGACATCAAGTCAGAAATGAAGTCTTGTCTTCATGGAAATTCATCTCTCCTTTGGGGTCGTGAAGGAAAGGGGCCTATGGGCTTCAAGAACAGACTGTAAGAAAAATCCCATGTAAGGCGGGAGGAGGTCTCGGCCCGCAGCTCTCACCCCCCGGCTGGATGTTAGCATTACCAGGAAAGCTCATAAATTATCCTGATGCTGAGCGCCATGGCCAGGTGAGTCTAACTCTCTCCAGGTGACTCTAATGGGCAGCCATGGCTGAGAACCACTGTCCTCGGCAACCCAAACATGGACTAAAGTGCCCGGAGGGAGAAGCAGGCAGGGGTGAAGAGTGCAAGCCCTGTGCAGTGCCCGGGGACAAGTTCACTTCCCACGTGTGAAGGGTAACAGAACGTTTTCTTGGAAACCTTTCCACAGGCAGATAAGGAGGGGGAGGGCACTGCAAACTGAGGGAACAGCTCGAGCAAAGATCCAAAATCGGGAGCCTACTGGGAATCAAGGCCCTTTGCTCTTTTGGGGTCTTCTCCCCAAATAAACTCTAAAATGCCTTGTGTCCTAAGCCTGTGACCCCACAAGCCTGTATTCTTCGAGGCAGAATGTTCCCACTTCTGTGCTTAATTCAAAGGACTGTTCTGGAATAGACTGGAGGTGGAGGAGGATGGGGTGGTGAATTCCTGGCTAAGTTTACAAGCATTTTCACATCGATTTTTTTTTTTTCATCCACTCCTGGGAAATCCCTGGGGTGTGGGCGAGAGAATTATAACCAGCATTTCAGAAAATTACAGAAGAGGACAGGAGCAAAGTTCAGGTCCCCTGCTGAAGGCCACACAGGCAGCTGCCGAAAGAATAGGGTCCCAAGGGCACCTGAGTGGTTCAGTCGGTTAAGCGTCCAACTCTTGGTTTCAGCTCAGGCGTGACCTCAGGGTCATGAGATCGAGCCTGGCATTGGGCTCCACGCAGGGCATGGAACCTGCTTAAGACTCTCTCTCTCCCTCTTCCTTTACCCCTCCCCCCACTCAAGCACTCTCTACATAAATAAAAATAAAATCATGCTTTTGAAGAACACTTACTGCCATTGACAAATGCTCCCTCTGTAATGGTAAATAAAATTAGATCTGAGTGCCTGGCATTATGAATTAAAATCCCTCATTCTACAAGTGTGCCAGGCACTGATCTGGGCACTAATGAATTAGCATGGAACAAAATGTGAAAGTCCCTCCTTCTGTCAACCTTCTTTTCTGGAAGGGGAGACAGACAATAACCACAAAAACAACAAAAAGATACAGGGCATCAGACAGTAAGAAGGGCAATCATGAAAAATTAATCAAGAAGGGGGGGATGAATAAAAAAATTAATAAATAAAAAAAGAAGGGGGGATGATGGGAGGGCATTTTTCCCTTTATATATATTCTCTTAATACGTTTTCTAACAAATATTGTATTTATGATCAGGAAAAAAACTTAAAGAAAAAGCAACACCAAAAAAGTGGTGGAGTTAGGAGCTGTTGTTAGCTCACAGCTTGGGCCTCAGCTGGGATTCAACCCCATGGCTGTGCTGGTAGACTGCTGGGTAGGGGAGACAGGCGCCAGCCAGCCAAAGAAGACAGGCATCTGGTCTGGGATGACCCAGGGTACAGGGCAGTTACTGAGGCAGCAGCGAAGTTTCTAGGGCCAGGCTTGGACTCAGGAATGTGACATTAGTAGAGTTCTCAGAATTGAGGGCAGTACTTGACACTAAGATGTCTCTGACGCCAATGCCCCCAAGCCCACCCCCACAATTTCAAATGTGCATGAATATTCTCCCCTAAGCGAGGCCAGGCTGGATTTCTGAGCCCCGGTGGAGCTGAGCCTACAGGGGGCCAGGGGCGGCGGGTTCTAATCCGTGCTCCACCCCAGTACTTCCAAGGAGACGTAAGTACTCCGCAGGTGGGTTATGAAACCATTAGCCCCCACGATGAGCGTGTGGAAGTTCCATACTAGTGTCTACAATCCTTCTTCCCATCTCTTTCTGCGACTGTCCTTCGCCGTGGCTCCAGTCCCCACACAGCAGATTAATTTCTGAGGCCACTGAACACAGAGTAAATGGGTACACAGGATGAAGACACTAGAGAAAAAATGAGGGCTTCAAGTGGGGCACAGTGCTCCCTGGGGACACGTCCAAGCAGGTGCTCTGCTCCCTACTTGCCCAGTCAGAGGTGCTCCTTATAGGTGTGTGTCCTTGGGATACCACCTCACTGAGAGGTTTCACTCCACCAGCACACTCACAAGCACCCTCACCACAGACCTGCTTCTTGGCAGATCCTGCCTGGGATGCTGACTGGATGGATCCAAGCGCCCATCATGTGGCTGAGTGCAGCGGCGTCCGTGGCCATCAGGAGAGAGGAAACAGCACCAAGACAGCAGTTGGCCTTCTCTCGGGCCCACAGAAACTCCCCCAGGACATCCTGACAGCATGTGCACCTTCCTGCCTCCTTCCTGGAAGGGCATCATAACCCAGAGGCTTGGACAGAGGAGAGTCCAAATGTTAGCTCATGTGATCTTGGGTAAGTTACTTAAGCCCTCCAGGTCCCTGTTTGGTCATCTGTGAGCTAGAGGTTCACCTACCTTGAGCAGTCATTGAGAAAGTGAGTGCAAACAGCAGGCACCGGGGCCTGACCCTGTGTAGGTGCTGAGTTACTGTCACTCCTTGTTTCTCATTCCTTCTCTCCTTCCCATCTCACAGCAGCTTGGCCTCCGACAGCGGTTTTTCTCCGCCTGAAGCACCAAGAAAGTCGAGCCCGGCATTGGGCCTTTCTTGATGTGCCCTTGGACCACATCACTATATGAATAACCGTTTCCACATTGTGAGTCCACAAGGATTCTCTTTCCAAGGGAGTAGAAGAAGAGTGGAGTGCTTCTCCTGGGACCTGGGCTGCCCAAGCCAGACGGGCTCTTCTCTGCTCTCTGCTGCCCCCTGTTGGTTCAGAGCCTGAAGAGCCAGTTCCCCACTGTGCCAGTGGGGTTATTTATACCTTTCAAGGAGATGATGATGATAGAAAGAAAACCCTGAGCAGTTAAAATAATAATAATAATAATAACAAATAAAAAAACGCTCAAGGTTTGTAGACACGCATCTCAGAGCCAGTCCTGCCCAGTCCTGCCAGGCTGCTTTGGGGGTACTAACAGCTCAGGGATCCCTGTGATCTGAGGCTTTGACATAAGGAGGAAACCACTTTGCTGTACCACTTGGGGTTCCTCACTATATCTTCCAGAGAGAAGGAGTTGGAATAAGTTCTGCAAGAACCTGGCAGGAGCGTTGCCCTTTCCTCCATGGTCAGGTGTCTGTCAGACATTATCAACCAATCGTTTTCTTTCTTTCCTGCTAGGCACAGACCCAGCCTCAGGATCCTTCTTAACACAGCTATACTCCAGCAGCCAGTTCTCATCATTGCACGAGATTAAACCCATTTTACAGCTCTGGGTTTGGAGCTCAAGCCTGGCCCTTGCAGCCACGGAACAGATATGGAACAGACTTCCTGCTGTGGGCTGCTCCTAAGTCACCTTTCTCCAAATGGTCTGGGTACTTTGTCCTCACACTAGAGCAGCCTTGAGCTTCTGTTGAAGCTTGAAATATACTTGAAATATACTAGCTTGAAATATAGTAGCTGTTTTATTTAGGAAATTTACTGTGGACAAAGTACTAGTAAACTGACCCTTAAAAGCATTACTGAGGGACGCCTAGGTGGCTCAGTTGGTATAATGTCCAACTCTTGATTTTGACTGGAGTCATGATCTCCGGGTCATGAGAAAGCCCGGCTTTGGGCTCGTGCTCAGTAGGGAATCTGCTTGGGATTCTCATTCTCCCTCTCCCTCTGCCCCTTCCCAGCCCAAGCCCCCACCCTCCCAACCTCCCCCTACCCCTGCACTCTCATATGCACATACACCCTCTCTAACAAATACATAATTTTTTAAAAAAGTATTACTGAGTCTAGGAAGGCAAATAAGTGGCCATGTGGATGATATTGATGGATGGATTTTCCCAGTATTTCCAGCTATCCCCTTGGGGTAGCTAAACAGAAGCATGAGACACCTGTCGTCTCCTGGCCGGGTAACTACAGCAGAACAGAGAAGCAGAGCAGAACTCTAGAGCCAGATCCTTAGCGTTTGAGGTTTGAAAAGCCTTCAAGGCTCTTGAGTGATGAGATCTGGGCTCTTGAGCAACAGTTACCTGAGTCTTATAAGAGTCAGAGTGTAAAGTTTATTCTGTAAATGACAGATCTTGAAGAAAATGTGGTCAGCCCAAGCCACACCTTACCACTCCCCACCACTCCCCAGACTAAGTAATCTCATGTGCTATTATGAGAGGAAGAGGGAGAGGGTGAGCAGAGAGCTCAGATTTGGGGAGACCCCAGGAAGACCGCCTGTGCCCTACTGCCCCCACATATGACCCAGGCCCCAGGGCAGGACAGGTCAGGCAAATGAGAGCAGAGACCCTGGGACTCGCCTTCCAGGTAAAGACCTGGGCAGGTGACAAGTCTGGCTTTGTTTTCCCCTCCCAGAACCAAGCAGGGAGGGGGATATTAAGTAGAAATGGTTGTGAGAAATATAAGCTTCTGTGTTTTTCTGCACAATCTCAGTGAAATTGTATTCACTCTGGCATTTTCTTTAGTTCTTCTCCTTTAAGTTGTTTGTTGATTTTTGCATGGGGGTACCAAAGCATGGGGGAAAGAGGTGTCTGTTCTCAGTCATCACCTGGCCCCCTGCCATCCACTGGGATGCTCCTGGGCCCATCTGGTCTCTGGGTGTCAGTTCACACAAATGCCTGCCCTAGTGTCTTCAGCCCAAGGCCGGCTGGGTTTCCGTGTCCTGGTGTACAAGACCACATTCTACTGCATTCTGTGCCTTGTGTGAACATGTGAGGACCCCAAGGGGCTGTCTGTGACCACTTGCACCTAACACACACAGTGTGACCTTTGGTAACTCTCCATGCCTAGTTTCCTCATCTGCAGAATGGGGATGACAATTGTATATATCTCATAGAGTCGCTGTGACAATCAAATGAACTAACACATTTTCGATGTCTACAGCCCTACAAATGTATCCATTCCCAGAATTATTTGCTACTCCTAATACAGGGATGATGTTGGAAAGGCTCTGAATACAAATAGCAAATATGCAATATTCATCACAGGCCTTCTGATGTGCTCCCTGGGTGGGAGAAAAAGTGGGAGGCTGCGCCAGGGCACTGGGAACAGCACATCACATCATACTGGAGAGTGCTGATAGTCCAAATCAGACCCAACAGATCTGTCCTAGAGGCTGCCTCTGTGCCAGGCATGGCTTTCATCTGCTGGATGCAGAAGAAGAAGTGGAGGTTCTGGTGTGTAGGGCAGGCAGCCACTGCAGAAGGAGGGGAAAGAAGAAGTGAGGACCAGGGCTTCGGGACACTGGCTCTTTGATCAACCAAGGCTAGACCCTTTCACTATTTTGAAGGAGCATGGCCTTACCTATGCCAGTTGGCTGGCTCCCTGCCCTGGCCCTGGGCCCACCCACAGGAGAGTCCCATGTTTATGAGTGCCATTGTCACAAGGCCAAACCCATCACAGAGAGTGGGAGGAACACAAGCTTGTTACACTGCCCCATGGCTGAATGCTCAGCCAGGGTACAAGGTAAAGAGAGGACACGGGCTTGAATCCAGGTGGCCCCAGATGTCAGTCAGACCAAGTACCACAAAGCCAGCTTAGTAGCCCCTTAACACAAGATCAGCACCCAATTTGAATAAACCGGAAATGGGGCATGTCCTAGATCAGCTGACTGGCTCTGTGGCTCCTGGATTGCACAATCTTTAAGCCCCGCCCTTGGCCCAATAGCCAGGGTGCTTCATCTGCTGAGCTTTACCTTCTGCACTCTGGTTTCCATTTGTGATTGTCCATTGGGTCACATCAGCTTCTGGAGGAATGCCCCAGTCCAAAGATGGTAAATAGGTCTTATTTTTGTGCCAACTTGTACTGATTGATAGTACTTGCCTGGGATTCAGTGTTTGGACAGTGGCTAACATGGGGGCACAGGATCATTTAGAAAGTAAAGAGGCAGTAAAGAGGCAGTAGGCGTGTGGTATGCTGGTCATTTCAGCCCCAGTCGCATCTTTCCAAATGAGGATTCTTCAACCCCTAGTGGATACATGAATAAAGAAAAGAGAAGGGGCAAAACTGGGCTCTGAGGGGCTCAGGTTGTTGCCAGAGGTGGGTTCACCAAAATCTCGATGCAATCACCAGAGCCTTTTGGGGGACGATGAGCAATTTATCAGGCAGTAGCCTAGGACTGCCTGTCTGGCCCCACTAGTCCTTAAAGGTGGGTTGACCAACTGCCCCAGTTGGCCTAGGATTGCTCTGGGCTGAACACTAAAAGTCTCACATACCAGGAAACTTCTCAGTTCCAAGCCAACCGGGACAACTGGTCAACCTACAGACAAGAGGTATAAAAGCTTTGCCTGTACCCCACAGAGCTGATTGGGCAGCTTAGTAATCAGGAGCACACTCTCCTCTTTAGAAAGAAAGATGTGCCAGGTACCTTTCAAGAGCGTACACCTGGATGCATCCAGTGAGTCTTACATGAACTGTTTATCCAGGAACCTAAGGACTTTCAATTCCCCTGATGCTCCAGTGTGAATGAAGATGAAGTACAGGAGACCTTGGAAAGATAACCATCTGAAGCCAGTGTGCTCAGGGACTCTTACCTTCTCCAGGAAACAAGACCTATGAGATGCACCACACAGCACCTCTGCTAGCGACTGACTCTTCACAGAGAGAACACAGATAAAACGCCAGGTACTCTGCTAAGTACTAATGGACCCCCCCAACCACTCACACCAACAAGTCAGCTGCAACTATCAAGAATGTTTTTGAGTGCTCAAAGAACTCTTTTGGTGGTGTCGAGGAAAGAGGAAAACATTCCTTCTTCCTCCTCTCTAAAAATATACTTTTCGGGCGCCTGGGTGGCTCAGTGGGTTAAAGCCTCTGCCTTCGGCTCAGGTCATGATTCCAAGGGTCCTGGGATCGAGTCCCACATCGGGCTCTCTGCTCGGCGGGGAGCCTGCTTCCTCCTCTCTCTCTCTCTCTCTCTCTCTCTGCCTACTTGTGATCTCTGTCAAATAAATAAATAAAATCTTTATTAAAAAATGTACTTTTCAAAGCCAATAAAGAAGAAAGAGGGAGGGGGAGGGGCGAAATCAGAGTACAGAGTAAAATCATTTGCATTGGTCAAATGTTCAGAATTAGCTCTCAAAGGAAAGGAGGAAATTTGAAAAGTAACTATGGCTCCCTGGTTTGTGTCCTTTCCACCTGCAGCTTGCTGAGAAGAATCTGTATTTGCACTGGGCCATGTCTGCTCAGGGTGACATCTGTCAACCTGGGAGTTTAATTGTTGGTAATAGTATTTCCCTGTTATTCAGGCACCACACAAATAGCATAAATATGATTTAACCACCCTTGCCAGAAATCACAAATTTGTGTCGTGCATGCTGAACGCTAAGGCTGATTAGCACAAAATTTAATTTTCGTTAATATCAGCCCAAGACAAGTAGAGCATGAAATTAACCTGATGTGTTAATATTGTGCTTCACAGTTTCAACTATATCCTGTAGACACTCTCACTGGAGACAGGTGCCGCTCTGCATGGGGAAGAACCCTAGCAATCAGCGCTGTCTAGGGGGAGGGGAATGAGCTGACCCGGTGGTGGGGTTTACTGCAGCTGCAAGGAGCTCAGGAAGATGCTGGGTGACAACACAGGGAGGCACTAGAGGGCAGGCGGCTCTTATGGAGGAAATTAAGGACGGGGAGCCTCTGTGTTCCTTTCCAATACGGGGGCTCTGGGATTTTAAATCTTAAGAACTAGGGCACCTGGTTGGCTCAGTGGGTTAAAGCCTCTGCCTTTGGCTCAGGTCATGGTCCCAGGGTCCTTGGATGGAGCCCTGCATCGGGCTCTCTGCTCAGCAGGAAGCCTGCTTCCTCCTCTCTCTCTCTCTCTCTCTCTCTGCCAGCCTCTCCACATACTTGAGATCTGTCTGTCAAATAAATAAATAAAATCTTTTTAAAAATAAATAAATCTTGAGAGAGCTTCCGCAGATGGGCTGTTAGTATCTAAGAAGGGAGTTGACAAACCGTAACCTGCGGGCTAAATCCAACCTGTTGACTTTTCGCACAGCCCAGGAGCTAAGAATAATTTTTACATCTTTAAATAGTTGGGGAGGAGAGATCAAAAGAAAAGTTTGTCATGACGTGAAAGTTATATTAAAGTCAAAGTTCTGTGTCCATCCAGATGGTGGCTACATTTGCGGGCACAGTGTCACTTACAGAGAAGTGAATCACTGGCTGTACACCTGAAACTAATGTAACAGTGCGTGTCAACTATGGTGACACAAACACTTTCGAAACACAAAGTTCAGATCCATAAATTTTGTTTGGAGCTCAGCCGTGCCATTCCTTTTTCAGTAACGGCAGAGCTGAGTAGTTGCTGTAGAGATCACAGGACCTGGAAGGCTCCAAATATTTACTCTCTGGCTCACTACCGGAAAAGTTTGCCAACTCCTGATCTGAGACAACAATCCTTTGGATTGGGCTCTTTGGAGACTGGATCAAGGGCATCAGGGAGAAGTGGAGCTCCAGACTTTAGCTCTTTATCAGTTATACCCAACATGCTTTTGTTGGAAGAAAAGGATTATTAGCTGAAGATGGTTCAGAATACAGATGAGAGTTCCAAAATATTTTCCCTTTGGAGAAGCACATGATGGACTGTGAATTATGTATGGGCTGTAGGTAGATCTCCAGACCTCCAGAAGATCCCAGACTAGGCCAAAGTTGTGTGTTTGTGTGTGTGTGTGAGTGTGTGTGCGTGTGCGTGCGTGTGCGTGTGTGTACATGCACATGTGCCCTCGTGTGTGGACATGTGCATGAATTCATGTGTTCCCAACCAAGGAGTTTGAAGTCAGGGGCAAATAAACAATGAAATATATTATAATCCTCATGAAGCACCTTCCAGGATTTTCCTGTATACACAGACTTCCCTTTCCCTGTACCTAGCAAAGACCTACTTAGTCATTTTTCATAAACTGGTATATATTATTAATTCAATTAACCCATTTGTGGTAGGCAAATATCTACATCAAATCCCTGGGACCCGTGAATGTTGCCTTTTCTTGGAAAAGGGTCTTCGCAGATGTAACTAAATGAAGAATTTTGAGAAGAAGAGATAGTCCTGAATTATCCAGGTGGTCCCTAACTGCCGTTCCAAGTATCCTTATAAAAGAGAAGCACAGAGAAGAAGGCAATGTGACAACAGGAGCAGAAACTGGAATGTTGTGGCCACAAACCCAGGAGGGCCAAGCTACCAGAGCCTGCATTTTCCTCAAGAAATTGCCAACGTCTTCAGCCCTCTGCCCCCCAAAACTGTTGGAGACTAAATCTGTGTTTCATTCAACTAGCAAGTTCCTGTTCATGTGTTACAACAGCCTCTGGAAACTAACACACCATTACAAAAGGGTTCTACTGTAAATGGTCCCACGGTCCTGAAATGATTCTTTTCCTTACTTTGCGTTGAATACCCACATGTCACTCAAAAGCCCATTCAAAGCTCTCCTGCCTTATGAATTATGGCATGGGAAGGGAAGGGCAGGATGAAATGAGGGAACTTACTTAACGCAGTTGGCACATACTAACACTGTGCATGCGAATTCCCTTCTTGCTGTTCTCCCAGCAGAATCCGTGGCCCCTTCCTCTGAGGTCCCATAGCACTTCATACAGATTTTGTTTAATTGAAGTATAGTTGACATACGATGCTGTATTAGTCCCACGTGTATGGTGCAGTGATTTGACAATTACCTACATTACAAAATGCTCAGCACGGTAAATGTAGTTACCATCGATCGCCGTACAACAGTATTACAATATTATTGATGACGTTACCTATGCTGTACTTTTCATCTCTGTGACTTATTTATTTTATAGTTGGAAAGTTATACCTTTAATCCCTTTCATTTCCTGCGCCCTTCCCTCACCCACACCGATCCTCTGAACTGATGAGTCTGTTTGGGTTTTTTGTTTTGTTTTTTAGATTCTACATGTAAGTAACATAATACTGTATTTATCTTGGACTTACTTCACTTAGCATAATACATTCCAGGTGCTTCCAGGTTGTCACAAATGGTGAGATTTCATTCTTTTTTATGACTATTAGTCCATTATGTACACACACACACACATATTGTATATATAATATGTGTATATATATATATATATATATATATAGCACATATTTATCCATTCATCTATGGATGGGCACTTCATACTTATTTTAATTAGCATTTACCTTTCTCAAGTATATTTCTGTGGTTTTTGGTTTTTTTTTTTTTTTTCTTTAAAGGCTCTACGCCCAGCATGGAGCCCACCACGGAGCTTGAACTCCTGACCCTGATATCAAGACCTGAGCTGAAATGAAGCCCCAGATGCTTATCCGACCGAGCCACCCAGAGGCCCCTATACTTCTGTGTTTTCAATGTCAGGCACCACCTGGTGGGCTCTGAATGTCTTAGAAGCAATGTTCATACCTCATTCTTTTTTATTGTCTTTTATTAACTTTTTACTGAGGTTTAGCGTACATACAGTAAAGAGCCTATATCTTCAGTGTGTATTTCCAAGAACATTTAGAAATGCCTACCCCTGAGGAGCCAGCACCCAGATCAAAAGATAAAACACTGCCCACACTTCTGTACCCCTCCCTGCCAATACCTCCCAGAAGAACCGCCGCTATACTGACTTTTTTAACCATAGATAACTTTTATCTATTCTTGAATATCTATAACTGAAATTATACAGTTCTGTTCTTTGGAAGATGGCCCCCCTCACACACCATAATGTCTCTGAGAGGCACCCATGCTGTTACATATGGCAATAACATTCTTGTTTTTTTTTTTTAAGATTTTATTTACTTATTTGACAGCTATCACAAGTAGGCAGAGAGGCAGGCAGAGAGAGAGGCGGAAGCAGGCTCCCCGCTGAGCAGAGAGCGACCCAGGACCCTGGGATCATGACCCGAGCCGAAGGCAGAGGCTTAACCCACTGAGCCACCCAGGCGCCCCGGCAATAACATTCTTATCTGTTGTGTGAAATTACCACAACTTATGGGTTCGCTGTCCTGGGAACAGACTCCTGGGCATTGCGGGTGTGACTGTCACCAGCAGGGCCACTAGGAGAAGATTCCTGTGCCCATCCTGTCATAGAAGCAAGCGTTTGTTTCTGGTGAGTATGAGCAGTATGAGCACAAGTAGAACTTCTGGATCACAGGGTAAGAGTATGGCCAGCTTTAGAAGATATTGCCTAATGGTTTTCTAACTTGCTGTGCAGATTTTCACTTACTCCAGAAAAATAGGAAATCTGGAGTGATGCATCAAATCCTCAATCCTTACCAAACTTTGTCAGTCTTTTTGATTTTAGTCATTCTGGTAGTAGCTACTTCTTCTTCTTTTTTCTGGCTTTACTGAGGTGATTGACATGCAAAATGGTAAGATTTGAAAATGTACATTGTGGTGATTTGATATATGTATACATTGTGAAAGACTTCCCTCATCTAGTTAATTAACACATCTCATCACCTTATATATTTATCTTTTGGGGAAGAGAGAATATCTATGTTCTATTCTGTCAACAAATTTCAATTATAAAATACAGTGTTATCAACTATCATCACATTATGCATTAGATCTTCAGACCTCATTCATCTGATAGCTGGAAGTTTGTACCCCTTTACCAAGCTCTGTCCCCCTGAGCATTCCTGGTTTCAGACAACCACTTTCCTACTTTCTGTTTCTATGAGTTTGACTTTCTTTCTTTCTTTGTCTCCTTCTCTATTCCATATATAAGTGAGGCCAAAATTTCTTCTGTATGATCCTACCTTCCTTCCTGGCCAAAATTGGCCGGATACAAACATTTGGTGGAAATCCCAGTAAATCATCAGTCAACTACCAACTGACAAAATCTTGCATGAAAAAATTAGCTGGACCAATTAGATTCCCTCTTGCAGAGAGTAAAGTAACAAATAAAGAATAGAATATAACACAGTCTTCAACAGGAAAAAATAAGAAAAAGCTGGAATGGCTATGATGAATCAATACAAGCCAAAGATATGAGAAATTATGAGGAAGCAGAAACAATAACAGAGAGATGATATACGGTAGAGGGCGTGGGAGCCTGCTGAGACCAGGACAGAAAGAATCAGGTACCATGAGAACAAGCAGTGAACCAGAGCATAGAGCCCAAGGCCAAGTTCTGGGGTCACCGGAGTAGCCTTGGACCCAGAACCACCCTCCTGCCTGTAGCTCCATAATGCCCTGGGACGGGGCCCATTCTGGAATCCCTGGGGGGGCACCTGGGTGTCTCAGTCAGCTGAGCGTCTGATTTGCGATTTCGGCTCAGGTCATGATCTCCTGGATCGCGGGATCCAGCCCCAGGCGTGGGAAGTCTGCTTGAGATTCTCTCCCTCTGCCACTTCTCAACTGGGGATTGTGCACACTCTCTAGCTCTCTCAAATAAATAAATCTTTAAAAAAAAAAAGAAGAAGAAGAAGAAGAATCATCACCTCCAGGATTGTCTACCTCCCTTTTCTCACAATAAATACCCTTAGCATAAACCCCTCCTCACTGTAGTTGAACTAACATGAGTGAGTGTCTGCTTCTTGCAACCAAAACCATCCAACTGCTTCACCCAGTAGGGCACCGTCAGTGGTGTGCTGGGAAAAGTTTGACAGCCATTGCTCCAGGAAGGAAGAGCCCTGAGTTGAAATGCTTGCCCATATCTCTGGTGTAAATACTCTACATGCTTCTTCCAAGGCTAATTGCCAGCTACGAGTACGATAGCACTGAAAACAGAAGGCAAGAGATGGGAAAGCGCACACCATTAGACCATCCTTTCACCATGCATAGACAGTAGGAAAATAGTTTAGTATTGATACTCAATGTGAATGTCATTGTTACCTTTATTTTTAATACAGTTTATTTAGTTTTAAGTCTAAGTTTTTAGAAACGCCTGCTTTTAATAACTCATTTGCAAAGCTCCCCAAAATTTGAGTATTGAGCCAGCTCCAGCACATCCCTGAAATAGATGCTCAGTCAATGTTTGAATCTTTTCCTGCCTTCTGTGCAAAATGCATCCTAGCAGACTCCTGGCTGTGTAGGGTTCTGCCACCTGGCTCCCAAGCCACTGACGTAGCCAAACATGAGTAAAGCGAACCATGTGATAAAAGTGTTGTACTCAATTTTCCAGTGTAGATCTCCACCGGTGATACTCTAAACCATGGAAATAGACATGTCATGGCTATATTTACCCAGACAAAAGCGTCACAGCTTTCTGGTTCGGAAATCTGGTTTGTTTTGTTTGTGCTTTGCCTAACAGCAGGACCCAAGAAAGCATGTACCAGAGAATGGGAAACACGCACAGGAACTTGGGACACGTCAGAATGGCTCCTGGAGCAAAACCCAGCAAATAGCCAAGTTTCTACATGCCTACCACAGTGCAGGGCATCATGGTCACAGGAAGTAAAGTAAGAGCTGTAGTTTTGCTCTTAAAAAGGGCTTTCAACAATAATATTCTGATGATGAGAGTTAATATTTATTAAGTACCCATCTATAACAAGATTCCTTTAACTCTTGTCATTTGCCACGACATGGATGGAACTAGAGAGTTTTATGCTAAGCGAAATAAATCAGTCAGAGAAAGATAAATACCATATGATTTCACTGATGCGTGGAATTTAAGAAACAAAACAGATGAACATAGTGGAAGGGAGGGAAAAATAAAATAAGATGCAATCAGAGAGTGAGACAAACTGCAGGAGACTTAACTACTAGAAACAAACCGAGGGTTGCTGGAGGCGAGGTGGGTGAGGGGAGGGGGTAACTGGGTGATGGACTTTGAGGAGGGCACTCTATGTAACGAGCACTAGGTGTTATATGTAACTGATGAATCATAGACCTACACTTCTGAAACTAGTAATATACTATATGTTAATTACTTGATTTTAAATAAAAAGAAAAAATGATTCTTTTCTAAGTGCTTTATGTGGATAAATCCAATTAACCCACACAACCACCCTTTGTGGTAGGTGTTATATTATCTCCCCAATCTTACAGATAAAGAACATGAGGCATGGAGAGGTTCTGAAGAAGCCTGGAGTTAATGTCTGAACTCAAGTATCCAATTCCAGAGCTCATGCTGCTACCCACTGGGCCACCTCACTTTAGGAGAATAAGATACAAGCACTGTTGTACAAGTAAACAAAGAGGACTTCAAGAAGCTATTTCAAGTATATTAGTATCAGAAAAGCAAGTAGCAAGTGTAAGCTGGATTCTTCTCAAAGAATAACTTTTAAAGTCCCATTAGCTATTTGGGGAGTTAAAGGAGAGACTTGAAAGATAGGCCGGAAGTGGGCAGACCAAAAGGACAAGGTGGGTAGCTTTGCGGGAGGAAGACTTAAGACTAGGAACAAGCACCAGATGCCAGGGAAGGTGACAGGATCAGCAAGTGTGCCCAGGGCAGTCGGGGTGGGGGGTGGGGGGGCTGAGGAAGGGGCTGAGGCCAAATGACAGAAGGGAAGGATCACGAGGGAGTGTGAGGATACTTCACTTTTAGGGCAGTGGCTATGTGCCCTACCTTGATGTGGTGATGATACCAACAAATGTATACATATGTTAAAACTTACCAAATTATATACTTTAAATATGTACAGTACATTGTATGTCAATTATACCTCAGTAACACTGCTTTTAAAACTGAAAAAAAAAAGATTACGTACTATATGATTCGGTTTATAGGACATTCTGGAAAAGGCAAAGTAGAGGCAAAAAACAGACAATAGTTGTCAGGGGCCCAGGATGGGGGAAAGGGTCAGTGATGAAGAAGCAGGAGGGACTTTGGAGGAGGAAGGGTTAATAGATGGGAGAGCTGGTCTGTTCACCTCAGTGATCTTCCTCCCCAAAACCCATAACCCCAGTCTAAGCATCAGACAAACCCAAACGAAGGGCCATTCTCTTAAATACCAATACTCCCCAAAATGGTCAAGGTCATCAAAAACAAAAAAGACTGAGAAATCATCATACACCAGAGGAGACACAAGGACTAAATGTAATATGGTAACCTAGATGAAATTCTGGAGCAGAAAAAGGTCACAAAATGGACAAACTAATGAAATTTGAATAAAGACTTCAGTTAACACTAGCAATGTGCCAATGTTGGTGCCTTCCTTCCAATGAATGTTGTGAGATGTTCACAGCAGGAACACAGGACAGGAGCATATGAGAACTCTTCATACTATCTCTCATACTATCTTTTCTGAAAACTGAAATGATTCCAAAATTAAAAGCATTATTTACAAACATCTTAGTGGAAGCAGTAGATGCTTTGGTTCTTCTTACTGAATCTTCACCCAAGCAGTAAAAAGCATAGTTTATTTTTCAGCCACCAATTAATTTCCAAGCCAAAGGTGGGAGTTTCTCTGCTCCATAGTTTCTAAAAACTCCACAGAGTTTCTAAAAACAGTTTCTAAAAACTCCACAGAGTTTCTAGCCTCCATAGGGAGGCCTAGCAGAGAGGGTCTTCCAACTCCTCCCCCACTCCCAGAACCCCTCTGCCTTCTCCCCCCTCCGCAGCCCCAGTGGCAGTGTGAACTCAACAAAGGCATCCTGGTCACCCATGGATCCAGACAGCCAAGGGTCAGAGGGCAGTGTGCATCCCCCCCCAACCCCTTGAAGCCCCACTGGTCAGATCTGGGCTGGGTGGCATGGCTGCTGCGGGGAAGGGGTATCCCAGATGAGGCCAGGGGATTTCCAGCACTCCCTGTGTATGTGTGTGTGAGAGACAGACAGACAGGCAGACAGCAGACAGAGACAGGGAGACAGAGGAACTGAGAAAGGAGCGGGGAGGTTACAGCGAGTGACCTGAACCAGGCTCCTGGAAATAATCTCTCAGCAGGGAAGCAGTGAGTCCCTTTGGAAACCACTGAAGCAAGAAAGTGGTGTTGACCAGTCTATTGTGCAGGCCTTTTTTTATTATGTGTAAGTAAATGAAAGGCCGAAACTATCCTAATAATCTTCAGGATGCCCTGCCTCTCCCCGCCCCCAGCCTCGGCCAGCCCTTGGGGGACAGTCTTCCACCTGGCCTTCTGTAACACCTCTCCCCCCGACCCCCCCTCGAAACTGTCATTTTTTACTCCAATGGTCACAGCATCTCTCCTCTCACAACCAGATTTCCTTCTTTCCTCTTCCTTCTCTCCACCCGCCCTCCCAGTGTGGTCCTTCACATCATTGCTTTAGCCCTGCTTGCCCGGGAGCAGCCCTGCCCCCATGGAGCACAGTCAGGACGCAAGTGATCTCTCAGGCAGCTGTTCTGCACAGGGCATCAGGACGAAGAGCAGACTCCTGGCATCCCTTGTTCAGGGCAACGCTGACATCTTTGTTCATAAAATGAAGGTGTCCCTCTCGAGTGACTCATTTAGGAAAAACCGAGTTCGTATGTAGTATTAGACAGGGTCTGGTCAAAAAAAAATTAATAATTTTAGTAGAGATAACCTAGTACAAAAAATAGTCCTCAATCTATTGTGGTAATCACGGTAGAATATATACATGTATGTAACCATTACATTGTACACTTTAGGCTTGTACAATGTTGCATGTCAGTAATCTCGGGATAAAACTGGGGCAGTGGGGGTGGGGTGGGGAATTGTTCTGTTCACCGGGAACTGGAATATTGAGACAGCAAAGAGAGAATACAGATGTTTCCCCAAACTGGCTGCAGGAAGCAGCTCTGGCCACCAAGGCTGGAGGAGCAAGAGGAACAGGCTAGGGCTGTAGGACCCAGAAACAGGAAGGAGGTCCCCACAGACGGAACCCAGACCTCTGAGGAAGGTCTGCCGACTGGCTGGGGATAGGGTCTCCAAGGAGGCACAAGGAGACTGGTTTTGAGATTGTGAGAAAAAAAATGAAACCAGGATCAACTGCTATATTGACATCAACTGCCATTGTCAAGGTGAGTGGGGTGATGGTGGCAGGAACTGAGAGCAAACGGGAAGAAGTACTTTTTTCCCTCCTCCTTCTGCTTTCCAATCCCCAGCTAGCACCCCCTGCTGGCAGAGCCTAATACCGTTCCGCTCAACAAGGAGATAGGGGTTTACCAGTCCCAGCCCAGCATGCCAAAGCCAAGTATAAAAGCAGCACTGAGACACAACAGCATTGTAATAGTAACAGAAGGAAGAAGAGATACAAACTGATACTTAATCAAGTGACTGTTCCGCACATCAACAGTGTGAATGTCCAAGCATGTGTGAGTATATGGGTAGAAAAAGTAGCTCTGATTATGAACCTCATATTTGACAGCAGCTTCCCATTTCTAATAATAGTATCTAATATTTACTAAGAGGTTGCCAGGTACAAGGCAAGTGCTAAACTGTTCACATCAGTGATCTAATTTAGCACTCACAAAAACCTAAGGAGGTCGATACCAAAAGAATTCTAATTTTGCAGATGTGAAAATTAAGGTGTAGAGAAGTTAAGTCGCTTTCTCATGAAGATCAGAAAGTAGCAGTTTCAAGACCTTGTTCCACAAAGCTCATGTGGTTAGTCCCTGTATCCCCTCTTATCCAATGGGCACCAGCACCGCAAAATCTACCCTCTCCTCTCCCCTCCCCTGACATTGTCAGGAGCTCTGGCAGGAAAGCAGGTAACAGATTCCTCAGTTCTCTTCTCTTAGATGCACGTACAACTCCAACCCTCTGGTTCATGAAAACACAGGATTAAAGCCTGTGCAGCCTTGAAGCACACACACTGTCACAAAACCAGAGGAACAGCAGAAAAGAGTGCTCACATCCCAGTATAATAGCGCCAGCACGGACAGTATAATTATGAGGTCAACACACACATATTGACATGGAAAGGTAATAATTGCTAATATTTAATGAGAGTTTCCCATGTTCTGGGCACTGCATCATGGGCTTTTTTGCATGGACATATTTAATTCTCACAACTAGATGTAGCAGATTTCATCATTAACATGTCATTTTACAGATGAGGAAATTGAGGCACTGGAGAGGTTATATAACTTACCCAAGGCCCGTACAGCTAGTAATTGATAGAGTCAGTATTTGAAACAAGGCAGTCGAGCTTCAGAGGACATGATGTTGACCCCACACTATTCTGACTCCAGTAGAGTGTAAAAATGACATGACAAGCTATTCAGCCAAAAAGAAAACAGATTACAGTCTAGTGTGTCTAGTATTTTGCCATATCTGTTCCATGTCTGTTTTATATATTTATGTGTGTATATATATATATATATATATATGAATTTTATATATAATATATTTTAAAAATTTTAGTCCATACGGGAAAGTGTGGAAGGGTTTATAATAACATATGAACAGTGATTACCTTGGAATGGTAGTTTGACTTTTTTGCCTTCTTATTTTTAAATAACTGTATGTTCTGGTTTTTCTACAATAAACATATTCTCTGTTGGAATAAACTTGCAATTTTCTTTAGGAAATGAGCGTCATTTCAGGGAAAACAATCTGGCAGTGTGAACAGCTTCCTAATATTTTGGGTGGATAAGGAAAGGAAACTTGGGCTCCCACCAGACTTGTATAAAAGGGAAGATTCCAAAGCATCTGCTTCATCCTGGCAAGGCAATCATATGCCCCCTGACAATCATCCCATACCTGAGTAAGCCCAGGAGTCACGTCCATGCATTGTTTCCAGCATGTTCCCTTCTCCACTGCACTATAGGGAGGGCTTGCAAATGTATGGAGCATGGGCACGATTATTCCGCTTTGAAACTCCAGCTTCCTAGATCCTAATCAAGATGACTTGGTCCCTCTGAACATCCGACATTTGCACGCAGGATAGCATTGTTGTGGTAGCTGTGATGTTATCCCTTTGCATCAAGAGTATTCTCTCCCATTTCCCCAAGCCATGTGTTGCCTTGGAAACATCATGATTCTTATAGAGATCTAAGCAAAGGGAAATAATAAAAATAATAAAATCTTACAGTTGAAGTCTATCTTTCATGCCACCAAGGCGCGTTGCTAAACCCATCCTCTAGATAAAAAGACAGACAGGCAGAATGGATCATACCATGTGTCATCCTGATAATTAACAATTAGAGAAAACACATTGATCTCTGTTCTCTGGATAATTCAGGTCAAAGTAGTTTTCCACCTGAATTAAGCAGATTGTCAAGGCCAGAAACTTTATGAATAGGAAGATTGAGTCCCATATCTAAAGATGCTGGCCTGAGAGAGGTCTCTGAGATGGGAGACAACAAAGCCTCTTGCCAGCCTGGCACCAGCTCACATGGGAGAAAGGTCTGAAGCCATGCGGAGAATCCTTATAGAGCAGTCGTTGGCAAACTTTTCTGCGAAGGCCCAACTGGTAAAAACATTCAGTGTTGTAGGCCCTCTGGTGTGATTCACCAACTTAACTCTATTGTAGGGTGCAAATAGCCATAGAAAATATGGCAAGGAATGAGCACAGCCACGTTCAATAAAATGGATTTACAAAAACAGATGGTGGGTTAGATATGACCCAGGAGCCATAATTTTGTAGACCCTTGTTCTAGAATATAGACTGAGGATCTTCAAGGTGTGCCTGTAATAGTTAAGGATTACTCTCAGAAGAAGTAGGAAGTTGGCAAAGTTATTCTCATTCATTTAATCAATGAATGTGTATTATATTCCTTTAGTGAGCCAGGCTCCAGCTTAAGTACTGCAAGTCAGAAGTGGGAAAGCAAATAAAGTCCCTAGAGTTTGCAGTTGATGGAGGAAGACATACTAAGTCAGTAAATAAGCAAATGCGAAAATTCCTAGTATTGATGAGTTATATGGATATAATAAATAAAACAAATAGTGAGAGAGGGGAGAGCCCAGTTTAGCTAGAGTGGTCAGAGAAGGCCTCCTAAGGAAGGTGCTGTCTAGATCACCTTTGTCTGCAGAGAAGGAGGTCACATGCAAAGACCTGGACAAAGAACAGGCCATCAATGTAATAAACAAGGAGAGTATTGTTTGGGATGAGGCTAACAGGTAGGCAAGGGTCATAGCAGACATAGTGTTCTGAGGCCTTCTGAGCCATAGGGCCTGAACTTGACCTCGCCTTGCCATTGTCCAGGAGTCCTGGCTCTTGCTGAAACCTCACCTGGACACTCACAGCTTCTGGGCCTCGCTCAGGTCCACTGCATTTGTAGTGGGCTCGGAGGTATTCTAAAACTAGTACGAGCAGGCTCTCCTGCCAAAGAAAACACACCTATTTTCATTGGCACCAGTAAAAGACTGATTAAAGCAAAATAAATATCATGCAGTAGTAAGATTTTCGGCACCTGATCAAGTGACTTCTTAGCTTCCCCTTTTCTTAAAATCAGTGTTCAGACCAGGAAGAATAAGGCGGTGACTGCTGAGTGTGTCAGGGCACATTCACAGATGAGGAAAAAAAAAAAAAAGCAAAATCTACTTACCTCCTTTAGCTCTATCAAGGACAAAAATCTTCACACTAGAAAGCGTAGACTATATGCTTAGGAAGGCACTTGAACACAAAGTAAAGAGAGCTAGTAAGACAGGTCTTTGGCTGTTTTAAATGAGCTGGAGGCACCAAGCCCACACCAATGAACCCAGGGTAGAGAGGCATGTCCTGTCCCAGGGTTATAATATACTGGGATCTGTAAGACCAGGAGAAAAGCCAGAAAAGGCAGTGTTATTCTTTTGAGAAGGTGTAAAGAGGCATATTCCAAAAGCATAACCCATGAGTTGAATATCCTTCCCTACAAAAATCCTATAAGGGATAATTAAATAATAACATTTCATGAGTGAGAGGAAAGTGGTGAGCATTACACCTAGAGAGGTTTCCTGGAAACAAATCTCACAGGATCACCCTCATTTATTTTCTTTGATGTGATGGTTACATTCATCCAATGTTCATTATATAACAATTAAGTTCTCACGCATGGGCTGTAGCATGAACAAGACAGACACAGTGCCTAACCCATCAGTGGAGTCTTTAGGAATATGCCACTGGTCTTTCTTCTGGATCCTAGCTTATGCAACCTTTTTATCTATTAGTTGGATGAAGATCTGGGACACATGACACAGTGGAATCCAAAATGGGTTAAATCTAATGAAAAATGAATAAATATTCAACGTTGTACAAGTTCATTCTGAAAGTACAGAGTGTAGACTTCTGGTTAAAAATTATCCATTGATTATAAACATTTATCTGCTTTCCCTCCCAGGCAAAGAGAATGGGAAAGGGGGCTTCAGCAGACGAGAGATTTCATTAAATTTTTGAAAGGGGAGAAGTTATTGAAAGAGTATTGAATGATGGAGCAGAGCAGAGAAAGACACAAATTAATTTGCAGAGTACGCTAAGGGCAAAGATACCCAGTTCGCCTCACAGAACCCTAGAGAAGCTCTAGACTTGATTATAACTGCCTTGGAGGGGCGCCTGGGTGGCTCAGTCGGTTAAGCCTCTGCCTTCCACTCAGGTCATGATGCCAGGGTCCTGGGATGGAGCCTACCTGGGCTCCCTGCTCAGTGGGGAATCTGCTTTCCCTGTCTCCCCACCCACCAGCCCTGACCCTCCACTCCCCACTCCTGCACTCACTCATGCTCTCTTTCTCTCTCTCTCACAAAAATAAATAATTTTTTTTTTTAAAAAATAAGAAGTGAAGCTGCCATGGAGAAGGCAGGGGCAGTGCAAAACTACAGACCTACTGTATCTGAACACTGAAATCCCTCATCCTTCTTTCCCACTGGATGTGTCTTCCCCCAAGAAAGACATCAGGAAATTCTTCTCTGGGAAATCCAAACAGTCCCAAGGAAAAAAAATTTCCCAGTGCCAGCCTCCCACCCAATTGCCCACATGAGGTCTGCAAACTGACAAACCCCTATAACCATACTCATACACAGAGCTGTCCATCAGCTTTGTAATGTCTTACAATTAGATAGGAATGGACAGCCAACATCTTTGACAATGTGAAGAGAGGCTGAGGTCAATGAATAGAGAAAAGGAAACTGAAGGAAACAGATTTCATGCAGGAAACAAAGACGTAGCAAAAAAAAAAAAAAAAATCTGGTCAGTATCCTCAAAATAAGTGATTATTACATACCCCCCCGCAAGAAAGCAAAACAACCAAGAAGAGAATATTATGAAAAAGAGGCAACCAAAAGGTAAGAGTGAGTTTTTGAAATTAAAACAATGATAGTATAGAAGTGCTGGCCAGTCAGTAGAGTGTGTGACTCTTGATCTCGGGGTTGGAGGGTTGATTCCCATGTTGGAGGTAGAGATTACTTAAAAATAAAATCTATAGTATACATAAACGATAAATTATAGCCTAAATAAATAAATGAAAGCATTGGAAAATAAAGTTGAAGATTCTTCTAGGAAGTAAAACAAAAAGAACAGACTGAAAATAGGGGGACAAATAAAAAATTCAACATATGAAGCAGGGGGACCAATATCCTAAAAAGAACTCCAGAAAAAGAAAACAGAGTAAAAGGAGGGGGAAAAAATTAATATGAATGAATGAATGAATCTCCAGGTTAAAGGACCCATAGCAGGCCCGGCGCAATAAGTGAAAAGAGGCCGTCACTAAGACTTCTCATAGTGAAATTCTGAACCTTAGAGATAAGGAGGAAACCCTAAAAGCTTCAGAGAGAAAAACTCACTGCTTAGAAAATACCAAGGTCATGGGACACCTTAGTGGCTCAGTCCATTGAGCATCTGCCTTCCGCTCAGGTCATGATCCCAGGGTCTTGGGATTGCATCTTGCATTGGGCTCCTTGCTTGGCAGGGAGTGAGTTCCCCTCACTGCCTGCTGCTCCCCCTGCTTGTTCTCGCTTTCTCTCTCTCTCTCTCTCATAAATATTAAAGAAAAAAAGACAAGACAAGACAAGACTGAGATCAGACTGACAAAGGACTTCTCAAGAACAATACAGTAACCTAGAACAATGCTTCTCAAAGTATTAGGTGGAGATTTTACTGTTTTCTCTGTCATTGATTGCTACTTTCATAAAACAGAGTAGAAATAACTTCTACTCAAAAAATTCCAAATTAAAAGCCAAATTAAAGCGTTATCATCAGAGATGCCTGGGTGGCTCAATTAGGTGTCTGCCTTTGACTCAGGTCATGATCCCGGGGTCCTGGGATGGAGCCCCGCATTCGGTTCCCTGCTCAGCGAGAAGCCTGCTTCTCCCTCTTGCTCTGACTCTCCCCTCTGCTCCTGCGTGCTCTCTCTCTCTCTCTCAAATAAATACAGTCTTGAAAAAATATTAAAAAATAAAACTGATCATCAACTTCAAAAGACATGAAATGCTGTGGTTAAATTTCTGTATTTAGCTCATCACAGATGAATGGCAAACAGTTTGCAGACTGACACCGGTCCGTGGCCACACTTTGAGTAGCAGTGTGGGACAAGAAATGCCTTCAAGATTGTAGCTCTCAACCCAGAATTATATACCCAAACTATAACTATGAGAAAGCAGAACAATGGAATGTTGAGGCTAGAAAAAAAATAAAGACAATTTATCCTCTTGGATCCTTCTGTATAAAGCTACTAAGAAGTGTTCAAGCAAAATGAAGGAGTAAATGCAGAAAGTGTAAGACAAGTCCAGGGGAGGGGGTCGAAGGATGGGGTCCTACCCATGCCCACCTGGACCGCTGGGATCAGTGACACCCACCCTGCACCCCACCCTGCACCCCCCCCTTCCCGAGCCACTCTCTTCCCTGTCTCTTGGCAAGCATCTCCTTTAGCCTGCCGAGTTTAAGTCCTTGAACCTGTGAGGGGCTGAAGTATTCATACACATATCAGAGAGAAACTATGACAACCAAGCAAGAAAAGTGCCAGGAAAAGCAAGGACCTCGACTTCACCTGTGCCTTTTTGACCTGTGAGTGTCCACAGTGATTCCCACGGGCTGCCGCCCTCTCACTACCACCCAGACTCAAACCCAGAGGTGGCTTCTCCTGGAGACGGTCAGAGGGGCCGGTTCTTGGTGCCTGCTCTCTCCTAATGTCTGCTGGGGTTTATTTCACCCTCTTCCTTCCACTCTGGCGGTCCTGGGAAATAATTTAAAAAATCAAAAATATTTGCATTCCATCCGAGTTAACACCACATCTTCTGTAATTATCCCTGCTGCTGAAATCATTTTCTCATGTGCTTTTTGAGCAAAAAGGGAGGGGCAAGGGAAGCAAATTAATTCCTTGGCAACAAAAATCTAATTAATCAAAAACAGGTCTGAGAGAATCAGAGCTTCTTCGGCCCATGAAAGCAGCAGCCATAAGGGGAGCAGGAACACTTAGCTTAGTAGTAAGAAAAAAAAAAAGTAGGCAGGTTTTGTGAATGTGCAAATGAGAGGCAAGGCAGCATGAGAGGTAAAGCAGGGAGTTGGAGTCAGTTTGAGTTGGGCTGGAATCCCAGCTCTGCTGTTTCCTGCTGCATCACCTTGAGCAAGTTACCTAGTCCCATGGAGCCTCAGTTCTCCCATCTGTAAAGTGGGGATAACAACACTGTCTCATGAAGGCAGTGGGGAAACTGAGATGATGTCTATAAAACCCTCACACAAAGCTGTCATCATCAAGACAGCATGGTACTGGCACAAAAACAAACACATAGATCAATGGAACAGAAAAGAGAACCCAGAAATAGACCCTCAACTCCATGGTCAACTAAAGAATGTCCAATGAAAACAGACAGCCTCTTCAACAAATGGTGTTGGGAAAATTGGACAGCCACGTGCAGAAAAATGAAATTGGACCATTTCCTTATACCACACACAAAAATAGACTCAAAATGGATGAAGGACCTCAATGTGAGAAAGGAATCCATCAAAATCCTTGAGGAGAACACAGGCAGCAACCTCTTCGACCTCAGCCACAGCAACTTCTTCCTAGGAACATCGCCAAAAACAAGGGAAGCAAAGGCAAAAATGAACTATTGGGATTTCATCAAGATCAAAAGCTTTTGCACAGCAAAGGAAACAGTTAACAAAACCAAAAGACAACTGACAGAATGGGAGAAGATATTTGCAAACAACATATCAGATTAAGGGCTAGTATCCAAAATTTACAAAGAACTTATCAAACTCAACACTCAAAAAACAAATAATCCAATCAAGAAATGGGCAGAGGACATGAACAGACATTTCCGCAAAGAAGACATCCAGATGGCCAACAGACACGTGAAAAAAAAAATCCTCCACATCACTCGGCATCAGGGAAATACAAATCAAAACCACAATGAGATATCACCTCACACTAGGCAGAATGGCTAAAATAAACAAGTCAGGAAATGACAGATGCTGGTGAGGATTCGGAGAAAAGGGAACCCTGCTACACTGTTGGTGGGAATGCAAGCTGGTGCAACCACTCTGGAAAACAGCATGGAGGTTCCTCAAAAAGTTGAAAATAGAGCTACCCTATGACCCAGCAATTGCACTACTGGGTATTTATCCTAAAGATACAAACGAAGTGATCCAAAGGAGCACATGCACCTGGATGTTTATAGCAGCAGTGTCCACAATAGCCAAACTATGGAAAGAACCTAGATATCCATCAACAGATGAATGAATAAAGAAGATGTGGTATATATACACAATGGAATACTATGCAGCCATCAAAAGAAATTAAATCCTGCCATTTGCGACAACATGGATGGAACTAGAGGGTATTATGCTTAGCAAAATAAGTCAATCAGAGAAAGACAACTATCATATGATCTCCCTGACATGAGAAAGTGGAGATGCAATGTGGGGGGTTGGGGGGTAACAAAAGAATAAATGAAACAAGATGGGATCAGGAGGGAAACAAACCGTAAGATACTCTTAATCTCACAAAACCAACTGAAGGTTGCTGAGGGGAAGGGGGTAGGGAGAGGGTGGTTGGGTTATGGACATTGGGGAGGGTATGTGCTATGGTGAGTGCTGTGAAGTGTGTAAACCTGGCGATTCACAGACCTGTACCCCTGGGGCTAATAATACATTATATGATTATAAAAAAATTTAAAAAATTTTTTACAAACCCTCGCAATGTTTGTCACACAGAAAACACTAAGTGTCAGTGATGAATTATTAGCAACCTCAAGCACCAACCCTGTTATATAAATTGCAAACTTTCAGGAGACATTTTTTTCAGCTTTTTCAAAAGCTGTTTTTAAAGAGCTTCAACTAAAGGTATTATATTTTCCAGAAGACATACTAAAGAAATAATAAGAGAAGTATGAAGACATTTAGTTGTAGGAATGCCCATCAAGCTGTTCATTCTAATAGAAAAAAGAAAACTGTCTAAATGCCCTGAGATGGGAGTTAGTAAAATAAATCATGGTACACCCATAAAATGAAAAATAAATCTTCAAAGTGGGTATCAAAAGAGAACGCTGATGGATGGAGATGTGGGGGTTAGGGTGTAGGAAGGTGTAGGAAGCCAGTTACCAGTTTGTAAAGTATAAACCACATTTATTTACTTCAACACATTTTCCACCTGTGTGTGTATATGTACAGAAAATAATTTCTGAAAGGATGACCAAGGCTTTGTTGTTTTGTTTTTGTTTTGAGTATTTGCTCTCTTCTTTAAACCATCTGTATTTTTTAGGGGCGCCTGGATGGCTCAGTGGGTTAAGCCGCTGCCTTCGGCTCAGGTCATGGTCTCAGGGTCCTGGGATCGAGTCCCACATCGGGCTCTCTGCTCGGCGGGAAGCCTGCTTCCTCCTCTCTCTCTCTGCCTACTTGTGATCTCTCTCTCTGTCGAATAAATAATAAAAAAAAAAAAACCATCTGTATTTTTTAAAATTCTTTTATTGTGAGCATACTCTGTGATTTCAAAAAAATTTGAACTTTTACTTTTTATAGAGAACCATAGATCTCCTTATTCTACCCTCAACTGTAGAGCTCTCTGGACATGACCCTTGGATGAATTAAAGGCCGTCTGGAGGTTCTGGCAACACAGAAGACGCATAGGTGTCTCGGCCCCAGTTGTCAGCCAGACGCCCCAAGGCGGCCAGTGCTGGGCCTCCCCAGTTAACAGGCAATAGCCCCTGGGAAAGAAATCATCTCACACAGATATTAACTGGGGTCACCAATGGATATTGGGACTACTTTGCTGGGCCATACCTGCTGGCTTTTTCCTCTTTGGGGACGAGGAGCAGGGGACCCTGCCTGCCTGCCCTTTGCCTTCTGTTTACTCCCCCAGGGAAGGTGTCTGTTCTGTGGCAACACTGGGCTGCCAGCCCATCTATTCTCTTTTTCCCCAGCCCGCAGCTGCCACCCGCCTGTACAAACTCAGTGTCACCAAGGACGACAACCTCCTTCTCCCCTCTGGTCCTCGCCAACCTGTGCCCTATGCTCTGTTGAGGAACGAGCAGGCCTTTTCCTGCCCTCTTCCCACGAAAACACACACCCATTCTTGCCTGGGAGAAAAATAGCTGTGACATCCATCACTCAGAGCCACTACTGCAGTCTCGGGGGCAGCAACAGGAGAAACATAAGGCCATATATACCACCGGCCCTCAGATGTCCCAAGACAAGCCTCAAGACTTGGGTCTCAGGTTCCCTGTCATCTCCTTGTACAGTCTGTGGAAAGCTCAAGGGGGAAAAAAAAAAATCCCCAGGCTTTGAGCATGGCTGGGCAAGGCAGAAAGGCGATGTTGTCCTAAGAGTTGAAGGCTCTGCTGAAAGTTCCATGACATGCATCCAAGGCTTTCAAGAGCTTTCCCCCAGAAATCCCCGCAAGGTATGAAGCAGATGCCTGTGATGCAATGGCACCCTAGAACCTCTGACAGAAGAAACAAACCTTGAGGGAAAACAATGAAATAAAACATTTTGGCTGCAGACGTTAAAGAGAAAACAGTAAAAGGAAAATTGGAAGAATAAACCCTCAAAACAGCTTGACTTGGATTTTTTTATTTATTCACCCAATTCAACAAACATGATGTGGTGTCTCCATTTGTTGGGTCCAAGCATTACAAAGATTGGGACAAAGTCTCCCTGGTGAGCCCCCCATCTCCTGGATGCATTCCTTCAGGGTCCATTATGTGGCTGGTTGCATTGTCCAAAAGTAGCCAGCCAGGGCAGTGTGTCTGGTCATATGTTTCCTTTCCAAACCTTGATACCCCTCCATCCAAATGGGAAGCCGATTTTCCCTTGGCAGGGGTTCACACAGTCCCCTGTGACGGCCTTGACAAGTACGACCCAGCAGATGTGATACTGCTCCTTTTGGAGGAGAACTCATAAAAGCAGATATGATGTCTGCTTGGTTCTCTCTCTTCTTTCTGGACCCTCAAATGTGGGGGCCGCCATATTGGAAGGAAGCCCAAGTTCGTCCACGTAGAGAGCAAGAGAGCAAGAGCAAGAGAGAGGAGAGGATCAGAGAATTCAGAGCTCTTACAAAGGAAGAGCCCAGAAATAGACCCTGTCCACATGGAGAGGAACTAAGGCCCCCAGCTTCAAGGCAGCCTCAATGGGCAGAATGGGGCAAGTGAGCCTTCCAAAGAGCACAGTCTCCAGGCTTCGAGTCCTCCAGCTGAAACTCTAGACACCGTAAATTGGAAGCAAGCCCTCCGTGCTGTGCCCTCTCTGCATTTATACATGAGCCCAAAAGACGGTTGTCTTATGCCACTAAATTTTGTGAAACGTGTTCCTCAGTCATAGGGACTGGAATACCTTGTTTTCTTGAACAGAGCTTGGGTTTCCAGAGCTGGGCTGGCCCATTTTTAAATCCCAGCCCTGCCATGTCCCAGTTAAGGGATGCAGGCAAATTCACTTAAAGCCCCTCTGTAATATGGGAATAATACCAAGACCACTAGCGAGAGCAGAGACTGTGGAGAGAGACCCAAGGAGTAGAGGAAGGGGAGTTCGAAAGTCTCCAATCACAAAGGTTAGAAGTGGCATTGAAACAAATGAGGCCAAGAGTCTAGAAGGAAAGGAGAGGTTGCTCAGGGAATAGAGAGCAAGCAAGGAAGAGCTAGACGGTTGTCTGGGAGAGGAGCTCAAAACACCAGAGTGGGCCTGTGGCCACGAAAGGAACAGGATCAGGGAGATAAAACCACAGGGCTGCCGATTTTCACTCAGCAGCAAATATTTTTCACACCCAAAGATGGGATAGAGTAATGGAGAAGATGGGCGTTTCCGTCAGCTGGGGTATTTGACCCAAGGCAGGATGCCCTTGGAACAGACCTGCAGAGTACGCTGAATCTTCACCAAGGGCACTGGATCCAAGGAATTTTAGAGTCCGGCCCACCCTGAGACACCAACTGTCACCACGCTAGCCTGTCACTCTTTAGTATGGGGCCCTTTATTCATGCTCAGCACCACCTTGTCACCAGTCGATATATTCTTTCCGCACTTATATCTATTCTTTTCTATTCTATTCTATTCTATTCTATTCTATTCTATTCTATTCTATTCTACTATGTTAACAGTTTATCATCCTCTCTCTCTACTACATATCAAATTGTCCCAGAGTTCAGAGGCTTGCAAACAACGTTTACTATCTCACAGTTTCTGCAGGTCAGGAATCCGGGGAGGGCTGGAGCCTCCAGCTTTGAGATTCACAGGCTGCAGTCACGGTGTCGGGCAGGCCAGGTGACCCTCAAGGTCAAGCTTGGCGGGTCGGCAAACCGGCTCACTCACAGAGTCGTTGGCAGCATCCAGTTCCTCCCGGCGGGGGACTGAGGCTCCAGTTTCTCAGAAGCCGTCAGTCAGAGGCCACCCTTGGTTCCCTGCCAGGTAGGTGTCT
This sequence comes from Mustela nigripes, assembly GCF_022355385.1. Taxonomy (NCBI): domain Eukaryota; kingdom Metazoa; phylum Chordata; class Mammalia; order Carnivora; family Mustelidae; genus Mustela; species Mustela nigripes. Next base: position 32,923,372 of record NC_081557.1, read on the forward strand.
CCATAGAGCGTCTCACAGCCCGGCTGCTTGCTTCAGCTGAGGGAGGGAGGGGGAGAGAAAGAACCAACAAGACCAAAGTCGCGGTCTTTGTAACAGAATCAGAAGTAACCCCCCTCCATCACTGTGGCTATATTCCCTGTCTTAGAAGTGACTCACTGGGTCCAGCCCACACTCAGGAGTGGGGATTTATACAGAGCTGTGACTTCCCAGAGTCACGGCTGCCATCCCCCTTCATCCAAACCCCGCAAAGGTCCATGACAGCGGGAACCTCGCCCGCCTTTTTCACCTCCATATGCTGGCACCTGAGACATAGATGTTCGATGCACATTTTTAACGGAGTGAACAAGGTGAACCATAAGCCCCAAGAGCTCCAGGTGCTGCCCTGTAGAATACATGCTCGTTGAATGGGTGAACAAATGCGTGGATGAATGAGCTAAATGTCCCTCAGTAAACATTTGACCCAGTCCCCAAATCACAATTAAAAAATAGATTTCGAAGACTGAGTGGCTTAGTAGGACCCATGAATAAAGAGGGGTTTTCAGGCGGAATTACGCATAGATCCTGTTTCCAAACCGTGTGTCCACGAGGCCATCTTGAAGATGCGTAAATAACATAGGAATCCCTCCAGAAGACATGCGGCAAGAAGGCTACTGCCTCCAGGGAGGAGGATGGCAAGCAGACCTTTATCCTCTTGCCAGGTCATGGCAGGGGCTCTGGAGAATTTACATTTGCATAATTGTTTCCCCCTGACTGGCTCCCCTCCCTGCTAAGTCTGATGTCCTGGAGACGCCTTTCCAAGTGACAAGTGTATTGTCAACGCAGAGCAGATCCATGCACCAGGCTTCCTGACTGGCAGGCCCATCAAATCACAGAGGAGGCCCCAAATGGGGAACCTGGGGGACCAGACCTGCAGGAGGAGGCGGGTGAGAACATGTTCTCCCCGCCCCCCACCCTTACCCCTACTATGGCTGTTAATTGAGAAGGGGAGCCTCAATAAATTATATTGAAAACAGATAAACAACTCAAGCTGTGTTTATTAAAGAAATAGCAAATGGCACAGTGCCAGCACGAATGAGCTTTGCTGTAATCAGTGTATTTATTTCACCAAAAAGAAGCCTGTCTGGGCTTCTTTTAAGCCTGATAAATTCATTATGCTAAGTTTCAGCCTCCATAGAACTGAGGCTTTTCTATATGTTAATTCATTTTAGTAAATAATTATTCTGTTTGGCTGAGGGAATGCATGTCTCTATAATTTAATAATTGGGAGGGTTATTACATGTGATTAATAGGAATCATAAGCAAATACTGAGAGTATAATAAAGAAGGTCAGTGGGGAGGAAAGTGGGAAAGATGCTCCCTCCCCCACCCTTCTCCCCTGGCCGAGTTAGGGATTCAGTACTTGGAGGAGAGATTGCCTTCTTATCCATCCAAGAGCCATTTCCAATACATGCTACATTTCTCTTTGGAGCTTTGCAGTGTGTTTCCATGTGTCTGTATGTCAGAGGTGAGAAAGGAGGAGAGAGAAGACCTGGAGAGAGAAACAGGGCCGTAAGTGGCTGGAATCTCCAGACCAGAGCCTCCCAGATGCCCAAGGGAGCCCCACCCTGTCCCTTCAAGGCTAACCAGAGACGTTTTCAACAAACCTCAGTGAAATGAGAACAACCGACACCATGTGATGGCTTTTACAATTTTTTTCAAAATTCTGGAATCATCCCTTACCCAAGTGGACTATTTTTAAAATGTTCTTTTGTGAAATAAGAATGACCAGTAACCTCTTTCTCTTTCTTCTTACTTGGAAAAATGAAAATCTGGCAATTTTGGACCTCTTCCCGCCAATGGGTTTTGGCATTTTTAGTTCAGAAATGTACCAGTCTGGTGAAACCCCGAAGTCTTAGAACCTCTGCTTTAGGCCACTTTAGAGTCCTCTGGCCTCCAGAGTGAGACCATCCTGGGATGAGAGTCCCATATCTGATTTTCCTGGGCTATTTCCTCTTTTAGCAAATAAGGGTTTAGTTGAAGAACTGTTACCCCCATCAATGTAGAGATTTGTACATGACCAAGGTAACAGGTGCAATGTGCGGCTCTTAGTAAGGGATTAATAGTGCTTGTTGACCATACGAATGACTGAACTACATTCATAGTTGTTACAAGATCATAGATATCAAGGTTCTTTACATATTTCAATATTGTTGTGTTGTTCTTATTCTGCGGAAAAAAAAAAAAAAAAAGCAATGGATCTTCCGGGCCCAGCCAGGCCAGTTGGGAAGTCCTAAGGAATCGATGGGTACTAGGAGACGCATGAGCAAGCTCCCCATGATCCTTCCAGACACAGCTACTGTGCTGCCCTGTCTGTTGTCTCCTCACAACTGCTTCTGCTGACCTACACACAAGACCTGCTCTCCAACCCCTGCTGTCCTGATCTTGACCCCAGCCTCTCTCAGTCCTGATCTTCCCCAGCCCTGCCCTCCTGTGCCTGCTCTGGCTGATGGGTCCACATCCAGCCTCAGGGAGCTTCCGCCCCTGCCCCCACTGCTGCTTCCCAGACTGAGACATGATGGTCCCGGCGGTTTCTGGGGCTGAGGCTGCCACTTGCCAAACATGTCTCCTCTCTCCAGGGGACCAGTGAACCTCATAAGGTACAAGTCCTACTGCCTCGTAGGTACCGGCGAGCTAGGCCCAGATCAGTGTTCCTGGAACGTGGCGCACCTGAAGCCATGGAGAGGCCAGAGCTTCAAAATGTATTAATTCCTTCAAGAAATAAGTTGAACTTGCACCTAGTGTATGCCAGTCATTGTACAAGATGCTGAGCAGACAGCAATGAACAAACAGGCAAAAGTCCCTGGCCCTGTGAGGCTTAATTTTTGGCAAACAGATGCAAATATATGTGATAAAATTCTAGAGAACGATCAATGTTACAAAGAAAAATAAAGCAGGACAATGGGATAAGGGGAAAGAAAGGGCCTCTTTGAGGAGGTGACATTTGAGGTGGATTGCATAACATCCAGGAGAAAGGCCTCTGGGGCAGAGAGAACAGCAAGTGCAAAGGCCCTGAGGCCTAATACTGGAATGTTTTAGAAATGGCCAAGAAGGTTAATATAATAAGAACTGGAAGGGTTATAGACTGAGAGAAGAGAAGATAATGGGCAGCCACGTCCTATGGCACTTAAAGACAATTGTGAGGACTCTGGATTTACTCTAAGCATTTAAGAAACTACTAAGAAACTTTCTGATAAATGGAAAGTAAGGGGAGGCCCAAGCTGAGGTCTGGCCTGGCTAACTGCATAGTCATTAAAAAGGGTACCTGCCTTCAGAGAATTCCTTCAAGCCTTTTAGTCCTCCTATACCCTCCAGCCCTACCGATACCCCTCATAATACTACCAGCCCCCATACCAGATCTTTTGTCATCTCTCATCCCCATTACTCATTTTGGTCCCTGGCTCATCAACAAACAATCCTGACGGTGGGGATGGCCACCATGTGCTGAGAATCAGGACATGCCCAGGGTTGGTGGCCCAGATGAACACTACAGGCTAGATGAACACTACCAGAAGATTAGCCTGCTCTGATAGACTGTACCAGACATGGGATCGGAGGTGTCGGGTCCAGTCCAGCTTTGCCATTTAGTAGCTGTGTGATCTTGCACAAGTTACCTAACCTCTCTGGTCTTTGTCTTTAAATGACAATTATAATAACTGCTCTGCTAACCTCCTGTGGTGGCAAGAACCCAGTGCTTCAAGTAAACTGTTGAGCAATGTACCCTTGTCAGCTGTGCCTGCAAGCCGATTATCAGCATTCAACCCTGAGCCTGCCTATAGGCTCGGGCCCTCATGGCTAAATGGCTTTCAAACACCATCCTCCCTGACTTCCCCGGGTCCCAGGCCCCAGAGCCATCTCATCTCCATTCCGTCCTTCAAATAAAACATTTCATTGTTCCTCGGCTCTCTAGGAAATAGTGACCCTTGAGATCACGAAGGGCCCAGAAAACACATTTGGCACAGGCAGGGCATGGCTTCATGTCTGACACACACAGTGCTGGGCCAGGATCCCCTCCGGAGACCTCCCTCAACAGCCTCCCCTACAGACACTCACACACGCACAAGTCAAGAGAGCCGTGGATCACACTCCTGTCGGGGATGATGGGAGATCCTTGGTTTGCTCGTTCACTCAGTCTGGTGGTCAGGCAGGCAGTCACCAAGCATGTGTTCTGGGCCACACTCCATGCTAGGCCCCGAGGCCCCACAGTGAACTAGGCAGGCCTGGCCCTGGCCTGAGGGGAGCTTAGGTCAAGCTGTGGTCAGTCTACCAGCACCCAGGGAGCTACAAGGGACTGCATCCATCCAAGGGTTCAGGGTGGGGGGTTCCTCTGAGGAAATGCCTGTGTTACCTCTCTCAAAACCGTGCTGACCACTTTGTGGAGCGGTCCTCGGGGCAAACAGCCTTTATCCAGAGAAGTGGCTGCCCTGCAGCCCGGCGGAGACCGTGGATTCTGTCCTGGCTCCAACATGCCAGGTCCGTTTATAACTTTGGACACATCCCTTCTGCTCTCTGGGCCACCGGGTGCCCCGTCTGTCATAGGAAGGGCTACAGCCACCAAAATTGCTCACAAACTTCAGTTGTCCTGCAACCCTCCTTGTCATTTCTGTCCCATACACCCCTGCCACCTCCAATCCACTCACATTTATGAACGGTGACTTAGACCATGCTTAGTACGCGCTGGGAAATGCTGTAAGAGCTTTATATGTATTCACTCATTTAACGGTCTAGATACCCTTCTGAGGTGGCTGCTGTTTTACAGATAAGGACACAGAGCATAGCAAAGTGTTTGCCTGTCTCATCATGGCTCCTAAAGGTGGGGCTGGGAATGCCACTTGGGCAATACGGCTTCGGAGCTCATTCTCTTAACGCTTGTAGTATGCTACTTACTGCTCTTAATATCTTTCTTTCAACTGATCCACTTTTTAATGTCAGTTTCTTTTTTTTTTAAAGACTTGCAATCATGTCCATCAAGTGAAGAAGTATGTGACTTGTCATAAATAGAAGAGACCCGTTAAAAATGCATGACTACTCCATTGCGAACTCAGTATTTCTCCATGCAACTCATCAGATCAGCTCTCAGACCACCAGGGGACACTTGAGGACACCTGGAGAGGACATGCTGAGGGCTTTTCCAGTCCGGTTACACCGTGACTTTCTGTCACTTCCAGGCACCTGCAGGCTTCCAGGGGAGGAAAGCCTCACAGCTCTCTGACCCCACCCCACCCCACCCCAACCCCAGGATTGCCACTCCTTGCACACCTCAAGGACTTCCAGGGGATTCAGCTCCTGCCAGCCTGGGGCTCCCATGACTCACCCACCTCCTCCCTTGTGGGTAAAACTTCCACACTGGGGCTAATGATGCCCCCAGCTGAGGCTCCTTGGTCCTTTGCTTTTTCCAAAGACAACCCACTGGAGGCGTGTTCCACCTCCTGCCAGAGTAAATAGATGATTTTCCATTGCCCTGGGTCCAGCGGGACCTCCTGGGGAACATCAGCAACAATTGTGGGGGGCTGGGGGGGAGCCTAGATGCCCAGGCCCCTTCCTGAGGGGGATTTGCAGGGTAACAGGCGTTAATCACACCTCTGCTGCTCCAGCACTTTCCAGACCAGCATGTCTCCCACCGCTCATCCCCTTCCCCCCGCACCAGTTTCTTTATAAAACCACACGTTTTCCTACACTGACCATGGAAGGGAAAAGCAGAAAATTGACGGCCCAGGACAAAATGCCTCCCCTCACCTTGAATACTTTTCTTTAACTCAGAATACAACTTCACTTAGAGAAGATGGATCGCTTAGGAGAGCCCAGTCCTGCAAATACTCACAGGGCCCAGCTTGCCCATCACTCCAGGGCAGAGCTGAGTCACAGAGAGAAGAGAAATGAACTTGGAACCACTGCCACCCCCACTAAAGTTTGAGTCCTCTCTCTACCACCCTGGCAGGTGGGAGTGTGTACTTGGGCTAGTCATTTAACTACCCTCTTTTGGGCCCCACCTCGTCATCTTCAAAACAGGGATAATATCTGGGGGTCTGCCCAGCTCAAGGGGCCATGTGGGGACAGAATGAGAGGTGGCTCTGAATGTGTGGTACAAGCAAGGAAACCCAGTGTGGATGTGGGAGTATGACATGACGAGGTGTTAGCCACCGTCAGCTGCTGACAGGAAACCTAGTGCCAGGGCAGGGGGTGTTGGTTTGAGATGTGTCCTCTGAAAATGAAAGTACAGTCCTCCCCACCTCCGTGGCTATAGGAATTTGTCAAATGAGGCATCGTTTAACCCATAAGACAACCAGACTCGGAGAGCAGGATGCTAATGAAATGGAGTCTTAACCACTTTCAGGGTTGAAACCACTTTCAACCTCCTTCTTTTGTTCTAGAATGAAATGAAGATTTGATTCCCATTGAATCTAGTTTACCAAGTAATATTTGGCTTGGGCAAGAGGGAACAAATTTAGTTCAGTTGGAAATTCCAAGAGATGGCAGATACTTGGGTTAGGTTTAGGTTCCAAGCAGGAGGGCTGTTTGCCCTCATTTGAGTTTTGAGTCTGTTACAACGTGGGTTCCCCGGCCTTTCATAACAGGGTCTGGCTGGGCAAATGACATTCATCACCCTGTGCTTTTCTAGTATGTTTGTGAGTCAGAAGCCGTCTGATAGATGGCATCAGATTTGGCTATCCCCACTAAGAGAATAAGCTGTCCCAGCTGCTTACCCAGACAGAGGAATTCTGTCTTTATTCATTCATTCACTCATGCATTCATTCAACAAACATGTATTAAACTCCTCCTGTGCCATGCCCTCTCCAGAATGCTAGGGGAAAATAAAGATAGGACTTAGTCTCTGACCTCAAGAAGCCCATAGTCAGGTGAGAAACGAGCTTGCAGGGAAATACATTACAATGTTGCGTGTCAAGAGCTAGCATCCAGAACACAGAACACAGGAAGAAGACAAGAACGAAGGATTAAAGCAGCAGTGCGGGCCAGGGCTCCTGGATAAGGTGGACCCTGAAAGATGAATAGAAATTCACCAGCTGCATGACATTACTGCATTCTGATTTGTATTTATTTTCATGGATGTGTTTATTTCTGCACAAGAGTACACACACACACACACACACACACTCCACTACCTCGATCCTCAGCACCATGAAGGCAGGGAGCTGGTCTTGTTCATGGCTGCATCCCCAGCACCTAGACAATGAGTGGCACGTTTTAGTTAAGTGAATAATACGTAAGAGGTATTCTAATCAAAGAGCAGAGCATTTTCCAAAGGGACATTAAGAGGAACCAAGTTAAAAAGGAGAGAGAAGACAATTTTCCACTGATGGTGGAAAAGAAAACTGGGGTTGGCTCAGGATTATTCAGGATTACAGTTACTCAAACACTCCACCATGGGCAGCTATTTGCAAAGAAGGGAGTGAACCAACAAGGACTAGGTGGATATGACTGTGGCCTTCAAAGTGGCTGTATATTTTTCAGAAGGGTTCAGGGACCCCACACTACCCACCCACCCACAAACTCCATTTCTGCACGAAATTTGCCTGGAAATAGGCAGGTAGAGGAGGGTGACACCAGCGGGGGGCAAGAGCATTAACCAGTGAGCAAAAGAACGATTGCTGGTCCCTAATCATCCTTCCTCCCCTGACAAGCCAAAGCCCTGTGTGGGCCAAGGTGACAGCCACAGAGCTAAGGTGGTCTCTCTCGCCTAGGTACTGCTTGGAATGGCAGCAACATGAGCCCCAAGAAGTTCACTTCCAGTTCTGCAGGCTGAGGACTGGCGGCCTCCCAACAAAGGAACAGCTAGGACTTGGGGGGAAAGCAGAGTCTAGACTTGAATGCCCCGTTTATTTATCATTTACAACCGAGCCAGAAAGGTCTTCAGGGCGTTTTGTCCACAAGTGCCAACAGCAAACTAACGCCTGACCTTGCCCAAAAGTGCAGATCAAGACAGGAGGACGTGTTACCGCCCCCCCCACCCCCACACACGAGTTTGGCTTGCAGGGATCAGAGGGGAGGGAAAGGAAGGAACTTCATTCTTCAAGAGGAGAGGCACGCAGAGGCCCCCACGTCGGCTGTCGGGTGGCCCGATTGCTCAGTACAAAGCCCAAGTCCCCAGGAAGCCTCCCTTCCCGCGGCGCCCTCAGGAGAAGGAAAAATGCTGGCGAAAAGGAGCACATTGCAAGGGAGAAGGAAGCCCCCGGCGCTATTCACAAAGGCAGGCAAGAGCCTCCAGCCAGAAGACAAGCCTGTGCGGCAAGGACAGAGGGCTGAAAGTCACCTGCGCTGCGGACGTTAAAGGAGGGGTGATGCTCGGAGGAGGTGAAGCCTCGGGCGGCAGCATTGGGATGGAGTTATCTCACCCACCGCCAAGATATGCCTACTGAGGGAATGAGGTCACCCACCCCACCCCACCCCGCACACGCCGCTTCCTTTCACGGGGTCGCGCACCTCCACCTGGCAGGGGCTGGATGGCCCTGGAAACCACCTGCTCACCTTATCCCAGGGACCTTGGTGATGCAGGAGGAGGAGCCCCGCGCTGGGAGTCCTGAGCTCTTCTGGAAGCTGCAGTTTCCACCTCCATAAAGCCTGTCCCATGAGTGTTGTGAACTCACATGGCAGGGGTGAGGTCGCCCAGAGACGGCAGGCCTTTGCCTGTATTTTCAGCAGGTGAAGGCACCGGGCTTCCCCAGGGTGAAGAGATTTAAGCCCAAGAAATCAGCAAGTGGAAAGCCAAGCTAAAATTCCTGTGTGAAAGAACAAAAATTCAACTGGGTAAATCTGAAGATTTAATTGGCTTTATTAAGCCATTTGCAAAGCAGGTAGCATCTTCCCATCTAGCAAGAGGGAGCTCCAGAAGAGCTGAATACAAAGGGAGACTTTTTTTTTTTTTTTTTTAATAGGAATAAGGGTAGAACAAGGAGTTACAAAAAAAAAAAAAGCAAGGATCTTTTCAGGCAAGTTCAGCTTCCCTTGGGGTTCTTATTAGGAGGATGACCTCATCTTCTTTTGGAGGATGGAGAGGGCCCATTGGGACAGATTACCTCATTGAGGCTCATCAGAAAATTCCTGACTGACCAGCTAAAACTACGTTCCAGGGGGGAGATTGTGAACTATGATTAGGTTAGGTATTAAGTCATGGGTTTGTGACTTGGCCTAAGTGACCCCATTTCAGGCCTGAGATTTTAACACCAAACTGCTCATTCAGTGCTCTTTCTCCAAAGCCACGCCTACCCACAGGTAAAGAGTTTTAATTATTTTGTGGGTCCACATCTTGTCTCCTCAGTAAGTTTCCCTGGGATGAGGATTATGTACTCTACATAGTTCCTGATACTTCACAACAGCAGCCAACATCTATGGCGTCATTACAGGCACTGGGCTTTATTCTAAGTGATTTTCCTGTCTGAACTGCTTTTATCCACACATGAGATCTACAGGGTTAATTATTATGATCTCTGTCATTACAGAGGAGGAGGCAGCAGTGCGCAGGTTAAGAAATCAGCCCACGGTCATCCAACCAGTGGGTTGGTGATATTTCCTGACGAATCAAGGCAGTCTGACTGGAAGGCTCGGCTCAACCACCAAAAGCAGAAACACGGGTGTCACAAAGAGTTGGCAGTTACCCAGGGACGTGTGTGAGTGCCAGGGACTGGGACAATGGTGGTTTCCCTTGACCTGAAGAAAATCTTGTGATAAAATGATTTGCCATGTGCAGGCCTGGTGCTGGCTTCCTGCCATCAGGAGGACCAGGAGGCACCTCCATCTTTCCTTCCTCTCACAAAGGACACGAGGAGATTTGTACTGAAATGTGACCATGACCAAGAGATGTCAACAAGTAAGGAGAAAACTTCAGCCTCACCAGGAGTAAAAACAAAAACAAACAAACAAACCAAATTAGAATTAGGTACTCTTTCATCCATCAAATTAGAAAGTATTTTTCTATTTTTTTCTTTTTTTTTTAGACTTTATTTCTTTGTAGAGAGAGAGAGTGAGCACAAGACTGTGGGGTGAGGATGGGGTGGGCAGAGGCAGAGGGAGAAGCAGGCACTCCCCATGCAGCAGGGACCCTGATGCGGGACTCGATCCCAGGACCCCAGATCACGACCTGGGCCGAAGGCAGCTGCTTTACCAACGGAGCCACCCAGGTGCCCCAGAAAATATTTTTTTAAGTGATCAAACCTAATGCTGCCAGATGTGGAGTAACACATGCTTTCTCATACTCTGCTAGTAACAGTGCACATAGGTTGTACTTCTCTGGGAAATTACATTTCATAAAGTCACTACAAACGCTGCATTAGCAAATACTGAACCCTTGTTCCTGGGGGAAGGACAAGGTTAGACTACTGTGAGCCTCTCATCCAAGCAGTTTGGTCCACCAATCAATACCTGCCTCGTTTTACATGTTTCTATTTAAAGACACCTTACTCAATATACTGTATGCCGACCAACTAACTCCTGAACTCATAGCCAACAGCACTGTAGCCCAGGCCTGAGCAAAGCTTATTGAACACAAGAATTTTCTCCATAAGGCACATCACAGACTTCTTGTGCTTAGAAACACCAGCCAGCACTTTTGCACTGTGGTTGGAAGACATGTTGTGTTGTTGTTGTGTTGCTTGCTTCTCCTCTGCTCACCAGAAGACACATTTTCAGGACTACTCACTTCGATTGAGATCAGTGGAAGATTGGGGGGTGGGGGGGAGCTTCTCCTTTTTCTCTAAAACTTTAAACAAAATTTCATTGAAGTATAATTGTCAAATAACATTGTATTAGTTTCAGGTGTACCCATTTCAAAATTTATATACATTGCAAAATGATCACCATTGTATACACTGCATGCTAAGTCAAAGTAACCTCCATCACCACGCAGAGTTACAATTTTTTTTTCTCATGATGAGAACTTTTTAGATCTACCCTCTTAGCCCCTCTCAAATATAAGATATGGTATTCCTCACTATATTCACTGTGAAGGTAGTTTTAAAATAGAAACTATTGTGCTTTCTATTTGAAAACTATTTCTCTTGTTAACTCTAATTTTAAAAATTTTAGAAAAAAAAAAAATAACAAAAAACCATTAGGAAAATGGCAGAGAAATGCTTCAACTTTTTGATTAGTCATGTAGCTACTCTTGTTCCCACCTAATGCTAGGCATTCTTAAGGCCTATCCTCCAAGAGCTTTTGTATAAAGGGGATAAACTATGGGCACTGTCCAGGTGTTGCCCCCTCCAAGAGTTCCGGGTTTTGGGGAAGCACAAGGTGAGGGGAGTAAGGGGGAATGAAGCTGCTGAGGTTAGTCCATCAGATTCACTGGCGCCACTGAACCCCTCATCTTTAAAACTACTGGAAATAAATGAAGGATTTTAAACTGAGTCAATTACGTGATCATATTCATCCCTTAGAAATATCATTCAGAAATCACAAAGGAAGATTAGTGAGAGAAGACTGATGGTTGAGAAATCAATTTTTAATATTTGCATCCTTTTGAAGAAGTGCTATTTCAATAGAAGATATTCTCTGTTCTCTAATTATAGTGTGTAAAACGAATATAAGGTTTTTTTCTTTCAACCTTTGACACCCTTTGCCCATTTCTCCCACCCCCAGACTCTAGCAACCACCACTCTGTTCTGAGGCTGTGAGCTTGGTTTGGGGTTGTTTGTTTGTTTGTTTGTTTTTTGGTTTTTGGGGTTTTTCTCCTGATTCCATATCTAAGGGATCATATAGCATTTGTCTCCCTCTGTCTGACTTATTCACATGGTGTAGTACCCTTGAGCTCCATCCACATTGTAGCCCATGGCAGGATTTCATTCTTTTTATGGCTGGATAATATTCCATTTATATATACACAATTTCTTTATCCATTTGTCTATCAATAGACAGTTTGTTTCCATATCTTGGCTATTGTAAATACTGTTGCAATAAACATTGGGGTACACATATCTTTTTGAGTTGTTTTCATTTTTCTTTGAATAAATACCTAGAAGGGGAATTTCTGCATCAAGGGTACTTCTATTTTTATCTTGAGGAACTTCCATACTCTTTTCCATGGCAGTTGCTACAGTTTGCATTCCCAACAGCGCAGGAGGGTTGCCCTTCCTCCACACCCTCACCAACACTTGTTATTTCTTGTCTTTTTGGTTCTACCCATTATGGCAGGTGTACGGTAGTATCTGATTTTAGTTTTGATTTGCATTTTCCTGATGATGGGTGGTGTTGATCATCTTTTTCTGTACCTGTTGTCCATCTGTAGGTCTTTTTTGGAAAGATGCCTATTCAGATCCTCCAAGAGGATCTGAATATTTAAGGAGATCGTTCAGTGGTTTTTTGTTTGTTTGTTTTTTGCTTTTGAGTTGGAATTCTTTTTATTTTGGATATTACCCCTTTATCAGATATATGATTTGCAAATACCTTCTCCCATTCAGGAGGTTGCTTTCCCATTTCATTGATGCTTTCCTTTGCTGTGTAGAAGCAAAGCAACATTTGTTAGATTCAAAAAACCTTCACCAAGACCAATGTCAATGAGCTTACCACCTGTGTTTTCTTCTAAGAGTTTTATGGGTTCAGGTCTTACATTCAGGTCTTTATCCATTTTGAGTTCATTATCGTGTATGGTGTAAGAAAGTGGTCTAGTTTCATTCTTCTGCATGTGGTTGTCCAGTTTTCCCAACACCACTTACTGAAGACACAGTTTAAGCAGGAAAATCACCAAAAAAGCACAAAAATGCAAAATGCAAAACATGGAGTCCTGAGTAGACTATAACAGGATACTTGCTCATGGTGTAACTGAAACAACAAGGCAGGGCATTACCTTGTTCCACCTCACTGGGAATAGGCATGATGGCCAACTGCACCACACAGGCACCCCATTTTTTTAAAAATTTTCATTGAAACTCAATTTAATTAACATTATCGTGTATTACTAATTTTAGGGGTAGGATTTAGTGATCCATCAGTTGCATAAAAGACCCAGTGCTCATTATATCAAGTGCCCTCCTTAATGCCCATCACCCAGTTACCCCATCCCCCTCTTAGCTCCCCTCCAGCAACCCTCAGTTTGTTTCCTAGAGTTAACAGTCTCTTGTGATTTGCCTCTGTTTTTGTCTTATTTTTCCTTCCCTTCCACTATGTTCATCTGTTTTGTTTCTTAAATTCCACATGAGTGAAATCATGTGGTATTTGTCTTTCTCTGAATGACTTATTTCACTTAACATAATACCCTCTAGTTCCATCCACATCATAGCAAATGGCAAGGTTTCACTCTTTTTGATGGCTGAGTAAGGCAACCTCTCTGACCTCGGCTGCAGCAACTTCTTGCTAGACATGTCTGCAAAGACAAGGGAAACAAAAGCAAAAATGAGCTATTGGGACTTTATCAGGATAAAAAGCTTTTGCACAGCAAACAATCAACACAACTAAAAGGCAACCTACAGAATGGGAGAAGATATTCACAAATGACGTATCAGATAAAGGGTTAGTACCCAAAATCTATGAAGAACTTACCAAACTCAACACCCAAAATACAAAAAATCCAGACAAGAAATGGGCAGAAGACATGAACAGACATTTCTGCAAAGACGACATCCAGATGGCTAACAGACACATGAAAAAGTGCTCAACCTCACTCAGCATCAGGGAAATACAAATGAAATCCGCAATGAGATACCACCTCACACTAGGCAGAATGGCTAAAATTAGAAAGTCAGGAAATAACAGATGCTGGCGAGGATGAGGAGAAAGGGGAACCCCCCTATACTGTTGGTGGGAATGCAAGCTGGTGCAACCACTCTGGAAAACAGCATGGAGGTTCCTCAAAGAGTTGAAAATAGAGCTACCCTATGACCCAGAAATTACACTACTAGGTCTTTATCCAAAGGATACAAACATAGTGATTGGAAGGGGCACATGCACACCAGTGTTTATAGCAGCAATGTCCACAAGAGCTAAACTATGGAAAGAACCTAGATGTCCTCGACAGATGAATGGATAAAGAAGATGGGTTATGCCCATTTCATTGATGAAGGCACCAAGACATAGGGAAATTTTACAATGTAATTAAGGTCAACCAGGTAGAAAGAGATTGAGCCTTATTAAATCCCAGATTTTTCTGATTCTATAGCTCCTATGCCAATGCTTCTCAATCTACCTGGTGGGGAAAGGCCAGTGGGTGATAACAGAAAAACAAAATGGGAAAAAAATTATAAAATACCATATGTGCTTAGATGTCATGCCAATATCAGAATTTTCAAATACTTGCAGCATTTGTACTTGTCTCACACAGCCTGGCAGAAACACTTCTGTCTAGACCGGACTCTAGAATAGCTCTGCATTATCCCCCAAAAAGAGTTGGGTATTCCTGACTTTCTAGGTGGTCTGGGGACTGGCGTTGAGGCTCCATGAGAAAAGTTCATAATCTCTTTCACCCGCAGGGAACTTGATAATTTCACAAATCAACTTTCCATTGATTTGACCCCTTAAAGTTCTGGGAGGTGGGGGTTCGTTTTCTAACCCCCTCCTCCACCCCCACCTTGTCTTCAGATAAGAAAACCTACTTTTCCCTATGGCCAGGACACCCCTTCCCTGGGGTCCTCACTAGGCTGACTCCTCATCAGCCTTGGGGTCTCTACTCAGCATCACTTCCTCAGAATGGCCCTTCCTGACCACCTCATCTCGATAGCACCTCTGACCCTTCTGCTCACCATGCCGTTTCACTCCATCACCATCAAAAATTGTCTCTTTGTCTGTTTACCAGTTTTTCTCTTCCCTTTTTATAAGACCAAGTCCAGAAGGGCACAAACCTCTCAGTTCATCGGCTTTCTCCCCAGTACCTGGCAGAGTCAGGCTCCCTGAAGGATTTGTTGAATGAATGCAGTAAGAGCACAGAACCACAGAGTGGTAAAAGATAGCTTACCTCGGGTCAAAATCAAGTACATGCAGGAGCTGGAAATCAAATCCAGTCAGCGATTCCCCAGATAATGTTTATGTGTCTCCTTCTCTGAGTCAGGCATCAAGCTGGGCCCAAGGGGGCTGGTGGTGGGAGAGAGAGGTCAGCTCCCATCCTGCTGGGGGCTTACAGATCCAGTGCCAAACCGAGGGGCTCCTCTCTGCCTTTCTGCCTCTTTCTGGTCTCTTCCATTTGTATGTAATCTTCTGCCTACGATGAACAGTTTCTCACAAACAACTGTGTTATCTTGTAAGTAGGGATTATTATTACAACTCTTTCTAGGGTTGCCAGTTAAAACACAGTTCTATTTGAATTGCAAATGAACAATGAGCAATTCTTCAGGATCTGTGTGTCCCATGCAAATACCCAGGACATATTTATATTGAGAAATTATTCGTCGTTATCTGAAATTTAAATTTAACTAGATGCTCTGAGTTTTTTCTTTCTTTTTTTCTTTTTAGTCTGGTAATGCTACACATTTATAGACAAGGAGACTGGGGCTCAGTGAGAGCACGCTGACTTAAAAAGTTTGTCCCTGGGGCACACCACCAGTAGGAGAGTCACCACCAGCCTGTCCGAAATTGGCTGACTCCTCATTCTCTCTCAAATACCCTGTGCTTCTGTGGCCAAGCCAGCTCCTGCTGTCCAAATCCACGTACTCTGAAGATCAGCTTGAAGTTGAAATACCTCCTTCACCTCCAGTAAAAAAAGCAGTTTTCATGTCTATATTTTATTATTTTTAGTGAATCTTTTCTGATTATAGAAACATACCTGTAATACATTCACACGATGGAATACTACACCTCAGTGAAAAAGAATGGGTTTCTGCTACACACAACCACCCAATCAGTGAGTTTGGGGGTATTTATACATATCGACTTAAACAAATGATATTGAACAGGAGTCCAGATAGGGAGGAGATCCTGTCTAACTCCATAAAAATGAAGTCCCAAAATAGGCAAAACCAAGCTGTGGGGACAGAATAATGATTCCTGGGGGGGATCGAGGGTGAATAAGAAGAGACATGAGGGGACTTTTTGGGCTTTTGGTAATGCAGATCTTAATCTTAGTGAAGGTTACACACATGTATAAATATATGAATCCAAACTATTTGGTTGAGATTTGCACACTTTCCCATTTGTATGTTATGTGTCCATGAAAAACTTAAAAAGTAATAATATTACATGCTCACTGTTAAAAATGAATTAAGCATGGACAAATCTAAAAGAAAAAAAGAAGTCTGTATGTACCACTGGGAGACTGCACAAGCAACATCTTAAAGTGTATCCGTCCAGATATTTTCCCAGAAGCATTAAATTTTGACGAGCATTTCTTACAAAAGGATTTCAGGATCTACTACCAATCACCAGAGATGCTAATTTATTTAGGAGTCTAAATTTCTGGACAAGTCTTTCACTTACCCAGAAAGCCCTGACACAACTAGATTTAATTTGAACATTTTTAAAAGAGCATGGAACAATTAACATCAAATAAATGGAATTAAAATCAAATTGAACACAGTCTTTCAATGATATGACTTAGAATTTGATTTTAAGTACAGTAATGAATATAAAATGAAAGCGTGAAGGCAGAAAAGAGCTCAGGGGGCCTCCTGGGACCCAGAGTGCCACCTGCCGGTCATGGTCTGCAATGACATCCCACCATCCTCAGGTGAAAGCATGGTCTCCCTATTTATAAGCCCCAAATTTTATTCCCCCTTTTCTTGTATAATTTGTACCTGTCCCAAGAGTTTCCCAGAAATCTTTGCTTCCCTGATGTATTTCACATCTCCTAAAACAGAGGAGTAAGTTAATAAATATTTGTTAAAGAATAAATGAAAGGATGGATGAATGGACGGATGGACAGACAAAATAGACGGGCGTTCTTGAGCGTCATTGTGAAACAAGGGAGCAACCTCTGCCTTACCCATTCTCTTTGTTTTTCTTTTTAATAAAAATGAAGATCTGATATCCCAAAATACAGTAAAATGATTAGTAGCCAAACTAATACACATCTTCACATAGTTACCTTTTAGTGATGAGAGCACCTGCATTCCACTCTCTTAGCGTATTTCCATCTGCATATTAGGGATTTGGAGACGGTCATCCTTCATTACTGCAACTTTGCGCTCTTTGACCAACATTTCCCCCATTCCCCAGCACCCGTGAACCATGGTTCTCCAGCGTGGCTTCTATACGTTTGACTTCTTTAGATTCCATATTTAAGCGAGAGCATGTGGGGTTTTTCGTTCTTTTTCTTCATGGGCTTTTTTGGGAAAGAAGATAACCACTGGGTGAGACCAGATGAATGTGAAGGATTATTATGACACCCAAAGCAGGGGGTGGAGGAGTCAAATGGTGACCAGGGTAAGTGGCGAGGCTGTAGAAACAGGCACCGTGTAAATAACAGGAAACAAATATATGTGAAAAGTCTTGAGCCCGAACTTAATAGGCATCTGACAGGTGTCACCTCTTTCCCTTTTCCTCTTCCTCCTTTGCAGGCTGGCTCATAAATCCTTTCTGCAAGGACCCACTGAACTAAGGATGGAAATTTGTCCTCTCCTGGGCTCACTCACAGGTGAGGTGATGTTCGAGGTCTGTCTGGTACCAGTTCTGAAACAGGCCAGGGTCCCCACGCCTGCAGGTGTGAGCTGGCCTGTCAAAGCCCTCCTGAATTAGGAAATGTGGTTCCTATGACATTGCTGTCGGGCCATCTGATAGCGAGGTGCCCATGAGTGTGTCCACTGTTGACAGCCCCTGACAAGCACCACACTGGTCCTGCTTTTAGATGCCGCACAGTGGGTCTCTGGCCTGCAGCGGAAAGAGTGTGGACAAGGTGTCAGAAGGCTGGGCTCTGCCACTCGCTAGCTAAGTGACCGTGAGCACATTGGGTTGCCTTTGCCAGGATATAAGGATATAAGCCTCATCAGGACAGTGTAATGAGATGATGCCTGGGAAAACACTATGTAGAAGGGTGTGGCTGTTAATAAAACCCCAAATGAACATTATACCCCAGATGTGACCTGAGTGAGCTCAGAAACTACGGGAACCGTCGCCTGCTTTGGTCCGGATCCAGCTTCCCTTTATGGAATTGCTTCCGTTTTAGCAGTTACATCACCATCTTAATCACGTGGAGCTTCTGGCCCACCAAGACCTGCTGGCTTCTTAAAATCTGGGTTGTGCCCCCATAGACCACCCTTCATTGGGGCAACCGAACTTTCCGAAACTAAATGGGAGACTTTGTGCTCCATTTGCACTGGGTAACCTTGATCTTGCTGCTCTGGACCATCTATACAGGCTGTTAAAATGTTTTTCATAGAACTTTGGCAATTCCATACGTTCTGTCTCCCTGCCATCTTGATGATAGCCGCACATTTCAACAGTGTACAATCCGGGCATTCGTTCATTCAATATACATTCACTGAGCACCCACTGTTGCCTAGACACTGTGGCAGGAGCTGGCAGACACAAGGGGTCTATCTGACAAAGGGTGGCAGGCACCAGGGTAGTAATCGCAGTGCTGTGGCCGCTGGGGGCTCAGAGAGTGGGGCATTCCCAGGGCTACCAGTAGCAGGGGGAAGGTTTCCCAGTTCAGAAGATGGGGCAGTGGTCAGTGGCCGTTCTCCTTTCTTTCTTTCTTTTTTTTTTTTTTTCTTTTAAGATTTTACTTATTTATTTGAGAAAGAGGGCATGAGCAGAGGGGGAGAGATAGAGGGAGAGAGAGAAGCAGACTCCCTGCAGAGCAAGGAGCCGAATGCAAGACTCGATCCCAGTACCCTGGGATAACGACTTGAGCCCAAGGCAGACACCCACCTGGTGGAGCCACCCAGGCACCCTTTCCTCTTCTTTCTGAGCATACCCCTGGACTCTGCTTTCCAGCCCTGATAGTTCTTGGTGCTCCCACAGGAATGACCAGATCTTTCTTCCTGGGCAGGTGAGGACAGGCAGTCCACTGTGATGCATCCCTCATGATTTCCTCTACCTTCCCAGCAAAGAAACTGCAGGTAGCAATGGCCTCCTCTTAGCTTTCTAACCTCCCCACCCCAACCCCCCGCCAGTGCACACGCTCATTCTGCAAATATTGGCAGATTGCCCCCTTTGGACCAGAACCGTGTTGGGTTCCATGGCGTTCTCTTAAATCCTCTCTGAGTTCAGAATCTCCACGATGGGGAGCAGGGTGACCCTTCTCCACAGGGAGAACCGTTTCCCTAGCCCTTTCATCCCAGCCAGGATGAAGATCTGAGTCTCTGCATTCCTACCCCCCTGGCTTAGCGCTCCCAGGCAGTGTGTAAAGGTGCCAAGGGAGGGAGGTGTGAGGTGTCACTGCACACCTTATGCTCTTGGTCCCTTCCTTAGCAGACTGCTGTGATGAGAAAAACCTGAACTCTGAGTAAGGCGACATAGACTTGTATCCCACCCCTGCCACCAATCGATGCTGTGACTTTAGGTACAGCCCATAGAGCCAGCTTCGTAGACCAGACCTTTGGGTCCCCATTCATCTCGAGTATTTTGATTCTTTCTATGCTAATCCCTAATTCCTGGCTGGATCTTTCACTCTCTTCTTGTCTAGCTTTATAGAGGAATAAAAAAAAGTCTTACAAAAAAGAGGCAGAAGGAAGGGAAAAGAGGTTAGCCAGCCTTCCTTACAACGGAACCCGTGCTGGCAATAAGCAGTCCAGGAGTGAAAAACAATCGCAAAAGGCTATAACCTCAGAATATCCCCAGTCTTCCTTGCCAGAAACTTGATTTCTTTTAGGCCTGGCCTCATCTTGGCCAGACTCATGTTCCATGCTAATTGTCAAGACGGCTCAAATTATTCATGGAATTTCTCCGCTGGAATGGTTTGGGGGGGCTCTCCTTTGCAGATGCATTCCTCCTTCCCTGCCTTCAAGCCTTCCTAGGACTGAGCTAGCTGGACAGGAATCCCTTCACTTTCTCGGGTCTTGTTTCCTCAACTGTAAGCCAGGAAGCTGGTTCCTCCCAGCTCTCGAAGGTCTTGGTGCTGATGACAGGTGCCTCAGCCGGCGTTTTCACACGCAGTTCCCCACCAGCAGCAAACCGCGGAGACGCACACATACATATGCAGAAAGGATGCCATCCGCCGATTAAATGCAAAAGGAATTATGCGATTAGCAAAGGACGTGGATCACACACATGAGTCTAACTGCAGCACCTGTGAACGTTCCCTAAATTAGATAAATATGGGCTTCCAGTCACTCCGGTACACAGACTGAATGGTAAAGTTGAGCCAAGTATAGAAGTTGATTATGAGATAGGAGTGATAAACACGGGATGTGCACGAAGCCAATCAAGATTATTAGCCATTAGTAATCATCTCACGCCTAAGGTGGCGTGTTCTAGGAGGCCCGGGCCCTAGAGTTGACAACTGTGTAATGAAGTTACCATGTGTCCCAAAACACGAAACACATTCCTTCATTTTTACATCGCACCTGTCACCTGGGGAACTCCAGCACCTGGGACTGGTGACACTGGCTCGTCGACTGGCCCGGTGCACGTTGCTGAAGTGGGCAAGACGTCACGTACTGACCTAGAAAAGGAAGCCTGGGTCCTACCATTCTCAGACTCTCCTGAACCTGTCACCCACGATAAATCTTTAAGTCTGTGAGGTAGCTCCTGCATCAGGACCATCCACGGAGAGTGACACGGTGAGAATCTAGGTGCTGGAGACAAACTCTGTGAATTTGAATCCTGTTCTATCATTAATTCTTTGACAAATCAGTTGAATTCATTGGGCCCTGGTTTCCTCATCTCTGTCACGGGGACAATAGTATCACCTATCTTCTGGGGTACATGCAAGGAGTAAAGGAATCATTATCTGTAAAAGTACTCAGAACACTGTCTGGTACAGAGTACACACCCAAAAAGTGGCTTATTTCCTCCCATTTAGTTTCCCCTCTTCATTAATTCATTTATTCAGCCAAGTAAGGGCCCACCATGTACAACGCACCACGCTCATGACCATGTCTATAGCAGGGAACGCACGCACGCATGCACGCACGCGTCCCACCATTACACTGGGATTAAAGAGGAAGTGTTACGTATTTACAGAATGCTCCAGGGTGCGTTATTCCATCAAGGCAACCGGAGAAGTCTTCATTGAAGACAGGCCAGGACGAGATTTTAGCAGAGGGGAAACGGAGTAGAAAAATGTGCAACAGGGACGCCTGGGTGGCTCAGTGGGTTAAGCCTCTGCCTTCGGCTCAGGTAATGATCTACAGGGTCCTGGGATCAAGCCCTGCTTCGGGCTCCTTGCTCAGCAGGGAGCCTGCTTCTCCCTCTGCCTGCTCTGCCTTTTCTGCCTACAGTTCTCCATACTTCTGCTATCTCTCTGACAAATAAACAAATAAATAAAATCTTAAAAAAAAAAAATATGTGTAACATTCTAGGCAGAAGGTGCAAAGATGCTTAGTCAGAAGATCCAAGGCAGGGGCACCTGGGTGGCACAGTCAATAGGGCCTCCGACTCTCGGTTTCAGCTCAGGTCATGATCTCAGGGTGGTAGGATGGAGCCTTGCCTCAGCTCCACACACAGTGTGGAGTCTGCTTGGGATTTCCCTCTGCCTCAACGCCTCTTGCTCTTGCTGTCTGGGTGGGAGGGATGGGGTGGCTGAGTGATAGACATTGGGGAGGATGTGTGTTGTGGTGAACGCTGCGTATTGTGTAAGACTGATGACTCACAGACCTCTATCCCTGAAACAAATAATACATTATATGTTAATTTAAAGAAAAAAAGGAAAGCATGTTTATGGAGAGGATAAATGACAAGTAGGTATTATATTATAAAAACCAAAGTTTAAAAAAAAACTGTGAATATGAATAGAAAAAACATTGAAAGAAAATGTGTCGTGACATTCATAGGTGATATTTTATATCTGTATCAATATATCTATATTTGTGTATTTATATAAAATACATAAATAAATCTTTAAAAAAAGATAACACTAAAAAAATAAATATCCAAGGCAACAAACATCAAGTTATTGCCAGAAGTGATGGGTGAAGTTGGAAATCCGCTTTTTGGTCATTTGTGGCTGGGGGTGGGAAGTAGAGGGGTGGGTCTCAATTTCAAGCCCTGAGTATTAATTTTATCCTGTAAGTCACAGAAATCCCTGGAACATTTCAAATGACACACTTTAGGACAAAGAGGTTAAAGGAAGATGACTGTGGCAGGTGAGCAAAAAGGATGGACAAGGAAAAGACTAGTAACAATGTGAGCTACGATGCTACTGCAACAGTACAAGCATGCTGTAATGGGGGTGAGAATGAAAAGAAAGGCAAGGGACATTGGGAAAGACAAATGACAGGACTCCGTGACTTATGAGCTCACTCAGTGAGGATATACAGAGCAAGGATAAAGAGGAGGAGGAGATGACGTTATGGTTTTGAATGTGAGTAGCATGGACAGAATAGGAAGCTTGCTGGTCAGCAAGATTCTGATTCCCAGTTGCACAGAGCAGAAGTTCAGAACATGGGCTTAAGAGCAGAACAGTTAAGGATACCTGCTATGCTATCTGCTAGCTGCGTTATTCCAGCCAGTTTTAACCTCCCAGAGCTTTTCTCATTTGCAAAATAGGGATTAAAACAACATACTTCTCACGGACGGACGTGAAGATTAAGAAAGAGAATAATGTGATGAAAACGTCAAGCACCTGCAAAGTACCCGCCCGAAGAGAGCACAAAGTCAATGCCAAACGGAAGAATGCCAGGGCCCCCAGAGGATACAAAAGTATTTAATGATACCCTGCACTCGTATACTACTGCACAAATATTCATGTTTCGATGATTTGGAAGCTCTTTCCAGATCTGGCAGAACCTCCAATATCATAACATACTGTCAACGTACTGTCGGTTAAAGCCCCGAAAGCACCAGTTGGCACATGCTTGGGTCAGGTTAAAAACAAACCAGCTCACTGTACGGCTTGAGCCACAGGGAGACAGAGGAAGGAGCAGAGGGGAAGAATCCTTGCTAATGGAACTGGACCATGAATTTGGGTAAATTCCTCCCATATTCTCATCAAGGACCCTATCGTTTTCCTTCTCACGCCTCTCGGGCAACACCAGCTTCCACAAACCTTTCCTGATTTCCTGTGACAGACGTAGTGGTGAAGATCCCAGGGGCTGCTGACCAGTCAGCTGTGGTGTGTGAACTTCAAAGGCCCTATTGACACAGCTGCAGGCCCCTGGGCCAGGGGCCGGCGGGGGCGGGGGCAGGCCTGTCTGAAATGCTTGAGCCATACCTCGAGAGCAGCAAAACAGCAAAGGGACCCATAAACTATCCCCAGTTCTCAGAGGGAGCTCTGTTATTTAGGCAACAAAAAGTCACTGGGCCAAAGCAACCTGGTTCTGTCAAACGGCCCCCTGGAGTTTGGAAATTACAGGCCTAAATCTAGATCTAATCCATTTTCTCTCACTGCAGAGCTCTGCTCACAGCTAATGTCTTATTACAAGCAAAACTGCCCTTCAGCCAAAGCTGTGAAGTTTTCAAAAGTACCGGGACCCTCTGTTTAAAAATAAAACAAAAAGAGAGCAAGCCGTGAAGCAGTCTGTTGGTCTGCCTGTCATATCTCAAAGCCTGTGCCTCTTCCAGTCTCCAAGGGGGACTCAGCGTCAGCATTGAATCATACTATGTTGGAAGATTCAAGGAAGCAAGTCTGCCACCACCACCACCACCCCACACCTGCAAATCACAAGGGAGATGCCTGCAGCCCAGGAATTGTGTGGCATGTCTACGATCACGCAGCACGTGACAGTTCCTATGGTGGAAATCCATAAGTTAGCATTATTAAAAAGACGATTTCCTTATAATCAATAAAAATTAATGTTTTCAAACATTTTTTTATTTTACATTTGTTGACTCCGTTGGTCCCACACCATCAATGAAGTCTTTATGTCACTGGCATTTCCAGCCCCTTTCACAGAAAAGGAATCTGAGGTTCAGAGAGGTACATGGCTTGCCCTAGGTCACAGAGCTGGCAGGTACCACAGCCAGGCTTAGAACCAGAGTCCCCAGGTTCTAAGCCAGTCAGCCAGTATTAACCAAATCCAGTTTTATGCCCCAAGCCATGCTTAGAGATAACCATGGGAGAAGAGATACAGACAGCAGAGAACAGGAGAGGACATATGTACTAATAGAGCGAAAAACTAGACAAGAAACCTTAAATTATGATGCACTTATTAATTCTACTAAGAGATAAGAGTATGTTATCTTAGAAAATTTTTTCTTGTTCAATGTATTTTTCTCAAGCATTCTATAAATTAAGTCCAAAAAAGAGCTAAGGCAGACCGCAGGTTCCAAAGACCTGCCCCCACAGCTAAGCACTGAGCACAGCTGCCCTGTAGCAGGGGGTGGAGGGAGGCAGCTGAAGGGGACAGAGGATACAGACCCAGGCAGTCAGGAGGTATGATTTCCTGCCCCAACGGTCTGCCTCCTGGGAATCTCTTTCCCCAGAGCGATTACAACCAGAAAAAATAAAAACAAAAATGAATATTGATTTGTCTGGGTTATAACAATGTATAGTAAATAGTACCTACCCAAATGTGTAAATGTCATGCTCAGTCCTTTGTGTCCATTATTCCATCTCACCCCCACGGCAACCCTTCAAGCTGGGTATTTCAGTGAGGAGGAGAATGTAGGGCTCAGAGAGGTTAAGTAACTTACCTATGGTCACACAGATATCATGATGAGGTGACTTTGAACCAAGGCCTATTTCTCTACACAGGCCTGACTTGTATCCACATCCTATCCTTGTTCCAAGAAGATAACAGACTAGAAGATGACTCTCCTTCTCCCTTCTCCAAACCCTAAGTTTCCCTCAGAGGCGACCATCTAGGATATGACACAGACAGGACATTTTCACAATGACATCAAGATAACGAATACCTAAAAATTTTGGTTAACCAGTATCTTTCCCTTTTCCTTAAAAAAAAGATCATTTTGCATTATTCAAACCAATTTAAAAATAATTCTCATTTCAGAGATTGAGTTAGGAATGAAGCTTAGCGCTATTTAAAAAGCACATGTAAAACTATCCATTTTGTGGGCGGATTCTAAAGCAATTACTGCAACTGATTTCCGCACTGAAAAACACTGTGTGTTTTTATTGAGCATTTGCAGTTAAAGCTGAGAAGGAAGCTATCTCTTTCTTTTCAGAAGATCCTAAGTATTTTGTCAGCAAAATGAATTACGTATGTCTTAAATAATCTCTGTACTGTATGATAAAGCTACACAGTGGGATTCTACCACAGTAGAATAGTGGTAGTGGAATTCTACCACAGTATCATGGGCTACATAAGGTCAGACCAGATCCTGGAAACCAGGAGCTTACGGGGAACTCACAAGTGACAAGGAGGCAGAAGACACCTGCTGGGGAAGAAGTGGGATGCTGGAGGGCTCGGTGACTACTTGTAACCCTGTTGGGGGTGCCGCCGACCCTGGCCTGCCTTGGCTCATCAGGAACCTTCTGTCTTCCGGGCTCCCTGCTCCCGAACACAACAGCGAGCCAGCCAAGGTTTAACTGACTTACTGAAGCGGACCTCAGTGATCATTCCAGGAGAAAGCAGGCCTCCTCCTGGGATTCTGCAGCAGCAGTTAGACAGGATCAGAAAAGCAAGCAACTTCTTCAAATGAAGGCCATGTCCCTGGAAAAGAGAAAGAGAGAAAGAAGAGTGGTAAGTGAAACGCGGGCCTTGCTGCTGTGATCTGAGGGGAGCTACTGTGCCCCGTGGCTGGTGCCAGCGCTCCCTGGGCTCAGAGGAAGTGACCCATACATGTGGCTGAAAGGAAGAAAAAAAAGAATGTGCGTTCTTAGGGAAGAAAGATGCCTACCTAAAACTAACTAAATAAGTACAATAGAAGAAGAACATAGAAAAAAGTCAGGTTTGCTAAATTGAGGAGTAGCAGAGAGGTCTCATATATAGGAGAAAAATAAAATAGTAACAACAACAACAACAATGTGTAGTAGTAGTAGCTAACACTTTGTGCCAGACACTGTCCTACTGCATGACTGTAAATTCCAAAAGGGCAAGGACCTTGCCTCTTTTGCTCACCTGTACACACAAAGCACCTCATTTGGGGCTTGAGAGTATAGTAGGCATTCAGGATACTGTGCTTTAGTAAATGAATAGAGCAAACAGAGTTATAAGTATGGGAGGGGGGTAGAAATACTATTTAGCTAAAGTAAAAAAAAAAATTTTTTTTAATTTTATTTATTTATTTGACAGAGATCACAAGTAGGCAGAGAGGCAGGTGGGGCAGGGGGGTAAAGGGAGCAGGCTCCCCGCTGAGCAGAGAGCCCGATGCAGGGCTCCATTCCAGGACCCTGCGATCATGACCTGAGCCAAAGGCAGAGGCTTTAACCCACTGAGCCACCCAGGTGCCCCTAAAGTAAAAAAAATGTTAAAGCGTGATAATTATGAGTTCATTTTTTCCAACACTAAGAACCAACTAGGTGTCAGGCATTGAACTTGGCCCTGATGATAAAGAGGTTAAAGGTAAGGTATCTTCTGGACTTGGTGAGATGGCACTCAAAACTAGGGCCTTATTCAATGAACCAACATTTATCAAGCCCCTGCTCTGGGCCAGGCACCCAGCTGGGCACCTGGGGGAGAGAGAGATAAGGAAGTCCCCTTCACTGCCCTCCAGGAACTCACAGAGGTAGAGGAGGAGTGTCTGTAACAGGGATAGATGTACAGGGCTGCGATCAAGACAGGACTTGAGAAATCTGCCCTCTGAAGGGGATCAGAACAGTTACCCTTGATTACCAGACTTCAAACAAAGGGTAATAATTGCTGATCAGGGAGGTTATGGGATTCCTCCACTGACTGGGACTTTTTCATGTAATAAATTCCTGCCCCCAACTCCCAGGAATCTGTATATATATTTTGTTTTGGTATATATATATATATATATATATATATATATTTTAATGTTCTAGAACCTGGAGGAAAAGGGGTTTTTCCAATCTACAAATAAGCACTGAGACTACATGATCCTTAGCTCTATGTCAACTTTAAGATCAGATGATACAGTAATAGAATGAGGACAGAACAACTCAGACTTGAATTCTATAAAAGGGTATTTGGTGTTCAGTTATCCCCAAAGCATTTAAAAAATTTAGATGCCGTAACTGCTCGATACATGGCAGCAACTGTTGCTGCTGCAGCTGAGTCCAGGGCTACAAATATCCATCCAGGGCTCATTGAGTGAGGTTTCCCAAAGGAAGTCAAGGAGAGCTGAAGGGGACTTCTTACCCAGCCGCCTACCACTGCCAGCAGGCTCTGACCAAATCTAGCTCCACAGTGGGCACAAGCCAGCTCCAGGCTGTCCCACCTCCTGCATCCCTTCCACTCACCTGCCTTAAACCCTGCCCAGATCCAACCCAGCACAATTCATTTGGGGGCAGAGTAAATAACTAGTTAAAAGAACCTGGGAGGACTGAGATCTGGTAGTGAGCAGCTGTGACCTAAGCCAGCACATGGGGACTTGTGACGATTTAAGCTCTAGACAGCTGTTTTGCGGTGGCTATGCCAACTCATTTTGCCGAAAAAGCCCAATGCTGTATTGCCCCACCTGGTCGAACTTGGGAGGTGGAGGAGCAAGACAAAAAAAAGGTCTAAGAGCCCAAGAGATAGAGCACCTCCCTTTCTAGCCCTGGGCCCGCCTGGTTGGGGGCGGGGAGCTGCTCTTTTCACACCCCTCCCCCCAACACCCCCTGGGAGGCTCTGGTGATGATGAAAAAACAGGTCTAACTTCAGTGAGACACAGATTATACAACATGGTGAACCTGAAAAAAAATGAATGAATGAATATTCCCTTGGATTTTATAACTAGTAAATGGGAAACATGTTGGATGGGAAAGTAACAAAAAAGGTTTCAAACCTGTCCCCTCCTCCTTCCTTCTGAGCTATGCAGTAAACATTAAAGTTTTCAGTGGTCTTATAGCTTCCCTTTAGATTTGTGCCGAATTTCACATCAACATGAGACAGCGCCGAGTGGAAATGCCTTAGCTTGCTTTTATTAGGTTTACATAAACGACCTGTTACAACTTTTAAAGTAGTTCATTTCACTCTTAGTAGAGCTACTTTTTTTCTTTTCTTTTTTTTTTTTTTAGTAGAGCTACTTTTCATCAGTGACTTGGATTTTTATTTTACATGCTTCAATAAGATATGACAATTGTCATTCAAACAAGAATTACTATATCCCACTTTTCCTACTGTTTGCTTATGCTGGGATACCAGGAGGGGTGGAAGCTTACAGACCTGAAGAACATAGCTTTCAGTGGAAAGCCCTTAGGAGTAAACAGATTGGCTTCCAATCTGAGCCCTGCCACTTAGGGACTGTTCTGTTAAAATGCTCTTCTTCACTTTCGTGACACCTGGTGAACACCTTTGCTGAGTATTAATGAGATGCCCTCTGTGCAGGGTCACCAGAGGTGGCTGCTCCTTGTACTGTTTGCCTTACAGGTCCTTGGCACTCAGACACCTGGGGCATCAGTGGCCATATAGAGATGCGAACTCGTGAGTCAACGCCTCTGAACACAGGAGAGCGGGAGCACTCCTATAAGCGCTGGGGATGGGGAGTGGAGAGAGGGGGCAATAATCTGAAACAGATAGTGGCAAAAGCAGAAACACCATCGGCCCCCTTCTGCTGATGCATGTGTAAGCACACCTTTATCCAGAAAAGAAGAACCTCAAGAAGAACCAGTTGTTTAGTGCTGTCGGTGGTGACTTCTGCCCAATGACCTTCGCTTTAGTTTAAATCTGAGACTTTCTGCACAGAACCCCGAAAGGCGGGCTTTCAGGTGGAAGTGCCCTCCTGAGCAACACCTGCCTGAAGTAAATGCGGCCCGTGCCCCCCCCCCCCACGCTGGCGGCAAGGGGAGGACAGGGGCACCACAGCCCCTGCGCACCCCAGGATCGCAATCCACTGTTCACAACGCGGGCCCCCGGCCCTACGGTCGGTCGCTGCAGCACTGCGACCCCAGCCTCTGGATGACAACATCCCCGCCTTTAAACAGCGTTCTCGGGACTATGGGAATGTCCCGCGCTGTAAGTCAGCCCTGGTGATTCACTGACACATGCGTGAGCCTAGGAGATCATGGACAAGGGCCTTGCCGGAACTTAGAGACGCGAGAATACAAAAGAGAGGGAAGAACTCACACCAAACCGTCGGGAGATGGGCGCCCTGATCTAGGCGCGGTTGGGCAATACACGCTGTACCGCAACTCCCG
Source organism: Mustela nigripes (assembly GCF_022355385.1). Taxonomy (NCBI): domain Eukaryota; kingdom Metazoa; phylum Chordata; class Mammalia; order Carnivora; family Mustelidae; genus Mustela; species Mustela nigripes. The sequence goes on from NC_081557.1 coordinate 32,952,581, forward strand.
CGCAGGTCCCCAGAAAAGGGGAAACGCTTTAAGGCAGAGAACCGCGGGGCGAGCCAACACCGGCGCACACAATCCAGGCACAGGCAAGGCAGCTCTGCCGCCCTGGGCCTCGGTTTCCCTGTCTACAAAACGAGAGCTTTGGACTAGAGCGTCTCCCAATCCTGCTATTAATCTAGAACTCTACAATATTCCATACTGAAGCTGTCCGAGGCTCGGAAACCGGAAAAAAGAGGGGAAAGTGAGGGAACACGACAAGGGAGGGGAAAGGGAGGAGCGGGTGGGAGATCACGAGAGGGAAGACGACAGTCGCCCGGAAAACGCTTGGCGGGTTTTCAACCTTCCTACACCTCCTCCCACACCTGAGTTCTCACGTCTCGGCCGAGGCCCCACGCCCGTCGAGTTTGGGCACCAGTTAGCCAGGCTTCTCCCTCTGCACACCAGTTCCTAGAAGCCACGGGGCAGGTGGTGGGCAGCACAATGATGCACGCCAGAAATGCAAGGGGGAATGGTCCCGGCTGGGGTCCGGAGGGCAGGTGAGCGGATCCAGAGCTGGGCAGGGAGTGGGACCGCCAGCCTGGGAATCGCAGAGCGCCCGCATCTCAGCCCCCATGCTCCGGGAGGGCCAAACTTCATTCCCCAACTTTAACAAGGGGAGGGGGGTGTTCGGGGGGAAAAAAAGGAAAAAAAAAAAAGTTGCTGAACTTTTCCCCCAACTCTGTCGTGGAGGCGGGACCGGAGGGCGGTCCCTACACCCTGATTCGCCGCCGCCTCCTGTCTGGAGGCTCCGATTGGCGCGCGGGGTCCGGGGCCGGGAAGAGCGGGCGTGGGGGAGGGGAGCGGCCCTCCTAGTCCGCGGGATCTGCTCGCGCCGGGAGCGGGTTAATTTCAAATCGGGGGCTTGGCTGCTCCTGGACGGTCACGCTCCCTCTGCCCGCCCGCCGGCCCGCCAGTCCCGGTCCCGGCGTTTCCCTCCGCGGCACCCACCTCGGCGCGGCGTGAGGACCGACTGACGGCCCGACACGCGGGCTCCCGGACCTGAGCGGGGAAGGGGCGCTGAAGAGTCCCCGCTCAGCCCCCGCCGGCTCCAACCGTGAGGTGAACTGACAGGTCAGCGAGACGCAGAGGGATGCGGCGCCCGGCCCGCCCGGCACCGGGAGAGGGCTCGGGAGGGCAGCGGCGGAGACGGCCGTTTCCCGCCTCTCGCTCCGCCGGGGGCCGTAGAGGGAGGAGCTGAGCTCCCGCGCAGAGGGGAGGGGGCGAGCGAGGGGGAGGGGCGGGGATACCGCGGTTCCGGGCGCGGGTTTGCCCGCGCTCAAGCCCCGCGCAGCTAAGGGGCGGTGCCGGCCACGGTCCGACTTTCCGCGCCAAATTTTTAAATCGAAGGCGGAAGGTCCGGACCCGCCCCTGGAGCCGCCAACCAATCGCAGGCCCGCACCCAGCTCCCTGATTGGTTAGGAATCGTTGCCCTGGGAACCGCGGAGATGCTGTCCGGGAACCGCGGGGCTGGTGGCGCGCGGACAGGGCCCTGGGGGAGGGGTAGTAAGCCGGGCGGAGGGGGAAGTGCGCCGGGCGCGGAGCGGGTGGCGGCAGGGGTACGCTACCTGGTTGCTATACTGAACAAATGCAGACTCTTCGGTAAGATCCAACATCGTGGCGTGAACTGGCCACACGAACTCAGAGTACACAGAGCTCTGCATCTATAAGAATGCCTTAAAAGAAGAAAAAGTCTTAATCATAAGGCGCTCTTTAAATACCCAGAGTACTTTTGGAGCTTAAGGACTGAATTTGGGAGTTTCCTATCAAGCTATTTCCCGAGACTTTCCTGCTGACCCCGTGCACGTGTGTATCAGGGGAAAAATACAGGCATCTAGATGCAGACTTTTGTCGAGATGCTTGGGGTCGTGTCTGCTCTGCCGGAACCAGGGCTGGGGCGCTGAGTCCCGAGCCCTGACCTGTGAACAGGTGGGTGCTTGTGCTTACGACGGTCCTTTTGGTGGGGTCCGGAGAATGGCGCGCCTTCTCTCAAGGTGGGAGCGGACTGTCACTGGAAGTTCTGTCGTTTGTTTAAGTCTCCTGACAGCAGATCGGTTTGCTGAAGGAATTTATTGGCATTTGATGAAGTTCTCTGTCCAGTAGGGCTATCTCTGGTCGGGAATAAAATGTAAATGTAATTTGTCATTTTTCGTTAGTCTTTGTTTAAGTGGCCTGTGGTGTCCATGAGGGAATATTCAACGAATCTCCTGGTTTTATTTTTTTTAACTTTTTCTATTTCCTTTTCTTTTTAAGGAAAATAAACTTTTTAATAGAATTGATTGGACTACTTAAACCATCAGGGTGTTGGGAGAAACTCCAGATTTTTCATTTTTAAAGAAACTCTAAATGTATGAAAAATTTACAGAATGGAGAATGAAAAGGTACCTTTTTAACTTTAGTATTCATCCTCTCAGTTTTAAATGCAATATCCTGATTTAACCGCATAATTTTCCATATCCAATATCTTATTAATGCCACCTCCCATTTTAGTTAGCTTCTGTAAAAACCTAGAAGGAAGGCAAATTTAATTTTTAAAGAGGTGAAGAGTTTGGCCAGAGGTAAAGTAATCTAAAGTTTTTGATGCTTTGATTTCAAATGGAAGTCTCAAAGAGATAAGCAGAGAGAAAGGTAATAATAAAATTTGAGAATAATAAAATTTGTTAGCTCCTTTATGATATTTCTAAGAATTCTTGAAGGATTAGAATTCTGAGAAGATATTTGACATGATTTGAATTTAAGATGATTTTCTACCAAATCGGGAGCTTCTTAAACTTGGGGGCCACAACACTGGATTTGTGAGCTAGACATTTTGTAAAATAACCAAAGAATTGTCAGTAGGGGTGTCTTGACTGATGTCCAACAGTAGTTGGTTAAAAAATGAAAAATGCAAAGTTCCTCAAAGGTTTCGATATCAGTCAAGTAAGAGAACTGCTATCTTTTCTGATAATCTGAGGCAAAGGACAGCAGCCTTTAGAGAGATGGCAATCTTGGGTAGCCACCGTGGCATATACTTAAGAGGGTCCCCCTCGTATCCATCATACTGATTTCCATGTAAGAACACCATAGTTGGACTGAGGATGTTTGGGGTCAAGTCCTGTGCAACCTCTCTCAGCCGGGGTCTCATCTTCTGCAGAGGAGGACTACAAGATTTGGTAAAAATTACAAATAATAAATCCCAAGGAGTCAAAGACATGTTAAACAGTCCCATTAATCAAAGTCACTGAGGAATTAGTAAGTCTCTGTGTTCTTTCACTTTATGGCCATTCCAAGATCTTCTCTAAAATAGCTATAGGTGGTAAGAATGTGTGAAGTCCCCCAGTGGCTAGAAGTAGAACAAACATAGTATCCATTCATATTTGTGCTGCTATTAACTTACCCTCATGTCTCAGTGGCAGTCCTGCCTCTGCCAGGAACTAGCTTTATGACTTTGAATAACTAATTTTCTTTTTCTGGGCCCCATTTTTCCTTCTATAAAGTGAAAGGGGTAGGGGCGCCTGGGTGGCTCAGTCAATTAGGCATCTGCCTCCGGCTCAGGTCATCATTTAGGGGTCCTGGGATAGAGCCCTGTATTGGGCTCCCTGCTCAGCGGGAAGCCTGCCTCTCCCTCTCCCTCAGCTCTTCACCCTGCTTGTGCTCTCTCCCTCTCTCTCTCAAATACATAAAATCTTAGAAAAAATAGTAAAGCAGCAGAGGTAAATATTGAAAGAGCAGACTTTCCTTTGCTCTTAGGCACTCTGGATTTTGCTTCCTACTACGTTTTGCCTCTAAGTATGACCATAGGCTAGCTCTCACCCTTATCTCCTTGGCTTTCTGACTTCTACATCAATGGTGTTTTACTGAGCATTCAGTGCATGCTGCCATTGGGCCAGGTGGACACACACAGAGGAATGGGACGTGGTTTCTGCCATATAGGCTTTTACTTACTGCAGTGTCATGTGTAAAAGTCATTTCTAGGAGTTTTGGATCACTTAAGTCATCAGTCCCGTTAGGAGAAGATGAGTGAAAGGTATATGAAAACTCTCTATACTGCCTCCAACACTTCTTTACATCAAAAATTATGTCAAGGGGTGCCTGGGTGGCTCAGTGGGTTAAAGTCTCTGTCTTCAGCTTGGGTCATGATCCCAGGGTCCTGGGATGGAGCCCCTGGGATGGAGCCTGCTTCCTCGTCTCTGCCTCTCTGCCTCTCTGCCTCTCTGCCTCCTTGTAGATCTCTGTCTGTCAAATAAATAAATAAAATCTTTAAAAAAAAACTTATGTCAAAAATGTTTTAAAATTAGGTCTTCAAAGTCTTTGTTTTTTTTTTAATTCTTGGAACATAAAAATAAAAATGTAAGTCTGTGCTTTACTGCAAGATTTAAATGGAATTTAGCTAGTAAAAAGATAGTAAGTGTCACGTGATCATTAGAAGACAGTTACTAATTTAATCGACTCTCCAACCTCATTAGGCATGTTTTCCTTAGCAATATTCTATTTATTGTACAATTTCTGAAGTCTAAAGCTGTCTGATAAGTCCTGTTTTATAGTGGGTTTCATTGTTTACTTGTTTTAAACCAGGAAAATCTCTTTTTTGAGCCACATAAAAGAGGACTCATGAAAACACCTCTGAAGGAATCCACGGCAGCAAATACAGTGTTGACAGAGATCCAGCCTGACTTTGGCCCTTTGACCACACCCACCAAGCCCAAGGAAATCTCCCAGGGAGAACCGTGGACACCAACAGCAAACCTGAAAATGCTCATCAGTGCCGTGAGCCCCGAGATCCGAAACAGAGATCAGAAGAGGGGGTTGTTTGACAGCAGGAATGGATTACCTGAGACCAAAGATTGTTTACATGTAGGTTTGCAGAAGACTGGGTGGACACTGGTGGGCGTGTGTGTGTGTATGTGAGAGAGAGAAAGCATTGCCACCTACAGATTGTTATTCGCCTGCTTCCAAGCATGGGAAAGGTTGGACTCCATCAAATATATAACACCAGGAATTCTGAAGCCTTTGACTTATTTTCAGTTCAATCTTCCTTTTTAGATCTGCCAAGCAGTTTCATACTGGTTCCCACCTGTTTCCCCCCAATTCTGCCGCTGTCGAAGTTAAGCGCGTTAGCCCTCGAGTGCAGAGGACCCTAATAAACCTGTCAACTTGATTTCCGGCTCAGACGTTATTTACCTCTTCTTTTGCAGGAACACTTATCCGGAGATGAATATGAGAAATCCCAGCCGAGTCGAAAAGAGAAAAGTTTAGGATTGCTGTGTCATAAGTTCTTAGCACGCTATCCTAACTATCCCAACCCCGCTGTGAATAACGACATCTGTCTTGACGAAGTTGCCGAGGAACTGAGTAAGTACACAGAGGGTTCAGGGAGAGGGTTAGTAAATAAAGTGACTCCATGGACTTGCTCCCTCGGACCCACGCTCATCTAGCCAGTGTGTGTAATGACACAGTTGTGCCATGTGGAGATGATAAATCCCCAAAGCCCTATTAATTTAAGAAGGAACGCAGAGAGTTTCCAATTTCAGCTAGTCTTCAAACAGAAGGACAAAATGACAATGGAGATTTGCTTCTGATTGCATTTCAAAAGCTCAGAAGCTGTAAAGGAAGGCAACATTGTTTTAGGAGTTGTTTCATAAACAGCTACAACTTTGAACCTCTGTGTCTGTTCTTTCCTCAAAGAGCTGGGCTGAGGAATGGGATTTTCATGGTTTCAGATGGGCACGCGCTTCTGTGAACAGAAGCTGGGCTTTAGCGCGCCCTGCCACTCAGCTATGTGTTCGTGTCTGGCAAAAGTTAACTGTGTTTCTCCTGCTCCTTGACTCCTTTCTTCAGATACTTGAATCTAGTGACAGCTACAAAGGGGTCTGTGGCCAACTGGGGATATCTCTGGAGTCATGAAAATATCACAATCTGAACCTGAAGAGAGGATGCAGGATATTTTAACGTAGCACCATCACTTCCTCAAAGGAATTTTATTCTTCAGATACATGTTTATAAATATAAACTTGATTTCCCATTTTAAGAATATGCCTTTCAGATTCATCTATTCGCATATCCTTAATTAGAGCTACGTAGGCTGTACCTTTAATCTAGCGGGTAGCTGTTGACCCCCTACTGTGTGCCAGGCAACGGTTGTTAAAGCTTGGGATGCCATCCATGAATGGCAGGAATAAAGTCTTCCCTCCTGTGGAACCTACTTCCCAGTGGGGCCTAATAGATAAGTATGCAAGGGACAGACAATAAGGAGAGACGATGACAGGTATTATACAAGGCACATAGTAAGCAAGTAAGAATGATGCCTGTTGGAAGGTAATACATGCTGTGGAAAAAATAAAAGGTAGAACAGGGCAAAGGGGAACCAGGAGTGCTGGGAGAGTGCTTTGCAACATTAAGTGAGGTGGTCAGGTCAGACCTCCTTGAGAAGACGACATCTAAGCAAGAACTTGAAAGAATGGGGAGGGGTCTGGGGTGGGGGGTGGGGAGTGGGGAGGGCTTCAGGAATGGCAGTTCCAGGCAGAAGGAATAGCTCATTCCAAAGGCCTTCAGACAAGGGCATATCTGGCTGTTTCCAGGAACAGCAAGAAATCTCGGTGCTTTGTGCCTATCATATGACAGCTGTGTGTGTGTATGTGTCTGCGCGCGCGCGCGCACGCGTGCACACGTGTGCACATTCACATACTTTGACAAATAATATAAAAAAAACAGGTAATGTGTGGAATTTCGATCTTAAAGATTTATTTTTGCCACTTACTGGCTCTATATCTTGGGGTGAGCTACTTAGCCAGCCTGAGCTACTGTTTCCTCCTCCGGAAACTGAATAATAATACCGGCCTCACCAGTTGACCATAGACATTTCCTCTGGCTGCATGGCCCATAGTGGGCCCTCAATGAATGCTTCCTCTCTAAGTCATATTCTTGGTACCCTGTGAGATCAGAAACATGTCTTCCTCGTCCTCACAGTCTTTGTCAAGTGTAATTAAATTCCCTCATCCAGACCCACTGATCAACAGACAGTGGGAGAAAAAGTTATTCTGTTCTATCCACATTACAAAGTCTGATCCTAGGGGCGCCTGGGTGGCTCAGTGGGTTAAAGCCTCTGCCTTCGGCTCAGGTCATGATCTCAGGGTCCTGAGATCAAGCCCCGAATTGGGCTCTCTGCTCGGCAGGGAGCCTGCCTCCCCCTCTCGCTCTGCCTGCTTCTCTGCCTACTTGTGATTTCTGTCTGTCAAATAAATAAATTTAAAAAAAAGAAAAAAAAAAACAAAGTCTGATCCTAGTACATATCATTCTTTGCAGATGTCGAGCGGCGACGCATTTACGATATTGTGAATGTCCTAGAGAGTTTACACATGGTGAGCCGCCTGGCCAAAAACAGGTACACTTGGCACGGGCGACATAATCTCAACAAAACCCTTGGGACTCTGAAAAGTGTCGGGGAGGAGAACAAGTATGCCGAGCAGATCATGATGATCAAAAAGAAAGAATATGAACAAGAGTTCGATTTTAGTAAGACTTACAGTATAGAGGATCATATCATCAAATCAAACACGGGCCAGAACGGACACCCAGACATGTGTTTCGTCGAACTCCCTGGAGTGGAGTTTCGGGCAGGTAAGGGATGGTTGGAGACGCCGGGCTGCACTTCTCAAAGGCCTAGAGGCAAACGTTTCTTCTAGAATACTGTTCTAACACTGCTGTGGTGGCTATGGCTGCATTTTTTTTTTTTTCTCAGTGTTCCAAGATCCATTGTTTATGCACCACACCCAGTGCTCCATGCAATTCGTGCCCTCCTTAATACCCACCACCAGGCTCACCCATCCCCTCACCCCCTCCCAAACCCTCAGTTTGTTTCTCAGAGTCCACAGTCTCTCATGGTTCGTCTCCCCCACTCCGATGTCCCCCAATTCATAAGATGTTAAAATGCAGCAGTTGTCAACTGTCTGATCAGGTTGTGGTATTTTTAGCCTTGTTACTTGAGAAATTACTTGTCCCTTCATGAATTTTAATTCTCTAATCCTCCTCCTCCTTCTCCAAAGCTTCTGTAAACAGCCGCAAAGACAAGTCTTTAAGAGTGATGAGCCAGAAATTTGTGATGCTGTTTTTGGTGTCAACGCCTCAGATAGTCAGCCTAGAAATTGCTGCCAAGATTTTAATTGGGGAAGACCACGTGGAGGACCTGGATAGAAGCAAGTTTAAAAGTAAGTGTCATGAGCGCCGTGGACTTTTGGGCCACTTCGTAAACCATAAAATCTTACCTATGAACCGACTGCCAAATACATTTGCTATACTGACATCATCTCTAATTACACTTTTGTGCCTTCACTTCATCTCAGAAACCATGATTATACTGTCTTTCGCTAACTTGTAGGCTTCAAAGATATGTATATAAGTACTCTTTATATGTCTGGCACTCTAGCTTATAAACAGTTCCTTAAAAGTTAACTCCTTGGGTGCTGTAACTTTGTCCCCACTTTGCACATGCGGACTCTGTGTTGCCCAAAGTCTAAACGAGCCAGTAAAATGTAAAGTGGGTCCAGACCCAGGTCTCTGCTCTCGGATGTAAGCGTGTAAATAACTCTCCTAAAATCGTTCCCTAGAAGTGACCTATCTGCAGAGCCCTTGGTTTGCCATTTTGAAAGAATGGTTTTAGTTAGATCCGCTCAGAGCAGGAAAAAGGCTTGGACAGGTTTCTGACGCTGAGCTCTGCCCACCCGGCAGGGACAGGCTTTGCAGGAGCCTCTAGGAAGAGAAGCATGTGGAAAGTGGGGCTCAGCAGAGGGCGCCTGGGTGGCTCAGTGGAAGAAGGCCTCTGCCTTTGGCTCAGGTCATGACCCCAGGGTCCTGGGATCGAGCCTCTCCCTGCTGAGCAGAGAGCCTGCTTCCCTTCCCCTTTCTCTGCCTGCCTCTCTGCCTATTTGTGAACTGTCTGTCAAATAAATAAAATCTTAAAAGAAAAAAAAAAGAGAGAAGACCTTTCTTTTAAAAAAGGCTCAGCAGATGGGAAGAGCCTGTTGCGTGCCCACCTTTCCTGGGACCACATCCAGGCAGGACATGAGGCTAGCCTAAACGGGGCGCATAGTGAGGAGTGCCCAAGAGCTCAGACTCCTTTCCCATCCCTGTAAAGCTGCACTAGTCCCGCGAGATTATAGTCAGACATTCCCAGCTTGATAGTGTCTCTATAAAGACAAAATTAAATCAAGGGTAAAGGCAATAATACCAGCAATTGGCTTGGGAGATGTGCAATTTCAGAAAACAGTCCCCGTATTACTGATGGGCCGCCTGCTTTTTCTGACTCACCAGGCTGCTTTCAGCTCTCCATTTCACTGGTTAGTCACGGCATCAGAAACCATTCTGGGAACTGCAAATGTGTCATTTGCCAAATCGCCAGGGAATTCAGAACCTTCTGGCCTGGCTTTGAAGAAGGAGCCCAATTTGTGATTTTGTACTATCAAGCCAGAAGTAGAGACAGAATTCTCATAACAAAACTTTTTAAGATGCATTATGTAAGATTTGTAGATTTCACAAATCTCTGCTTTGCATATAATATAAAGACAGTATAAAAATTTACAAATTTTATGGGTATAGAATCTCCCATGCTTATGATCCTAAATAAATCTCATTGTTATAAACTGTCACAAGCATAAAAACAGTACATTTATCATCGGTGCTTTATCTATTCATAAAACTCTTCTGAATCCTCATTAGAAGATGCCCAGCAATGGAAAATTTTTATTAAAAAATTTGTAACGTAGCTCCCAATAGAAGGATCTCATGAAGGTTTTTTGCAACTGTTGTCATTTCAAAATTCAGTACCTACAGCAGCTGAAGTCTTTTCCATATTTAAAACTATTTTTTGTTTGAATTAAAGCAGTAGCACCAGAATAACTTAAAAGAGTCACATTTTCCTCTGTCTGTCGTTGATGGCTAGGATAGCTCTCTGAATATACATGAAGTCCTTATGAAGCAAAGTCCTTTGATCTTTCATTATTCCATTAAGTGGTATATATACCTTTTATTTTCCAGCAAAAATTAGGAGGTTGTATGATATAGCTAATGTTCTCAGTAGCCTGAATCTTATCAAGAAAGTTCATGTTACAGAAGAAAGAGGCCGAAAACCAGCTTTTAAATGGACAGGCCCAGAAATCAGTCCGAGTCCCAGTGGTACGTATTTGCTTCCCTTTACTCCTTGCTTCGTTGTTCTGAATTAAGGCACATTGGGAGATATTCTCTCTTCCCCTCCCTGCCTACCTTCCCACATGGAAAGAACGTATATAAGTTGTTGGAAAGACAAAGATGGTGCCACTAGGGAAAGTTTGGCTATGGGCTCCATCAGCAACCTGCAGTGTAAAACACCACCTGCCAAGAGGCAGAATCTGTGTGTCTAAAAGAGCCTGCACACACTGAGAATATGAAATGAATTCGTTCCAGTATTAATATTCTAGTCTCCATCTTGACTCCGGGGCTCTGACATTTTACATTCCACCAAGGATCCCACGCCGAAATGTTTAAAGTGACAAGAACACAGGCCATGGAGGCAGAGGGGAGCTTAGCCACTTATTAGTTCTGTGGCCTTGAGCAAGTTGTATCTCCAAGGCTGTTCCCTCGCCTGCAAAATGGGAAGAGTAGTGGTACCTTTGCAGTGTTACCACAATTCTGAATATGCATTGACTCTTGAACAGAACAGTGTTTAGGAGCGCCGTCAAAATATGCATATGACTTTGACTCCCCCCAAACGTAACTACTAATAACCTATCACTGACCAGAAGACTTAGCAATAACATAAAGTCGCTTAGCAAATACTTTGTATGTTATATGTATCATGTACCATATTCTTACAATGAAGTAAGGTAGAAAACAGAAAATGTTACTAAGAAAATCATAAGGAAAAGAAAACACATTTATAATACCTCACTATAAAAAATCCACGTAGTCATTGCCGTTCAAGAGTCTACTGTAATCTCAGAGAGAGGTCCCTTGGTGCAGGGATTCAGAGTGTCGGTTCAGGGGCCAGACTGATGGGTTCATATCCCAGGTCCATGTTCACCTGAGAGACCAAGGTCACAGTGTGTTAATATCTCTGAGATGGGGATGCATTTCCTAAGAAGTTGTTGAGAATGTCTTACTCCATTTAGGCTGCTATAATCAAATGCCATAGACGATGGGGGCTTATAAACAACAGAAGTTTATTTCTCAAGTTCTGGAGTTTGGCAAGTCCGAGATCATGGCACCAACAAATTCATTGTCTTGCCAGAGCCTGCTTTCTAGACTGCTTTTTGTCATAACCTCACAAAGGTAGAAGGGACTAGAGAGCACTGTGGGGCCTCTTTCATAAGAGCCCTAATCCTATTCAAGAGGGCTCCACCCTCCTGACCCAAGCACCTCCCAAAGGCCCCACCTCCTAACAGCATCCCATGGAGGGTTGGGATTTCAGCCTGTGAACTTGAGGGGCCCAAATAGTCCATCCATCACCGTGAGGGTTGCCATATTTTATCGGGTTAGGACTCCACAGATTAGAAGATGCCCAGTTTGGAGTGTGTATCTGTAAGAAAGAGAAACCATAGTGCTTACACTAGCACATCACTGGTTGGCTATAAGACGCAAGAGATTTCAGCGATGTTAACGTGTGAAATCTTACCTCAGAATTCGGTTAAAATTAGATTAACAGGGTTTTGTGCCCAAAGACTTTCAGATAGCATCTGCCCCAGGCCCAGTGCTCTGTTACTGTTGACACTTACATTCCTAAAATCGATCTTGACTACACTTGGGCTTCAGCACCCACAAGGAACCCAAGCCGGCTGGGTTTTGACCCCCTGCCTTCTCTCTTTCAGGCCGTGGCCCCGTATTTCCTCTCCCCTGCTCCGATCTGGAAGCAAAGCGTCCTTCGAAAGACAACTGTGCTAAAAACCTCTTCTCCACACGTGGGAAACCGAACTTCACTCGACACCCATCTCTTATCAAACTGGTAAAGAGCATAGAAAGTGACCGGAGGAAGATAAATTCTGCTCCCAGCAGCCCCATCAAGACCAACAAAGGTATATTTTCAGGCGCTGCTCAGAAGAATTCCTTTTTATCGCTTCTTCAGCTGACTTGATCCCTACGGTACTTGTTAGAGAACCGTTTCAATACCCTTAGACCCGGACCCACTTGAAGCCTAACCCATGTCTGAATGAAAGGGTAAAAAGTAATTGGTGGGTTTTATTGTTGCATTGCTATGTGATTTGTGGGGGAGGTGCGTGTGCTCTGTTCCTTTGGCTTCAGTCATGTTTCATCTGTGTGAGCATTCATTGTTTTTCCTTGACCAGTGTCCCCCCCAACCCCCTTTCTGTTTCACCAGCTGAGAGTTCTCGGGACCTGGCGCCCTTCCCAAGTAAAATGGCTCAGCTCGCGGCTATTTGCAAAATGCAGTTAGAAGAGCAGTCAAGGTAGGTTAGTAATACTTTTTAGTGGCAGGATGAATTATTTCTACATTGCATCATTAGGATTACTTATTTTATGTACGGATACGCGCCAGCCTTGGAAACCGGGAAGATAATCTTTTCCATGACTCTTAGGCAGTCATTACAGACACTATCTGCTGGTTTCATAAGCGCACGGTTTCAATGTGGGCCAGTCTAAAGCGATAGAACATTTTAGAGAAAATGTGTTTCCATTGTCTCATGCCTTGAAATCTTGTCCCTTAGTGAACCCAGAAAGAAAGTGAAGGTACAGCTGGCAAGATCCGGGCAGTGCAAACCCGTGGCCCCCCTGGACACCCCAGCAAGTGCTGAGCTGGACCTGACGGCACCGTCCCTCATCCAGCCCCTGGGGGTGGTCCCCCTCCTCCCCAGCCCACTGTCGCCGGCGGTGCCAGTGATCCTACCTCAGGCCCCTTCGGGCCCATCCTATGCCATCTACCTGCAGCCTGCCCACGCCCAGACTGTGACACCACCCCAAGGCCTGAGCCCCACCCCATCTTGTAAAGCCACAAAATCAAAAGACGCCGCAGATGCCACCACTGAGAAGGCATCCAGTGACGCCACCAAGTCCGGGGCCTCCACGAGGCCTGGAAGCTTGCTGCCGGTGCCGGAGAGACCAGGTGCCAAGAACCGAGACAAGGAGCCTGCTGGAGAAAGAGGCTCCAAGAGGGCAAGCCTGCTCGAGGACAGTGGTTCCAAAAAGAAATTTAAAGAGGACCTAAAAGGACTTGAAAATGTCTCCGCAGTAAGTACAGCCTTGACCTGTATGAAGCTTTGGGAAGTCCACAGTTGATCAGAGGATAATGCAGCAGCTCGTGAAATTTACCAGAGCAAAGGGCAGTTTCTCAGAAGACAAGAAACCGTTCCTTAGCATCCCATAATCCAAACAAAGCCCCAGACAGCTAATCCCCTGACTGGGATGACGGCAGGGACATTTTTAACCTTTGGAGGAAGGGATTATTTGCTCTCTTTTTAAAGCACCACGGGTGGTTGTCCTTAAGTCCATTTCTCTGTCACATACGGGAATGCAGACACCTGTCATGAAAGTCTTAAGTAATTTACAAGCAGACGTAACCCCAAATGAATGGATGGATGCATAGGGTTCTTGTAACTCCTGCTCTCTGAGTCACTACCTAATGTTCGCTTGATGTCGTGTACCTGGTGGCATCAGTCGCCTGGATGAGAAATTGTTCCCTCTGTTTTTACTTTCCCCCTAAAATTTAACCCTAGATTTCTGTTTTGTATAATAGAAAGGTCAGGCTTATCCTGGCAGATTATTGGTATATTGGCTGCATTGGCTTGTAGGGATTGTGATGTTCCAGATCATTTTTCTTCCTAGGTGGAGTTAAGTTCAGGAAGAAATTAACATTTATCAGTTGCCTACCAGAAGTATTAGGCAGTTTTATATACATTATCTCATTTTTCTCCATCAGGACAATTATATATGGAGGACATTATCACCAAACAAACACCACTAACCATGGAGGCTGAAGTTAGTCTCCCATTTTGTCCCTGCTATTAACAAGCTATTTTACTTCTCTGCATCTTGTTTTTCCACATCTATCAAGAATTTATTCCCCCAGTTCTTCCTGATCATCTCCTGGGTATAAAGCTCTGTGCTCTGGATCCGCTCAAACCCAGCACCTGCCCTTGATGACTGTTGCTTTTGAATTCTTGCCCCAGGGCCCCATTACAGTTTTTGTGAGGTTAAGTGCATTTATTACATGATAATATACAAAAAGGGGCTTGTGATCCCTTTAAGGCACCGTATAAGCTGAAGTGTATTATCTGTAACTGTTGTTATTAAAGTGGCTTTAGAGTTTATAAAATCTTCCCAGAGGATGGCCTCCTGGTAACCGTTCAAAACATCTTTCAAAACATTCAAAACGTTATCTTAGCATAGCATCATTTTGCATTTAATATACATGCTAAGGGGGAAATCACCAGCCTTTGGCTTGATTCTATTTTCTGGGAGGTCCATAATCTCTTTGGGCCAATGGATATGATTTAATAATGGTCTCCTGTTGCTTACATCGTGATTTAGGATTAGGATTTTCAGGAGATAGATTTTTCCATGTCCCTCTGCTTCTTTTCTCGTCTCTATGACTTCGTTTGTACCACTTCTCTTTAGTATGGACTGAGCTGAACAGAGAAGAAGAGAGATTCATGTGCCAATTCATTCATCAAACATTACTGAGAACCTACACTTCCCACGGGTAATAGACAAATGAGAGAAGGCAGTCCACAACGTGTACACTTCCCACGGGTAGTACATAAATGAGAGAAGGCGGTATACAATGTGTACACAAATGAACACAGATACATAAGGTAGTGCTTTTTTACTGCTTTTTTAGTGCTTTTTTACTGCTTTACATAAGCAGTAAAAATGAAACAGGCTGACGGAACAGGAAGGATGGGATAAGTCCTAATGTAGGACTAGATGAGAAACATGCAAGCGGAAACATACCAAATTCATTCATCCGGCTAATTAGTACTTATGATTAAAACAAAAAACAAAAACAGAAAGGAATCGGCATTTTAGGTTAAAAGATTTTGTGAAGAATGTAGTTTGTAGGAAATGGAAAAATAATTATTATCAGGGTACTATAGGTTTTGCCGAAGATTTGAAACAATTAAACCAGCAACCAGAGTAACTTGTACCATGAGAGAGTATGATTAATGGTTAGCAAAGAGTAGCTCTTTATAAAATGCCTAAATCCACCCATTAAGTTTCTGTTCCTGTAGCTTTCAAGGAACCCAACCAGCAAAGCTAGGGAAGCAGCACCAAACCTTTAAGAAACGAAATAAAGAAAGAAATAACCTTGTCATGGAACAGTGTGAGCATTGAGGATTCTGAATTCACTGGTTCCCAAGGAAAAGATGGGACCTACTAACAGCTAAATCAAAGCTTAGACTGTTGTTTGGACAATGGTGAGAAGAAAGATCTGGAGGAAGATAAAAGGAGGGCCCCCAGGTTACAAGAGCTGCTTTTAGCTTTTGCCAGGCCTGCTCGTGGTAAGGCGGAAACGGACTTTTCAGGCAGCTCAGCCACCCGTGCAGGCTCTCTGGTGAAACGCAGAGACCAAGCAGGCTTGGTGAGCGATTCACCCACCCAACGCTGGCCATTTCTGTTGCAAATAGAACTTTACTGCTTGAAGCATTTGCTCCATGGCATTGGGTCCACGATATGAATCAATCAGTTCTCTTTCTGATCTCCAGTTTTTGAACTCTGGTGCCCTGACCTTTAGTTTGTATGTTAAGAACATTACCACTGGAAGCTAAAGCACTAGGGGGGAAAAAAATGCATAGTTGTATAATTACTTAGTTCTCAATGAGGGGTCAGCAAACTTTCTGGAAAGGACCAGATAATAAGTATTTTTGGCTTTGCGGGCCGTATGGTCTCTGTGCTGACTATTAACTCTGCCATTGTCAGAATAGAAGCAAGCAGCTATAGACAGAACATAAATGAATGGGCATGGCTGGGTTCCAATGCAATTTCATTCACCCAGCTAGCCTGGAGGCCGCATTTTGGCCTGTGATTTGGCAACCCCTTTCTTTTTCTTTTTTTTTTTTTTTTAAGATTTTATTTATTTATTTGACAGAAATCACAAGTAGATGGAGAGGCAGGCAGAGAGAGAGAGAGAGAGAGGAAAGCAGGCTCCCTGCCGAGCAGAGAGCCCGATGCGGGACTCGATCCCAGGACCCTGAGATCATGACCCGAGCCGAAGGCAGCGGCTTAACCCACT